>NC_050579.1:173278051-173611385 GCF_011100635.1 Trichosurus vulpecula
GTATTCAACGATAAGATGTTATGTGATCCAAAATCATATCATGTACTTGTTGAGCATGTGTGTTCATGTGCACAAAGGTGTGTATAAGTCATTTGGAAACAGGATGTGAAGATGCCATGTTAAAGAAATCTACTTTCAGAAATTATTTAAGAGCCATGCAATCTTTCTAATTCAATTTTGAACTCCTATAGAGGTTTTGAACCCTCAAAGTAATAAGCATAATATATCTAGGATCAAATTATATTTAATGAAGGGCAATGCCAGACTTGTCTTTATGAGGACAGAATAATTACTGGACTAATACTAATTTGTTCCATTTATATGGAACTTCATAATTTTCAAAAATACTTTCAAAAATATTGTCTTGTTTGACCTAAAACCTTGTGAAACAGAGTAGAGATTATCATTCTTCTTTTATAGATTCACCAAACACCTACAGCATGCCAGACACTGGGTTAGGCACCAAGGATACAAAGATAAAAATGAAATAAATACTCCCTGCCCTCAAGGAGCTTACATTCTACAGGAGGAAGTAACATGTATAAAGCACACATTTAAGTATGTAGAAATATGTGTGTTTATATATGCATATTTGTGTGTATTATAATGTGTAAGTATATATGAACATATTTATAAATATGACATAAATATTTATGTCATAAGATTTTAATAGCATGTAAGTATAAGAAAAAGAAAAATAAGTATATACTAAATTCCATTTACTTTAATATGTTCATGTTATATGTGGGTTTTTTTTTCCTTCTATAGAATGTGAGCTCCTTGAGGACAGGGGCTGATTTATTTTTGTATTGTATCCTTGATGCCTAACTCAGTGCTTGGCACACAGTAGGTGCTTGATTGATTAATCTGTAAAAAAGGAAGGATAATCTCTGTATTACTTTCACAGGGCTGTTAGGTTGTTTTGAGGAGAGAATGAGACATTTGTGAATGCATTTTGAAAATTGTAAAATCCTACATATAGTTATATTTTGTCCTATATATTTGTATATGTGTGTGTATATACATATATGTATATATACATTGTATATAAATATGTGTGTGTACATAACAGGTAATGGGAGGAGGGAGGAGGTCCTACCAGGACTAGGAAAATCAGGACAGTCCTCATGTAGGAGGTGGCATCTGACCAAATAAGAAACCAGAAGACCTGAACCTTACTAAGCCACTAAAAATGACATAGCTATTAATTATTAAAGCAGAATCCCAAGTCTTTCTGATCCTTCATCTAGGGCTCTTTCCTTTATACCCTGCTCAAAAACGTGTGATTTTTCTCCTTTTATTTTAACACATAAGTAGTTTGCCAATGTGCATGCTTTCAAAAGTGTGGCATAAACACATCCATCTCTGAGGACAGAGAAGCAGCCCATGTGGAGACAGGGACACGACTTCCCCCTCTTGGTCAACTTGCACTGGCTGCTCCAACCTCCCAGGTTTAGTAATTCAGAGACACACTGACAGGTACTGACAATAAGCATATTGTATCCTTAGGGGGGCACCATTATACATGTCTGGTCCCTCCCTGGTGCACTGCCAAGATAGCCATTTAGTTTAGCATAGCAACATTTGAGCAAATTATATTTATTACAGAGCAGACTAACATAGCTCATAGTTCTTGTTAAAATAATTATCCTAAGGATTGTAGAGAGCTACCTAGTAGAGAGAATGCTGGAGTTGGGCACAAAAGTCTAGTGAGTTCATAGATTCATATGATCTTAGATCTAGAACTGGAGGGGACAAGTGTCTAGTTCAACCCAACCTCCGTCATATTACAGACAAGGAAACTGAGGCTTAGAGAATTTGCCATGTCTAAGGTCATAGAGGTAGCAAGTAGCAGAGCTAGGGTCTGGATCAAAGTCTTGTGACTCTAACTTTAACACTTATTAGTCATGTGACCTTGAGCAAATCATGTCATCACTCAAGGCTTTATTTTCTCATCAGTAAGATGAAGTTGATAATAGAATCATGTAAAGGAAAGGACCTCAGAGGTCATGGAGTCCAACCCATATCCAAATAGTATCCATTTGCCACAGGCCTAACAATTGGGTGTCCAGATTTTCACTTGGATATCCTGGTAAAAGTGTGTAAAACACGAATTCCTTAAGAGTTGGTGAATGCTTCATCAATAGATGCTTATGCTTGTTGAATGATTGATTTAACAGAAAACTCATTAACTCCTGAGACAGCCCATTCTCCTTTTAGATTGCTCCTTTGAAAGGTTTTTCCTTACATTCAACTTAAATCTGTTTCTTTGCTACTCTCACCCATTGCTCCTAGGGCAATGGCCCCACTGGCAGCCAAGCAGAGCAAATCTAATCTTTCTTCTATATGTCAGTCCCTTAAAGATCAGAAAGACTGTCAACTGTTCTTTCCCCGCTATGTCTTTTCTTCTCCAAGCTAACCATGCCCAATTCTTTCAACCAATTGTTTCAGAGAAGGGTTTTGAATCCCATGCCATCCTGGTTGTCTCCAGTTCTTATACTGCTTAACTGGAATGAAATGAACATAGATTAATTTTCTTTTAAAAAAAATAGGTGGTATCACTGAGAAAGCCATTTAGATAAGTAGCAGTAATCAGTCTAAGTTGCTGTGCGACAATGATCATTTCAACTGGGGTTGGGGGGAGGTAGCTCGGTATCCAGAATTGTGATTGTCCACCTTCTACCCTCTCCAAACAGAGAGAGGGAGGGGCCCCAAACACTGGCATTTCTGATTGCAAGTCTAGCTTCCCATCCACTGCATCACCCTGCCTTTCTCATTCAGTAGTACCCACTTTAAATGAACCCTGGATCAGCATTCTGAAGATGTATTGGAAATGAGGGAGGAGTTTGGGAGTGGAAGGGTTTCAATAGGAAACAAGTTTGTAAAGATTCAGCTAAGTTTAGAATCCTTCCCTTAGACTTGAATCATTGAGTGTTACAGCTTAACAGAAAGTTAGAAGTCAATGACCTCCTCATTTCACAGGTGAGGAAAGTTAAGACCCAGAGAAACAAAGGGACTTTTCTATCTATTGACAGAATCTGTTCTAGAACTCAGGTCTCATAACTCTCAGTTCACAACTCTAGGCTACCTCCATAATAAAAATTTTAAACTTGTTACATCTTAATGTCGATTAAAATTGTATATAAAGCACAAAAAGATCAAATCAAAATCTTTCCAGGAAAATAAAAAAAGATAGTACTCCAAGTTGGCCACTTTAAGGAGAGCATTGATCCTGGTTTGACAGACTAATGTACTTACTAAAATGCTTACCTTGCTCTAGGGAAAAACCTGCACAACTAATGCAGTAAATTTGTTTGGGGGCAGACTTACAATTAAGTGCCCCCTCTTGAGAAGATACCCAACTGCCGTTAAGGATAATGGTGACAAATGCACTTATACAACAGTGTTCAAAGGGGAAGTAGGCATATGGAGCCAATGTACATCTATTCCTTGCTTTAAGCCAATTTAACACATGAAAATCAAGATTTAGGCAATAGATATTAGGGAGGAGTATAGTATTGTGGCAGTGATTATTCATTTTATAAAGGTACTCACAGTTTGAGAGACAATTTGGCTAGAAGACCAGCCTAGGAATGAAGATAACCTAGTTTCAAATCTAGTGGCTGACAAATATGATCTCTGTGACCTTGGTCAAATCACAACCTCTCACTGCTCTAGGCTACACTCTACCATTAAATTATAAACAAATTATTCATTTGTTTAGATTGAGGGAGTTTTAATGCCATGAGCTCCCTACAAATGAAAAAAAAAATCACGTCTAGACCAAGATGAAAAGAAAAATCCCAAAAAGGCCCTGCTGTGCTCCCTTTGATGGATCCATTGAGCTATGGTATGGTAGAAAAGGTGCTGAGTTTAGATTCACAGGACTTGGGCTCAATTTCTCACTCTATCTCTTATTAGGTATTAACTTGTATAAGTCACTTAATCTCTCTAGGCCTCAGCTCTCTCAACTACAAAATGAGGAAGCTAGACTAGAAGATCTCTAAGGTCACTTCCAATGCTAAATATATGATCCTATTTTTCTAAAATAAATTTTTTTTATAACTTAAATGCCAAGTTAATTGATATTGTGATTTAACTTATAAAATCTAGATTAATATACAAATGCAATACACGTATTACAAAGAGCAAAGTATACATATTCAGTAATATTCTAGACTCTGCTCTGCTTTCAGGAAAATCTTGAACCAGGTTAGAATTCTAAAAATGTCTTCTGTACTGTGCCACCCCTCACATGAGTCAAACAAACTTCTCCTAGCTATGACCCTGAGTCTGAGAATTAAGAACCATGAATTCAGTTCTTAGCATTACCACTAACTTGGAATAGAATTGGAATAGAAACTTGAGCTCAAGGATTCTCATCTCACATATAGAAAGAGAAATACATTACAATGCTTAATTCAACACAAACTCCTGCTATATAACAGGCATTGTGCAAAGCACTAGCGATACAAATACTTTTGTATTTGTATGTAAAACAGTTACTGCTCTCAAGGAGCTTACATTCATCTAGGGAAAAGAGGGGAAAGAATAACATGTAAACAATTAAATATAATACAAGGAAAATTGAGTAGAGAGAATATTCCAGGAAGTAGAATACCAACCTTAATCCTTTATTGACCATGGTTCCAATTTCATTCAATTGGGAGAAGTACAGAGTGGTTAACAGTATAGTTGGTGGGAGAATTGGAAAAAACTCCCTTAAGGTATTGAGTTCAGCCTTGAAGGAAGACAATGATTTATTAAACTGAGATAAGACAAAGGAGTATCCCAAGCATGACCAGGGTAGGGGGTAGGAGGTAAAGGGGAGTGTAGCACATGGGATTGCATGGAAGCAATAGATGAACTTTGAGGAAACTCTAGTGGCCAGGTTTGGCAGGAATGGAGTTTCTGAAGGGTGGTAAGGTAGATAAGAACAAGACTATTTAAATGCTAATGTGAGGAGTTGTATTTTATCCTTTAGACAATTTGAAACCACCCAATGCTTTTGAGCAGAGGAGCAACATGGTCAGATAGTGCTTTTAGGAATATCACTTTTGCATCTAAATGAAGGATAGTTTGGAGGGGAATAAGTGGGAAGGGAGGAGGGGATGAAGACAATTTGAAAAGCTATTAGAGTAGTCTAGGCAAGAAATTATAACTCTGAACTATGAGGTTGGTCCTATGAGTGGAGAGAAGATGACAGGTGCAGAAAGTGTTGTGGAAGTTAATGCACTGACCCACACATACAAAAATATTTACAGCAGCTCTCTTTGTGGTGGCCAAGAACTGGAAATTAAGGCGATGCCCATCAATTGGAGAATGGCTGAACAAATTGTGGTACATGAATGTAATGGAATACTATTGTGCTATTAGAAATGATGAGCAGGTGGACTTCAGAAAAACCTGGAAAGACTTATATGAACTGATGCTGAGTGAAGTGAGCAGAACCAGGAGAACACTGTACACAGTAACAGCCACAGTGTGCAATGACTGATTTTGATAGACTTAACTCTTCTTAGCGATGCAAGGACCTAAAGCAATTGCAAAGGATTGATGGTGGAAAATGCCATCCAGAGAAAGAACTATGGAGTTTGAATGCAGAGCAAAGCAGACTATTTTCTTTTTTTGTTTTGTTTTGTTTTGTTTTTATTTCTCATGGTTTCTCCCATTTGCTTTAATTCTATACAACATGAGTACTGTGAAAATATGCTTAATAGGAATATATATATGTATACATATATATATATATAAAATTTAAAAAAATTAAAATTAAAAAAAGAAATTAATCCACAAGACTTAGTAACTAATATAGGGAAACAGAGGAGGATAAGGAGGAAGGCAATGTTGAGGATGACTATGAGGTTTCACAAGTGGGTGACTGGAAGGATGATAATGTCTGGGGTCAGAGCCCTGAGGTATACACCAGGTTCAAAATCTTGGTGTCATCTTCAACTCCTTACTCTCACCATGACCTCTATATCCAAGCAGTTGTTAAATCTTTTTTTCTCTTCATACTCTATATTGGTGTTCTCCTCTGTTTTATGGATTCAAGTATTATCTTGATGCAGAGGACTCCTAAATTTATATGTCCCAACACAACTCTCTCTCCTCAGAATATCAGTCTCACAACTTCTTGTTGGATATCTCCCACTGCACGTTCCACAGGCATCTCGAACTTAGTGTGTTCCATATAGAACCAACTCATTCTCTCCCTCCCTAAACCAGCTACTCTTTTTCCTAAACTGCTAGTGCCTAATTATAGGACTAGGTGTGGCCATTTAAACTCTTTATTCCTCATTTCCCCCATCTCTAAAATAAGGAAGTTTGGTTAAATAATCTCTGATGCCCCTTTTCAACTCAAAAATTCTATATTCTAAGTTCAAATTGCAGGCCCCTTAAACAGCATTTTACAGAGGTAAAGATGATTTTTCATCAGTACCTGCTTCTAGATGCAGGGACTCACTCTCTAGGGAAACCTTTCCTTTTATGGGACTTCAGTCACTGCAGGGGTTGCTTAGGTGATAGCTATTTGGAAGCAACACAATCCCTTCTTTATGTCAAACTTTGAAACCTGTGAGTTTAATTATCAATAAATAGGTTATTGAAATTCAGTGTGATTAAAAGACATACTGCTCAGATTTATTTTAGAATTTCAACTCAGTAGCAGTAGCTAGATATGTGGAATTTGAAGTTAAAATGAAACATGATAGTCATATCTTTAATATCTAAATACAAATAAGTGAACATTTCTCTGGGATTTACACTAGATTATTGGTTAATTTGGCTAGCAAATCAGCCAGGTTATTAAGGGGATTTTTAATTAGTAAAAGTATTTTGAAATGGGCAGCTAGATGGCACAGCGGATAGAGTGCCAGGTCAGGAACACTCATCTTCCTGAGTTAAAAATCTAATCTTAGACACTTACTAGCTTGTGACCTGAGCAAGTCACTTAACACTCTTTGCCTCAGTTTCCTCCTCTGTAAAATGAGCCAGAGAGGCAAATGGCAAAAAACACTCCAGTATCTCTGACAAGAAAACCCCAAATAGGGTCACAAGGAATCAGATACAACCAAAACAACTGAACAACAACAACCAAATTTTGAAATGGTCAAGCATGATAAGAAAATCATTTCATTCTTCCAAAGCTTCGCACCTTTTTAATAAATAGTGTGTTTCTGACACTACACAGAGAACAGGTGCTTAATAAATAACAATAGCATGGAAAAAGTCTATGTATTTTTCTGTGTACTGACTATACCTATCTTGGAACGTGGGAGATAATAACTAAGAGTTTGAGTTAGAAAATCAACCAGAAGTCAATAAATCAGAGGTTTATAAATCAGGGGATCTTAACTCGGGGTCCATTAATAACCCCAAATAGGTTTGTGAATAGATTTCAGGAGGCCCTTGAATTTGGATAAGAAAAAAATAACATTTATTTTCACTAACTTCTAAATAAAATTTAGCATTTCTTTCAATTATTTAATAATGGCAGTAAGAGCTACCTTTAATAATGCTTTAAAGTTTGCAAAATACTTCACAAATAGTAACTCATTTTATCTTTACAACAATCCTGAAAAGTAGCTGCTATCATTATCCTCATTTTTCAGATACGAAAACTGAGGCTGAAAAATATTAAATGACTTGTGCAGAGGCACATAGCTAATAAGCGTTTGAGGCAGAATTTGAACTCAAGTTTTCCTGACCCCAGGTTCAATGTTTTATTCCCTGAGTCACTGAGCTGCCTTAAAAGATTTATTAACTTAGAATTAATAATAGTTAATAATTCAAAATAGAGTTAAATGAATAATTAATTTAAAATATGATTCTGAGGAGGCATTCAAGGGCTTCACCAAACTGCCAAAGGGGTTCTTGACACAAAAAAAGGCTAAGAACTACTGAAATAATTAATTAAACCATGAGTACCTAGAATAATAGCATTTGAGAAAAAAAAATTAGTTGATCCATTAGCCTAAGGGCTGGAGTTCCTACACTTTATATTGTCACAGATCACCCTACTTTACTACATTGCTTGACTTTGGACAAGTTTCTGTATCTATAAAACAAAGGGATTGGATTAGCTTTCTGCTTAAGTCCTTTTGAGCTCTAAATCTACAATCCAGTGATTTCCAGAAAGAAAACTGAGCAAACTCCTCTATCTGGCTACAAAGAAAGTTTCCTAGGATGAAAGACTTCTGCTTCCTTTTGTTTGGGCCCTGATTGACTCAGAGTGAATGTAAAAAGCAATCATTTCTTTTTGACCAGAAACCCTGAGGGTCTTCCCCTCCCACACTGATTTTTTTTTTAAACTAGGTAATAGAAGCCATTCTCTGCCTCATTTCTTACTTAGTCTTGATCACTGAATGGGCTTTGCCTCTGCCAAACTGAGACCTGTTAAAGGTGCTGTTCTTTGTCTTGCCACTGGACCCAGATGGCTCCAGAGGTGAAAGTGAGGCTGGTGATTTTGCACACCCTTCCCCCATTTAAATCCAATTCACTCGCATGTCATGGTATCACCTTCCTAAAGTCATGGTTCTCTTTGAGAACAAAAGATAGTAACAGTCCCTATAGCTATCAAGTTGCTCCCAGTAACATACTGAAAAGGCCTGTAGGAAATTGGCTCTGTCAGCCAGACTGGTAAGGAAATGATGAATATTTCAAGATGACAGCATAGAAAAAGATCCAACCTCAATAACAGGAAAACTTATATTAAAGTCCTGCCTCTGCCGTCTGATGGTGTAACCCAGGGCAAATCACTTAACCTCTTGGCGATCGCAGGCAACTCTATATTGGTAGTAGTTTTTTTCACTGGGAGTTCCCATCGGTATCAATGAAATCACAAATCCACTGCCTATCTCTATCTTATCCCTTAGATTTATTCCAAGATTCCTTTAAGTAAGGAAATTGCTTTACTGAAGGTACCAGGAATTACACAAGTGTTTGAAATAAAATTCTCCATTTAATTCCTCTTTTTGATTCCTCATTGTATCATGGAAATGACCAAAGGTTGCGGCAGTAGAATATTAGCTCTAACATATTCTACCAAGTGAGAACAGCATGGTGCCAGAAGACTGTTATGTCATCTTAAAAACAAGCTCTGGTAGACTCATCATGAGGTTAGACATAAAATGATGAATTTTTCAGCTACCACAACTCTCAAAAAAATCTACTAAGCTCTATACAGAGATGGCAATCTGCATTGGCAGAGGTATTACTACACCAGTGATATCAGATTCAGAAGAAATAGACCCCTAAAGCCTACATATTGACTTAAAAAACCACAAATTACCATTATCTCTGTTTTATTGCATTTTTATTTATTTTGTTAAACATTTCCCAATTACATTTTAATCTGGTTCAGGCCACACTGAGAGTTGGCCACACACAGCCACATGGGCCTCAACCTGCACTACTAAAATTCCAGGTCCTTGAATCCCTAAAGGATGATCAAATAAATTATAGTATTTTGAGATAGTTATAAAATAAGCATAAAATGTAGCTATATGATATGGAAGTTTTGTCATATAAGTCAGGTTATAAAGAAGTTGGCCATAGATTAATAAACTATATAGTACTAGCAGCTTCATATTTGAGAAAAACTTCTGATAATTGGAACCCTCTAAAACAGGGTGCCTTGAGAATGGGATAGTGACCATTTAAGGTGTTAAAGAGACAATTGGATCCTCACCCTCTCCCATTTAAGTCAATTCAAGATTTATTAAGCAAAGATATTAGTGATGGTGAAGCATTTCTTCTGTTTTTGAAGTTTGGGTTAGGAAAAGCTACCAAAGGGAATAAACGTCTCACCTTCATAATCAAATATAAAACCCTCTATTTGACTTTTAAAGTTCTTTATAACCTGGCCCCTTACTACTGTGGAACATTTTATACCATTTTATATCATTTTTGTAATTTCAATAAGACTCAGAGCCTGAACTGATTAACCAGAAGAAAAGCCTGATCTTAACAGTCTCTTTGTTCTCTGAGTAAACTCAGAATATCTTTTCTCTGTCAGCAAGGTGTAGCCAGAATGGCCTTTGTTTTCTTTGAATGACTCAGCTTACCTCATTGAGCTTCCCTGGATGCTGGGGCTTGCTCTTCCGGGGCAGGACCAGACAACTTCCTGTGTGATGAGTCATGGGGCTGGCTGAGGGGAGGTGTTAACGGCTACACTAGGGGGAGGGGCCAAGTCAAGAACCAATCGGCCCTGGTCGTTCAGGCGGTGCTTGATGATGTCAAAAACTCTATAAGAGGGGAGAGGACAGCTTGAAGATCCTCTCTTTTCCTTTTCCGGTTGGAGCCAGCGACAGTTACAGCGACAGTTACAGCTACAGTTGGAGCCAGAGGCAGTTACAGAGGCAGTTACGACAGTTACGTCAGTTACAGCCACAGCCACAGACACAGCTGAAGCAGGAGCTGCCAGTAGCAGAGCTGACCTACGGGAGAAAGCTGAACAAAGACTTCAGGCCAGTGGGTAATCTTATTACCATAGAGGGGGAAACATGATTTTGCTTTACGCAATCATGCTTCTCTGTAGCCTCCTGGTTACTCTTTCAAGGCGTACTTATTGGGCCTGGAAGCTTTTGATCAATATATCAAAATGGGGTTGCTGGTTCATGGGTTGGTTACTGTGGAGCCTAAATAAATGTTTTGATTCTTCTGCCTTCTACTTTGAGAGTTTCTTATATCCGGCGATTCCGAACGTTTCAGACATGTTTATGATCCTATTTGAGATTATAAACTCTGCCCTCCTAATACACAAGGCCAGATCTGGCTGACCTAAGAACATTCCTTCCCCTTTTAACCATTGAGGGATGAGACCCTAATCCTGAGACACTACCTCGCTTAATATTGTATGGGCATATGCTATGCTATGGAATGTTAATGAAACACAGAAACGTTGGGTTGTAGTTTCAACTGACCCTTGTCAACACTCTTATCTTATTGTATTTACAAATCTATTCCACTAAGGAAAATCCTCTTCTTGTATCATGGTTAAACATACATGGGGATCATAAAAGTGAGGTAACACAGACTTCTGAGTCTGCTAAAAATAATGTATATAAGTTTTCTCATTCCTTTGTTCAGGCAGTCAGATTCAGGTCTGACTCTGTGAATGCATGTATCTGCTAAGTTTAAAGGGAATGAATGAATGAATAAATAAGCAATATGAATTTTTTTCTACCACCTAGCCTGTTGTTTCCTTCAACCAAATTTTCAGGTTTAACACTACCTATCTAGTCTTCTTATACCTTACTTCCCTCTGAGATCCAGTGACACTGGCCTCCTTGTTGTTCCTCACACAAGAAACTAACTATACATCTTTAATGACTGGCCTCTATGCCTGGAATTTTCTCTCTCCTCATCTATGTTTCCTGCCTTCCCTAGCTTCCTTCAAGTCTCAACTAAAAGCCAACTTTCTGCAATTGGTCTTTCCTGAATATCCTTAATGTTTGTGTCTTACCTCTGATTTTACCTCCATTTTATCCTGTATATACCTCATTTGTACATAGTAATTTGCATGTTGTGTTATCCATTAGATTTTGAGTTCCTTGAGTGTATAGGATCAGTTTTTCTCTTTCATTAGCTTGGTATTTATCATACAGTAGGTACTTAATACTAATGTCTCGTAAGAAATTAATGGAGGGTGTTGGAATCAGAAAGACCTGGGAAGAGTCATATAAATCAATGCAAAGTGAAGTCAGCAGAACCAGGAGAATAATTTACACAGTAATAGTAATATTATAAAGATAATCAACTGATCAACTCTGATCAACACAATAATGCACTTATGGGGAGAGGCTGAGGGAAGCAAGAGAATCTGAAACTATAAATTAAATTTTTAAAAATGCCTGTTGACTTGATGACATATTTTGTTATATAAGGGATAACTCAATGAGTAGGGGAGGAAGAAAATTTTTAAATGAAAGTGATTTTTTAAAACAACCAAAAAACCAGTTTCCTGATAGTCTCAAAACTACGTGATATTCCCCACTATTTTATCACTATCTCAGCCATCTAGGACTGAAGGCTAGTTTTTATTTTTATCAGTTTTTTGGTAGCTGTAACTATCCTTAAAATGATAAGACTATTAGTACCTGTTATTGGACAATAGACATGCATTGCAACTATAAGTAAAGTCCCACCAGCCAAGTAGAACCTCGTACCTTTCCAATGCCCGTCCTCCATACCTAGAATTCTCTCCTTCCTCTTCTCTGCCTCTTTGCTTGCCTGATTTCCTTCGGTTCTCATCTGAAATCCTGCCTTCTACAAGAAGCCTTTCCTAATCACCCTTAATGCTAGTTCCTTCCCTCTAAGACTATCTCCAATTTATCCTAAATATATTGTGTATGTAGTTGTTTGCATGGGTGTTCCTTGAAAGCAAGGACTGTTTTGCCCTTTTTTGCCTTTTTATCCCTAGTATTTAGTACCCTGGTGTGTTAATAGCCACTTAATAAATGCTTTTTGAAGATTGAAACATACTTTTTTTTAATGTTCTTTATTTTTCTTGAATTTTTTGTCTGTTTTCTATCGCAACATGACTATTATGGATATGTCTTGCATGACTACACATGTATAACCTGTAAAGTAATGCTTGTTGACTTGACTTGTGAGTGACTTAGGAATTATTGCTTCTATAACTCATAAAAGGAGAGCAGGTTAAATGATTAGGAGGCTGCAACCTGAGTTTACATTGAAAAGTTGGAGAAAACATGGCAAACTTGGCTGGAGCACACTTCTGAATTCATAATACAGAGAGTAGTTGCACCATTCAGTGGGGAGAGACTCCAGGGCCAGTGAAGTAGAATCTAATGATGCTGTGAATAGTTTGGGAAAAATTTGTTGCTCCTTTTCAAACTGCTTTGTCAATACCAATTCAGTGCAATCACACAAACAGCTCAGTTTCTGTTCTATTAACTGTTTATCTCTATAATGTCAACATGCTGGCTTTATTACACTATTGAGTAATGTGTTCAATACTACTCTTCAATACCATCACACCACCCTGAACACTTTTGTGTAGCATACAAATTCGCAACACATAGATTTTATATTCTTTGCATTTTTTAAGTTGCTAAGTCACATATATTTTATTGAAAAACCAACATAAGAACCCACCCACTCAAAACTGATGGAATTATCTAAATCCTTCTTGACAAAAGAGAATATGATTCTTGGAAAGAGCATATAGATTTACAAAAGAAGAACAATGCAGTAACAGTTGCTGGGATTTCAGCTTTTTTAAAAAAAAAATTCTTAACACTTTTCATATCTGAAGCATCTGACCATTTAGTCAATCAATAAGAATATATTAAGCACCTACTATATGCCAATACCATACCAGTCACTGATGGATAAAAAGACAAATGGAATTATCCTTGCCCTCAAGGAGCCTAAGCCCTAATCAATGTATGAACCACTCCATGAGTGACACACAAAGGAATCTCTAGACCTACTGTGATGTGTTTGGAATCAATTCCATCATTCTCCAGGTATCATTCATTTTGCATCTATCCTCTTTATCCCATGTAACATGCAGGATATCTTTTCAGTTGACAGACAGTATTTGGCATCTTACCTTAATGGAAGAGGTACAGAGACAAAATAAGTATAGAATGAACATTACCTACAAGGCAAGATACACATAAAAGGCTTATAAATTAAGAGATAGCAGAATGTGTACCTCGATTACCACTTCCAGCAATATAACTTCATAAACTGAGAATGGACCAAAAGACACAAAGCTACCTGGATTAATTTCAGCAATATCCCACCAAAACATTGACTGATAAGGATGTGCCAGTAACAGATGAAGATATAGCCATTCAAGTCACAGTACTCCATGCAATGATCTGCACATTAGAATGATGATCCACAAAATGTGAAAAATAGAAACTTATAGTACTATATATCCCTGTGTGTAATGAAAAAGACAACATGCAAAACCTTTCTATGAAGTCACATGACAAATGAATAACTCTGCAAAAGCCCCATGACATATATTGGATCCAGCCTATCTTAAAAAAAAAAGACTATGGGGTGATAATGTAATGTGTATGGTGGACAACCAAATCTAGCATTTTAGACCTTGTGGTAAGTCAGGAGGACCAAACTTAGTAACATAAGCCAATCGTTTGGCTATACGGACAGAGATGCAAACCACAAATATGGGATTATCTTTTATGGTGTTGAATACATCTGTCTTTTTATCATGATCAGCAATGACAGCTATGAATACAGAATATGTAAAAAAAACAAATGACAGGAACACTAGATGAAGTGGGGCTAGAAGACAGAAAAGAAGAATAAAGTTGTGGCAGTTAAAAAAAGTTGTAGCAGTTAGAGAACCAGAATTTGGAATAACAATTCCAATACAAGTAAATGCAGCCTAAGTGAGAAACTGCCCTGCCCAACCCGGGTATCCATACCATTGGGTATCCAGATGTCTCCTTCCAAAATGGTAGTGTGATGAAATGGCAGGCAGTGGGACAGAGGAGCAAATGAGATCTGGATTCAGATGATTTGTTCATGGATAGGAGTGAAAGGATTTGTCTGAATGAGACTGAAGAAATCAGTACTGTGGTAGCATAAATCAGGTCTGAGAGGGCAAAAAGCAAGACTGTCTATATGTGTAGCAAGAAGTAAAATGGTTATCAGGGCAATGAAATCAGAGAAGGCAAAGATGAAATGAAATTGGAAGGTCATAGCAATATGTCAGAGAAACAGAAAACAAGAGCATCAAAGACAAGTGTTCCAAATAGCAGCAAGGAGCCTGAGGCAATCTGCTTCACTCAATTAGGGCAGTATATCTGCAGACTTTTCAATGGAATGTGTGGAGCTAGCCTCACCTACCCAGCCTACCTAATAGGCTTCAATTTCAACTTCAATAGCCATTTTGTAAGCACCTACTATGTTCCAAGCATTGTGCAAGTTACTGGGGATCCAAAGACAAAAACAAAATGGCCTCTGCTTTCAAGGAGCTTCCATTCTATTGAAGGGATGCCACATGTAAATTCATATAAGTAAATTTTTTAAAAATGCACAGTAAAAGAAAATAATTTCAAGAGGGAGAGAGAACTGCCATATGAGTTGACTCAGCTTGCCTCCTAATTCTTCTAAGGATGGCAGACAATGATGGCTTAGATGTAGGTTCAGAAAATAATCCATATTTATATATGTTTTCTCACATTTATATAGTATACTATATATAATGTATATATATTTATAAAGCATTTTCCTCACAATAATGATGTAATTTAGGAAAGTCAATTTACATGTCTGAGCCTTTATTTCACCATCTGTAAAATGAGGAGTTTGGACTAGACTATCAGCCCTGGACTAGACCATCACGAAGACCGTTTCTAGCTTTAAATCTATAATACTATGAGCTAGATAGTATAAGTAGGATTTTACCCATTTTACATACAAGGAAACAGAGGCTGAATGATTATAAACTATCTCAGGTTGAGACAGTTTTAATGAAGGTGAGGCAACTAGGGCTTTACCTCAGGGTAGAAAATTTGGAGATTGTTGACTATTTGGTCTTGAGGGCATGTTCTCTTCTTCTTCCCTTTATGGATCCCCCATAGCATTTGTGGTAGCCTTCATCATGGGTAGCATCATTCCAAGTGAATTTATATCACCACTCTCTACCCATCACTACTTGCCCAAGGTGCAGAAATCTCTAGAAACAGCTCTGACACAAAACCAAGGCTGATGACTACTGAGCCAGTGCTCTATTCAGTGTACCAAACTGCCTCTTGAAAGAAGGTTGCCATGAACACAGAACTCATGAAGTTTTGAGTCTGAAGATTCCTTCCAGGTGGCACCAGGTTTCAGGTAGTCCCTGTGTTTTCATCGAAAGGGTCAGGGTGGCCTGATGGATAGAGTACAAAACTTGGAGTCAGGAAGACCTGCCTCAAACATATGCAAGCCGAGTGATCCTGGGAAAGTCAATAAACATCTCTAAACCTCAGTCTATTCACGTATAAAAAGAGGAACATCTACCTCCTAAAGCTATTGTAAGGATCAAATGAGATGTTTGTAAGGTTCACAAACTGTGAACCTTAAAGTGGTAGATAAATCTGAAGGGCTTTTTTTTTGTTTTTAATTTATTTTTTATCAGACTCTTGCTTTTCATTAGACTATGGAGCTCCCAAAGAAGAACATCTATCAGGGCAAACAAGCCTCTTCTTTTCAACTTCTTATTTTAGAGAGGTGCCTGGAACACTGAGAGTTTAAGTGACTCACCCAGGGTCACACAGCTAGTATATGTTAGAGGTAGGACTTCAGCCCACATCTTCCTGACTCTGCGTACGTCTCCAATGTGGGTTATTATTATTATACCAGTGTAGGCATGAAAATCCCACCTGAGGCATTCCAATTGATGGTGACATCTTGCTATCCTCTACCATACAATTTCCTTCCTTCGTTTATTCCTCCTTTCCTTTTTCCTCCCTTTATTCTTTATTCCCTTCCTTCCTTTCTTCTTTTACTTCTTCCTTCCTTTCTTCCTTCTTTTATTTTTTCCCTCCTTTATTCTTTCTTTATTCCTTCTTTCCCTTCTTCCTTCCTTCCATCCTTCCTTCCTTGTTCCCTTTCTTTATTCCTTCCTTTTTGTTTTCTTCCCCCCTTTCTCTTTTCCCCATTCTTCTCACTTTCCAACCTTTCTTCTTCTCTCACTACCTTTCTTTTCCCTCTTCCAAAAGAAGGCATTTGTCTGCTATGGTCTATGACCACAAATTGTGCCAGTGTCAGAATAATATTTATCATGTATATGTAGGGGCATTTAGAAATAACAAAGGGAAAGGAAGGACCTTCTGCTGCAGTATTTCAACTGGTTATCGTGGTATCATGTGGCAACAGACCCAAAAAGAGAATGAAGCTAGAGCAGACATTAGGAAATAAAAATAGAAATGTCTTGAAAATGAGAATCTCAAGGAAGACATGCTCTAAAATAGCTATGAAAGAAATTAAGTTGCCAGACATTGAAGCTATGAGGACTTGCCAGACTAAGTTCTAAATTAAACTTTTTCCCCTCTCTGAACTATTTTGAAAATTCAAAATATCTGATGAACCACTTCAAAAATGTATCAGTATAAATAGAATAATGAGTTTGCTCAGAGGAAGCATCCTTCATTAAGACAGAGCATTAGACCTGGAGTCATGAAGACCCTACCTCGGATGTTTACTAGTTTAGTGACCACAGACAAGTCACTTAACCTTGGAACTTCAGGCATCTCTTGAAGATGGATCTTTTCTCATTTGCATGATAAAATCACAGATAATCAGCTTATCAGAGTCCTGTGATAAGGTGTGCTGACAAGAGAAACCAGTACAAGAAAAAGTAATCTTGAACTGTTTAACTGAGGAGGTGAGCGCTGGGGGAAGGGATAAAAGAGAAAGTATAGGTAATGTCAAAACAACAAAATTAATAAAAATATATTTTGGAAGAAGAACATTAACTGGAAGAAGAGATCCTAAAAAGTACTACCTTGACATTAGTTATGAGGTGCTCTCAAGAACATCAACCAAGAAGCATTTATTAACTTATTACTATTAAAATGATAATTTATTATTGCCATGTGCATTGGATAAACATAGAGAAAAGTGGGAAAAATCCCTTACATTCTCTAGGGGGAGAAAATATATATCTATATAGAGGCAAACATATATAAACGTATAAGTATATACAAAACACATAAAACATAATTTTGAGGTAGAAGTAATAGAAGCTAAGGAGTGCAGAAAAGGCTTTAGATGGATGGATGGATAGATAGATAGATAGATATGGTGCTTAAGGATAATTCTGAAGGAAACAGAATTCTAAGAGGCCAACAGGAGGGAGGGCATTCCAGCAAGGGATCAGGTCACCCCATACAAAGACAGGGGGTAGGTAGAACGAATGTCTGTCATGTATAATGCAAGAAGGCCAGTTTGGTTGGGCCACAAAGTGTGTGAAGGGGAGTAAAGTCTAAGTTTGTAAAGATAGATAGAGAAGAGAAGGGCACAGAAATGGTGGCATGTAAAAATTTTAAACCATCTGAAACATTAAAGAGTATATTTATAAATTATGGGTTGAAATACTATTGTCAAAAAGATAGATGAGCTAAAGAATTGGCTCAAATATAATACCATAAAATACAGCAGCAACTGTGTACAGAATATGGCGCTGGGCACTGAGGAACATATCCTTGCCCTGATGGAGCAAAAGCCTAATAAAAGGATAAAATATCAATAGAGATAGCTGATGCCCAAGGTTATCAACCAATCAACAAGGATTTATCATGTCCATTATGTATGAGGGACTCTGTGAGGTGCTGGGGTACAATAAATGAAAACATTCTTACTGACAATGAGCTCATATTCTAATGGGGGAGGAAAATAAGGACATATATAAGTACACACAGAATAAATATAAAATGAATATATAAAGTATAAAATAATTAATTACAAGATAATTTGGGGAAATAGCAGCTGGGGGCATCAGGATTGATACTTGACTTTTATCTAGAAGGAAGGATGGAAATGCATTTCAAGCAAAGGGGGATGACCAGTTCAAAGGCACCAGGCAAGATATGGAATGTAATGTGTGAGAAACTTGAGAGAAGGCCAATTTGGCTGTTCCATAGAATGTAGGAGGGGAAGTATTGTACAATGGTCTGGGTGATAGATTGAGGCCAGGTTATGAAGGGATTTAAAACCTAAACAGTGGAGCTTATGTTTTATCTTTGAGGCATTAGAGAGACACTGGAGATTATTGAATAGAAGAGTAACAGGACCAGTTCTGTGCTTAAAGACAATATTGCCTGAGAAGTGCATTAGAGTTACAAATGTGAAGTATGAGAGGGAAACTTATTATTAGTGAGGAAAATTAAGAAAAGTTGCATGATGTAGAAGATGGAATTTTATTTAGACTTTAAAGAATGGAGGAACATTTTACAAAGTTGAGGAAGGGAGGACATTTCCAGCACAGGAAACAGTAAGCAAAGGTAGGGATGGAAGAGAATGGAGGCAGAAAAATCAGTAAAGAAACTGCTGCCATAG
Organism: Trichosurus vulpecula; assembly: GCF_011100635.1. Classification (NCBI taxonomy): domain Eukaryota; kingdom Metazoa; phylum Chordata; class Mammalia; order Diprotodontia; family Phalangeridae; genus Trichosurus; species Trichosurus vulpecula. Next base: position 173,297,102 of record NC_050579.1, read on the forward strand.
ACTAAATGGGTATGAGTTAAGGTTTATAAAATAGAATAAAAAGAATAGAGAGAAATGAGACAGACCTGAGAGACGTTGCAAAGACGTGGGAACAGGACCTGGGACATAAATGGATATGAAGTAAGGGAAAAGGAAAGAAACAAAGATAATCTGCAAGCACAGGAAACAAGGTGAACAGTGGTTTCAGAGCCAGAAATAGTGAAATCAGAAATACAAGCATGGTTAGGAAAGAAAATAATGAATTCTGGTTTTGTCATATTAAGTTTGATGTGGTAGTGGACATTGTAGTGAAGATATCCTACAGGCAGGAGGCACATATCAGAAAAAAGAACAGTCTTAGTCATAGGTCATAGAAATTTTGGAATCATTTGTCAGAGATATTATTTAAAGCCATGGGAATGAATAAGATTGTCAAGAGGGAATAGATGATGGCCAAAGACAAGCCCATAGAGAATATTAAAATTAAGAATTTAAGAGAATTAAAAGCCAGTGAAGAAAATGGAGAAGTAACAGTTTAAAAAAAAAGTAGAAAGATCTACTCAAAGTAACAACAAAATATATACAATATAAAGGGATGGAGGGTAATTTGTTTTGTTTTGTTTTGCACAGCTGTTGCCAAGCTCACATCGATGCTACTTTTGGTAACCATGCCAGGGTAGTGCGTTGAGGTTGTCACTAGAGAGAGGGGTACCACAATACTAAGGCCCAAGTCTCCTTCACTTTGGCCCTGCCTTCCCCCTGCTCACCTCAGCAACCCTGCCCTATGCTTTACATACTAGGTTGTGGCTCCCATGGTGTGTCCTAGACTGGATCTATAAGGGGGAAGGAGGATATTTAACTAATCTGATACCTGAGGTATAAAAAGATTCAGCTAAATAAGGATTAGCGTCAGAAGTTTCACTGGGACTCTTGCCACCCTCCAAGGAATATCTTCGGAATCTAGCTGACCCTTTGCTGCAGTGACATGCAGGATCCAGGAGGGAGAGGAACAGGATTCTATTTTGACTTTCTACTCTTTTAAATTGATTATTTTCATATCTTATTGGTAGGATCATACATTTAGAGTTCTGAAAGGGACCCTAGAGGACCTTCTAGCCCAACATTATCATGTTACAGATAAGGAAACTGAGGCCAAGAATTGAATTACCCAAGGTCACATTAATAGTTAATAACAGAGGATTCAAACCCTCATGCTCTGACTCTAAATCCAGTGTTCTTTCTCTTATATTACACTATAATTTTAATTACATTTCATCACCCATGGTTGCCTCATTGTATTGTAACTTTCAAGCCTGAATTATTGGACCGGACTAACTTGGGCCTGGCCTACAATATGATGTAAACTTGCTAAGATACAGAGCAATCCTCAATTTTAGCTCATACGTATCAACAAGGGGTTGGGTGAAGTGAAGGGTAGGTGGTAGGATAACATACATTTATACTTATTGAACGTCTTGAGAACAAAAAATTTTGTAAAACTTTCCTACTGTTCTATTCTGTCTACTCCCTTGGATCTCACTGACTACTTGCCTATCTATGGATATGTTTCTTGCCTCTGACCCATTTCTTGGACTCTCTATTTGTTGACCTCTTTCACTCTTCTGTTTTTTTCTTCCTTAATAGTATTTTTTCCAATTACATGTAAAGACAGTTTTCACCATTCATTTTGGTAAAATTTTGAGTTCCAAATTTTTCTCCCTCCCTCTCCTCCCTTGCTCCCTCCCCAAGACAGCAAGTAATCGGATATAGGTTATACATGTACAATCATGTTAAACATATTTCCACATTGGTCATGTTATAAAAGAAGAATCAAAACAAAAGGGAAAAACCATGAAGAACAAAACACAAAAAATAAGTGAAAATAATTTGCTTCAATCTGCATTCAGACTCCATAGTTCTTTCTCTGGATGTGGTTAGCATTTTCCATCACAAGTCTTTTGGAATTGTCTTGCATCATTGTATTGCTGAGAAGAGCTAAGTATATCATAGTTCATCATCGTACAATGTTGCTGTTGCTGTGTACAGTATTCTTCTGTTTCTACTCTCTTCACTCAGCATCAGTTCATGTAAGTGTTTCCAGGTTTTTTTCTGAAATCTGCCTGCTCACCATTTCTTATAGCACAATAGTATTCCATTACATTCATATACCACAATTTGTTCAGTCATTCCTCAGTTGATAGGCATACCCTCAATTTCCAGTTCTTTGCCACCACAAAAAGAGCTGCAAAAAAATATTTCTGTACATGTCCTCCTTTACTTTTTATAAACTCTCTCCATTGCATCTAGTCCCTTAAATTTGGCCTATGGCATACTATCTCATGAGATCTGAGCCTGCAACATGAAGGATCCCCAATTGCACTGATATACTTAGCCACTCATGATCATTCATAACCAGAGACAACAGGATAAAGGCACCCTACTAATCTACTATTGATTCTCCTTTCTCTAGAAAAGAGAACTTAACCTCTTCTATACCTGATCACAGATTGGCTGGGTTACTACTGTCTTTACCTAAATCCAACTCCTGCCATCTGTTCCCTCCGAACTAAGACTCACATATACATATTGTACATTTTTAGTAGAGTGACTTCCTCTTTTCTCCTCCACCTTCATTTAATACCTTATAACGAATCCCCATGCCCATTTTGGAGGAATTCTAGAATGTATCTTTATTTTTTTAACAGATGGAAAAGGCATTTTTAATAAAAAGCCCTGTGTCCTAGTCCAGACTCTTTCACCTATTAATTATATAATTTAGGGTAAATTAGTTAATCCTTCTAAGATTTTATTTATTCATCTTTATTCATCAATTCATTCAGCGTTACTTCCCACATGTCACGCAAAATAGAATGCACATAGTGAATTTTCAATACATATTTTTCAATTCTTATACCTATCATTTAAGACCTATTTCAGATTATATTTCTGGGGTGGGACTAGCCACCAAACCTCCAAAGTGAAAGGGGGAGGGAAAAGGAGAGGGAAAGGACAGATCTCTTTGGCAAGACCAAAGGTATTTAAGTGGTCCCAGCCTCCACCTCTCTTTCACCTGATAGGCCATTTCCAAAATGTAGGCTCAAATACCTTCAGTCTGAATGCATATTGTAGTATATATCCAAAAAATATACTCACCACAATCACTGTGTCTCCTTCTATTCACCCACTCTCTGTTGCTAGGTCAATCTTGAACATTATGTATGTATGCATACATGCATGTATGTATTTATGTAGTGTGTATTATGTGTAAGCATATATATACATACTATGTCTGTGTAGATACATGTATACATATATGTATAAATACACCTGCATGTATATTCTATATATCTCAAGTTTCATATACACAGACACACACTGTTTATGTATATATGCGTGTATGTATATGTGTGTATGTATGTATATATATTCATATATATGTACATATGTATGCTTCACATTAATTTTCATCACTACCTCTCTTTTTATTCTCTCCACTCTCCTCTAAACCCTAAGCCCTTGCTCAGGTTACTTTCTGCTGCTCCTAAATACCACTTATAGAATTGCAATCATTTGAGTGACTCCATTAGAACACAAGTTCCTTGAGAGCAGAGATTATTTTTTTGCCTTCTTTTAAATATTCATAGGTTTTAACATAAAGCCTAGTTTACAGTAAGCATCTAATAAGTGCTCAACTGACTGCCTCTCCAAACAATCTTACAACAACGAGGCATAGAGAGAAAATGTTTCCACAAGGGACATCACAAAAATCTGTTTCTCCCTCTAGGTCTCACAGCGTCCTATGCTCTAAACATATTAATTTCGTGGTTTCGTGGGAAACCCTTGGTCTTGTCTTTCAGTTGCTATTATATTGAGAGCATCCATCTATGGTTCTAACACAATATTCTTCATAGCATGTAGAATTCTGAGTATGTAGTATGCATTCAAGCATTTGTTGATTGAATGAGTGAGTGAATGTCACCAGCAACTTCTAGCTAAGATTTCTGTATTTGGTCTTTTCCCATTTAAGTCCATTCCACTTAGTGCTATCAGACCAATCTTAATTTAACATTGTTTTTAACTTCATCACTCATGCATGAGAATCTATTATATCAAATCCAAATACCTCAGTTTAATATTTGAGCATAGCCTTTTATCATTCCCTCTTCTCCCAAACATTTCTCCAGCCTCATCCCTTGTTGCTTCCTAGTGTTCAAAGTATTCCATTATACCTTCATCATTCTGAATGCTATTCCCACATAAGACTTTCTTACCCCTGCCTACATGACTATGCTTATACTTTACTCTTCCCTGAAAATGGCCTCTTCTTTCTTTTCTCCCAATCTGTGTCCCTCTTCTCCTTCACCACGTGCCTCAAAATTCATTTCCTCCAATCAATTTTACATGCAAAATCCTACCTCATGCCTTTAGGCTACATATCTCTAGCAATTATGCTTTCAATCTGTACTTTTAATTTTGTACTTGTTAATGGGTTGTTTTGTGGTCCATTTTATGCTGTTTCATGTGCTTACATTTTATCTCCCCAATTCAATTATGAGCTCTTCGAAGCAATTTTTCTGTCCTTTGTATTGTCTTATAGTACCTTCTATAGTGCTCTGCATATAGGAGATTCTCAGAACATATTTAGTAACTAACAGCCAGACTGACTGGTAGAGGAGAGAAAAGGAGTAGTGCTGCTGATCTTAGCCTAGGAAGAACAGTTGAGCCAGGAATTTTTCTCAGCTCTCACTATCTCACTGTGACAGGGAAGGCAGTATGGGACAGTTGAATGAGTACTGTCCAGTGGTCTGCTGATGAACGTTTAATGGACCCTCTGAAATATGGGACATACTTTTAACCTATATTATTAATATTTTCTCTATCATTTTATTAAGTTTAGAAAACAAACAAAACAATAAATTAAACTTTGATTCGTAGTATGTACCAACTTCTAAGGTATAAATGCTGCCACTGAAAATTTAAGAATTGGTTGAACTAGTATGACCTGGCTCCAGCACGCCCCCGACTGTCCTTGAAGTTAGAGAGTCTGAGTTCAAATTCTATCTCTGCTGTTTATTTCCTGTGTGATCATGAGGAAGCCACTTAACATTCCTAGTCCACCTTCTCTTCACCAGTAAAATGAGGGCTTTGGACTAAAAGGCTCCTGCTCTGATCCCATAAAAATCACTCTTGTGAGATGTTAATGTCTTCTCAATAACCTACTTCTAAGGCTTGTACCTCCCTGCCTCTGATGAACTCAAGGAAGTATGCACTTTAGCAGATAAAAAGCTGGAAACTAAGAGCTCCTCTGGACTCAGCAAAGGGACTTAATAAATCTAAGTCCTGCAAGTAGCTTAACATAATCTTCTAGATAGAGCACACTTGGTATGGAAACTCCTTCCAGGAAATGGCAGGCACTTTGGGAAGTTGCATTGATCTTTCAGGTCCATTAAATCAGCTTATTAGTGTATTGAATGAATTAACACAATTTACAAAAGTGCCATTTGCTTGAGTTTCATTTTAGCCAATAACAATTTTTTGACATATCTACCATTTAGACAGGGTCCTTGCCCTGTGCACTAGAAAAATTCATTCAGCTTCCAAAAATTTCTCATATTCCCAGGAAGAAGCTTGTGCTCTGGAACATATTAAATTACTATCTGTGTCAATTATAATAGACAATGAGCAAATATTCATTAGGTTTTTATCCTTCTTTGACCTTGCACAATTTAAACCTTAAGTTCTTACTGGGCTGCTCCTCAGCTTTAATTAATGCTACTGCTTTACATTTGTATAGCACTCTACAATTTCCAAAATGCTTTTAGGTCCATTACCTCATTTCATGGTTATGAATTTGCCTAGGATCTATGATTTTATTCTGCAAAGAGAAATTCTAGCGTTGGAATTCCCTCCACTGAGGCAAATTACAATCCGTTTGTAATTTAGTAGGTTAAAAGAATTGCCCAGGGTCACTTTGCTAGTGGAATTTGAGCTCAGGTCTTCCTGAATCCAAGACAGCTACTACATCCATTATCTCATGTAGTTTATCATTTCTTAGAATTAAAGAACTTCAGAGTTTACAGAGATCTCTAAATTCATCTAATCCAACCCATACCTGAAGCATTAATCCCTCTACAACATCCCTAACAAGCAGTCATTTAGCCTCCACTTGAACCTTGGCAGGTAGTGAAAGTGCCGAGTCATCACCATCACTTATATATTGTGCTTTAAAGTTTACAAAAAACTTTCATTACAATAACTCCACATGTGAGCTAGCTAGTGCATGTATTATCATTCACATTTTATACATGAGGAAACTGAGTTTGAGAGTTGTCCAGTATCAAATAGGTATTATTAGTACCAAGATTCAAATCTGGGTTTTCTAATACTATGTCTTTTATTCTTTTCACTCCATTTCCATACTGTTCCATTTATGCACAGTTCTAATTTTTTAAGAAAATTTTGTACTGAGCTGAAAATAGCCTTCCTGCAACTTCTATATGTTGATTCTAGTTCCACCCACTGAGATCAAGCAGAATAAGTCCAATCCACATGATTGGACTTTCATATAGTTCAAAACAAAAATCTTTGAATGTTATCTTCTTTAGGCTAAACATCTCTAGCGTTAGTAACCCGAGAGCTAAAGGAAACAGCGAAGTTAAGGAAAAGAAAAATTCTGCATGATAACTGTACCACTATTATTGGTTTATAGGAGAAGTGCTTATAGATGATATCTTTAAAGAAAACACTGACTATGTGATCCCAGACAAGTCACTTAATTTGTCAGTGCTGCAGGCAACTAAGACTACAAGTTGCCAAATAGATAACAGTCAACATTGGCAGAGGGAGCTCCTTATACCAAAAAGATTTTTTTTTAAATTTATATTGATGTAGGCTAGGGACTACTCCTAATGGATTATAAGGAAACCTTCGATACTCTTGCCTTTAAAGAATTTTGTTATCTGTTGAGTGGAGACCAAAATCAGGAAAATCTCTAGAACTCAGGAAGCTCATGACTGCATCATGTGTGTCTCCTAGGGAATTTCTCTTCTATGGGCATATATCTCAAGTGAACTAACCCATGGCTAAGCAAATGTTACATCTAATGGACATCTAGGGGGCTCTAGCTGTACTTGCTTCCTTCCATTTATGGACATCAGTTTACTAGGAAGAAGTAATCTATGATGATAAGAATGTGGGGATACAGCCCAAGCTGAATTTATGATAAGGTGATTACATTGAACTCTTCCTTGTCAGATTGGGCCTGAGAACCTGAGACAACTAATTTCTCCACCTGAGCAAGTATGTTATTTTGTCTATTATCAATACCCAAATTAACTATAAAGGACATATGAAGAAAGTCACTATCTGCATCCAGAGAAAGAAGTGATAAACAGAAGTATGTATAGAATAATTTTTCATAAATGTACCTATGTTTGTCTTAAGGTAGCCATCTGTAAGGTGGGGCAGGGGAAGGGAAGAAAAAAAAGAAAAAAATTTACACGATAATTTTGTTGCATATTTGAAAGGAATGGCAAGTTGTACATAGTAGATTTGAATTTTCATGTACAATCATCTTTTTTATTGTGCTATGTTATGAAAATGCTTGTTTTATTCTATAAATTAAAAATAAAATTTAAAAAAAGATTCTTCACTTGATTCTCATTTAGTTTTAAATCTCCCCTTTTCTCCCCCTTACCACATTACCACTGAAAACAAGCCAGCTTGCTACAACATCCCTCTTAAAATGTGATAACCAGAACTGAACAAAATAGTCCAGCTGTGGATGATGAAGGCAGGGAACAATGTGAACATCAGCTTCCTTGTTCTAGGCACTAAACTTCTATTAAGAGAACCTAAGCTTTTGTATTAGCTTTTGTAGCTGCTATGTCACACACTGTTTACTCCTACTGTGCTTACAATCTATAAAAACCCCTCAAGTCTTTTTCCTCTCCTAGCCCTGTCACTGGCTTCCGGACTTTAAAACCATGCCCCAGCCACCATCCCAACCTGGAATTTCCCTCAGTCCCTGGGGCTGCCTTGATCTAGCCAGTGCTTCTTAAACTGTGGGTCATGAGCCCATATGGGGTGATGAAAAATTTGGCAACTGTAAAAGGTTTCTGAATGCGCAGTGATCAAAAATTAATTAAAAATCAAACACATAATGAATCTGAGGTGTTTCTGGTAGAGCTTGCCCGTGTTACATCTCACAACTTTAGTGCAGTCTTGTTTCTGAACACAAAGCACGTGCACTTTGCACAGCACAGGCCCTCAGGCTACTCAGCCAATGAACATGAAAAGGGGTAGCAAGTGGAAAAAGTTTAAGAGGCCCTGACCTAGACCAACTAACACTGAGACCTTTTCAACCTGGAATATCCCCTGGTAAGACCTGCCCCCTTTATCCCATTGGTGAGTTCTTCCTGGAGCTCTCATTTTGTGGAGGGGCTCAGACCATCCTTTATTCCCTTCCTGGCCCCCTTTCAGGTTTCTGGACTCCAAAACCATGCTCCCCTCTGCTGCCCCCTACCTTTCAGTTCCCTTTTGCTTGTTGCCTTCCACCATTAGAATGTAAACTCCTTGATGACAGGGACTTTCTTTTTGCTTATAGTTGTATCCTCAGCTCTTAGCATAGTGCTTGGCACTTAATAACCGCTTGTTTCCTTCAGAAACATTTGTCAAGCAATATTTTCTTCATCCTTTACTCATCCTGCTGATTTTTTAAAAAAACTTAGCCATGTTTCACACTTATTCTGATTAAATTTCATCTACTTTTCATTAAAAATCTTGTGAGGTAGATAAGGTAGGTATTATTATTAGAGTCTTGGAGACATTAAATGCTTTACTCAGTGTCATAGAGCTAAGAAGTGAAATAATCTAGACTCAAACCCAACTCTTTCTTTGCCTGATTCAGTGCTTTTATCACCATAGACTGTACTGCTTGTCCTTCGGCACATTCCCTTGGTTCTATTTGTCTTAATGTATGACTATATTACTATCCAACAGGGAGATATATAATAAAAGTTTGAGGTGGGAGGGAGATGTTTCCCTGGAAAATATGGAAAGAGATTGCAATAAAATAGAAACAAAATGAAACAAAAAAATGAGGTCATTGGTATTGATCCCAGTCTTTTTCTTCTCATACTTTCAGATTTTTGTAAAGAGGAAGCAGGGGAAAGAAGAGAGGAAAAAGTATACAAGAATATAATGGCAAGAAAAACACAAATAATCAAAACTTTAAATGGGGATTGGGTGAATTCAACCATAAAATAAAGAAGAGCAGATTATATCCGAAAGCAGAATCTAAAAATATGTTTAAAAAAATACTTGAAACACCAAGATGCACACAATTAAAATGGAGGGGGAATTGGAGAAAGCAGACAAAAAAAAATAGTGACAATCATGATCTTAAGGCAATAGAAAAAATAGACATGTTTAAAGGATATAAAGAGGGAAGTTGCATTATTTTTAGAGGCACCATAGATAAAGAAATAATATAAAAATCCAATAGTAATACTCTAAGTAGCCAAAGATATAAGAAAAAGGTAGGGACAAATATATAACAAAACTATAATGATTGGGAGAAATTAAGAACTTGACATAATTTTAGAAAAATTAGAAGGAGCGTAAAAGGAGCATTTCTTAGCTGCACATAGCACATTCTCTTGGCTTGTTTGTGTGCTAGATTTTTATTGAGACTTTTTCTCTTTGTATCTCTGGTATTTTAGACTTCCCTGTCACTTACTCTTGCTTCACTAGTACTATAAATACTTAATACTGGGTTGCAAGATGACCTCAACCTCCTCAGATTGGGGATATAGGGTTTTCTGGGTCACTGCTTTTAGTAGCACCTTGGGTATTTAACTGGTACTACCTGTATTTCTAGGTATATTTTCCTCAGACCATTTGCAACCACCAGTGAAGGCTATTGATGGTGATAACGATGATGATATGATCAATTTCAGTTTTTGTGATGTCATTAGGTATTCACCAGATCTGATGTCTTCTGATTCCCTTCTTTGAAAAATAAAGTATGCAGAACATACAAGTTTAAGGACTTTGAGCAATCAACAAATCTTTGATCCCTTATATTTCTTGATCCTGAGCCATATTTTCATACATATATGTGTGTGTATTTATACATATATATTTATTCAGTTCAATTATAATCTAATAAATATTATTTGATGCCTATTAGATTCAAAGCTCTAAGCTAGGTGCTGGATCCCCCCACCTTGTTCCCAACTTTGTACTGGAGGTACTGCATATCAATATTTACTTTGGAGGATTTTTATCAAGTTCTTCATTGTAGGGATCAACTTATTTTATCCTCTGGTGATGCTGAAATGGAAATTATTTTTGTGATGTTCGCTTTTGAAGTGTCTCACTAAAGGATGTTTCTTGTTAATCTTTCAGTGAAGTTTGAAAACAACTTCATCAACTCCTTTATTCTCCTTCCTGAAAAGAATTTGGAAGCTATCTTTCCTTTTAGCTACAACATTTAACTTAATTCCTAATGAGAATATAAATATATTACAAAGTGTGCAATTTCTCCCAAACCATTTTTGAAATGTATAATTGTCCTAAATACACATTTACTCAAACCCATCTTCCCACTACAAGGAAGTTAAAGTTCAGAGTTAAAGGGACACCCTGGTCTTGAATTTCCTAAGAGACACTAGAGTGCCAGCCCAGTATAAGGACCATGATGATGGGAGAGGAGGAAGTTATTCAATGAACTCTTTGCTTTAACAAAACTCTGAATAAGAGAAATAAATTAGATCCTTTCATTATCTACCAGACTACTGGAGCCCATATCAATCTGATTTATATTAAACATATATTGCTAATTCAAATACTTTTACTTCTTTGTATCTGTTATGAAATCTGAAAGTAGCATCTCCTCCCAAGCTACTTTCTCAAACTTTTATACACTCTAGCAGGTCAAGTCCCCAGATGAGCAGCTGTTACTTTCACAGTTATAGGAAAAACCTTAAGGGTCTGGAGTTTCTAGTACTGTCTCTCATAGGCATCTATTGGTATGCTCCCCATTAACGGTTAGTCATTAACTAACAATTAGCTTCTTTAAAAAAAAAAATTTAACTGAGAAAACAGATCAAGAACAGTACAACAATTCCCCTAAGTCAGAGGCACACAAAAGTTCCTTGGAGAAAATAGGCTCAGACATAAAGTATACTGGTAGAAAGGCACATATGTAGAGCACACATGTGGTCAAAAGGCCACAATCACAACTTTGGGTTCCTGAAAGTCCTTTCTTGATTCTAGAGTCAACATTTCTTCTCTGGTACAAGGGGTCACTCCCCTTGAAGTTTCTTCCTCCCTTTCCAGGTGGTTATCTTTCTGTATATTTGTGAATCCACATTTGTCTTTAATGTGTCCTCTAGACAGATTTTCTGCTACTAGTTTGTCAGATCACATGGTCAAGGGGAGAATAGAGGGGAATGTAACATTCTATCTGTACTGACTTCCCATATGCCCCTTGCTGCTCTTTGGTACAGGCAAAAGGGTCTGCTTCTTCAAGGTACTTCCAAGCCTATAGTCCTCTATCACTCAACTACCTTCCTCCCTTAAATTATTTACTAATTTTAAATATAGATATAAGATGTAACTTGATCTTTTCAATCAAGCGCAAACTATTTTCTTTGTGGTATCATGTGCCTTATTCAATGGCCAAAATCTTGTGATCTTTGATCATAAATTGATTAAGGACTTGTCTGTAAATTGTGATGAAATTATGGAACATTTGCATAATACCTAGTTTACATTGTTGATTAATTGGGGGAAAGGATGGAACTCCACCCTTATGTACAGTCAAAAGTAAAAAATTTTTCCAACTATTTACAATTCTAGATAAATCACAGAATATTAGTCAAAGCTAAAAATCAAATATCATGGGGGTGGAGGGAGAAATTGGCAAACTCATCAACATGGGTCTTGTTGAATCTAAATTATTTGTTTATTTTGGGTCCACTACTCTGCCTTCTTTAAAGCCATTAGATTCATGCCTAAATCACAGAGTTTGAATTTCATAAATACTTTGGACAAATTTCTCACTATTAGCTATGCATGCCTTTATCTATAATCCATGCAAATACTTTAAGTATTTGGGATCTTAAAACCCTAACACTCAGTCCCAAGAAATGAATGCTTCCCTAAGTTGATAATGTAAAGCTGGGTAAGAAATGATGGATAATTAATACTGCCTCAACTTCAATAAATTGATTAGGTTTCTTTAGTCAAATCAAACTATATTCATTTTACCTTCACACAACCTGTTAGATTGAGATCTTAAAAGCCTTGAATATTTTTTCTAGTGTTGGCCTATAGTACAATGCTTACAAGTATTTTTCATTAAATGCTACATAGAAAGTAAACTCATTTTTTCCAGTACCTATCTATTGCTATATATAGGTTATCTAAGACTATTTTGGTAAACTAACCATATTTCTTAAAATCATGGTATTATTTTTGGCCTTGAAAAGTTCTATTATGCCCACTTGCACGGCAAGATTTGTCCTTGGTGTAACATAACTTTTTATGCTCCCATCCCTCATCGTCCTTACTGTCTAGGTATCCTAGGGCATCTGTCTGAATAAATCGTCTTATTGCCAGATTATACCTGGTCAAGATTAATCCCAGTATATGGAATTTTACTTAAGTTTGTAACTATGACTGAGGAGTCATAGCCCTAAGTGAAAGTTCTCCTTGTCACTTTTATGTGTTAAATGGTAGGGGAAATGCAATAAATGTAAATTAATTGGTATGGCACTTCCTCCCCTCCCCAAAAACAAAGCAAAAACAAAAAACTTTGAGTGTTATGTTTTGCTATCCCACTGTTATAGTCTCCCTTCCAACCAAAGTATGCTAAAAAGTATTTGAAGTTTTAAAAGCTCTTGATACTTTGATTAGAAGGTTTTGTATTGCTTTAAGTAACTTCTGGTTCTGAAGGATATTGCCACAATTTGGGAGTTTGCTTTTAAAAGAAATTTTGTTTCTGACATCTATATTAGTGACATTTTTACTTTCTTCAGTCTATTCTTTATATCTCAAATTTTATCTTTGCCAGTAGGCTTCCCAAACCATAGCATCCTCACCCTCCCAAATAACTAAAGCCACAAAAGAAAGTTTTAGAAAATTGGTTCTGGTGCATAGCTAATAACTTTTTAAAAGTACAAGTTTCAGAAGAATTTTAACACTTAGGATTAATGAATTACAAATATAGAGATATTGATATGAATCTATATATACACACATTATATATACATATATACAATAAATATACATTCCCGTTAATTAAGAGGTAAAAAGAGGCCAGATTATTAACAATTCACATTTTGGGATCATAATGACATCCTCAGTTGATTTCCTCAACTGTAAAAGTAGTGAATTGATCCCTTTGGCTTTAATATTCTATGAGCATATGTCAAATTGAATAGTATACCCTTAAAAATAAAACCCCATATTTACATACACAAACACATATATCTATGTATGTCTCTAAGACTAATACATTTACTATAACCTCACAAATAATGCAGTGATATATTCGTTCAAAGTTATACGCATCCCTAAATAATTGTTAATAGACTATAATAATCCATAAAAGTGAGCATTTATTAACAATAGCAAAGTCATTTTAGTCCTTAAGGAATATCTGGAAGCTACAAACTTCCAAGAGTACTTGGAACTTACTTTCTTCCCTAGGTTCACTTAATACTCCCTTTGATTTTCAAAACTTTCCTCAGCAGCAAGTGGGAACAAAGCAGTGAGTGAGGCTTCATCTCCATTTGGGCTTGTAACCCTTCTCCAAACACAATTACAGCCAAACACTATTGTAACCTGATTTGCATTTTCACTAACGGAGTTACAAAGCATATTGAGAATGCCTGCTATGCATAATAGAGACTTGTTAGAAGACTCCATTGCTTAGCCTCTGTGAACACTAATGAAACATTTTTATCTTTCCCCCTCTCATCCATTGAAATTGTGCAAAAGCTTTGCCTGCTGCAACTTTGTTCAAATACAGCCTCCCAACATGTGATCTGAGCTAGGCAACTATTTCAGGTGGCAGGATTCTGTATCCACAGTGGACAAGGCCCCAGGGACAAAGTTCCAGCCTTAACTTTGAGCCTCCTTTGCTTTTGTTGTGTTGTGTTACAACCTTAGCATTATCTCACCCCGGACTTTTTATCTGTGAATATCTAAGTCCTGTCTTGTGGAAAACTAATTACTGAACCACTGAGAGCTTCATAATGTCCTGCATTTAAGTCCTGAACATCATACATAATGCATAGGAAGCAGTCTCTGCACTCTGATTACAGAACACTGTCATTAAGTGAGCAAATTAAAGATGTGAATAATTCACTGGCTGAGCTTATTGTCAGTGCTGCATTGTGAAATTAGAATTTCTAATAAGTACTGCAATTTTTTTAACCCAATTAACACAGAGAACATCTTGAGACTGATTAGTACAATAAAAATTATTACCTTATTCTTTTGCTTCACAACAGCCAAATTAAATACTGTACTTAATTATGCAGCATTCATTCCTTCTCTGCTAAAGGAAAGAGGAAGAAAAAAAACAACTATCGTTTTAATAAGAGTTCTAATAGCTGAACGTGGGCTAGAAATGCATCCCATGCATCTATGGCTCACTGTCTTTTTCAAAGTTTTTTCACCAGTGGTAGACTATCTTAGCATTAGTCTATTCTCAAACCAAATATTTTTCCTTAAAAAAAAAAAACCACCATACAAATTACTAACAAAGTAAGTAACCTTTCCAGATTGAGTTGCATAGAGTCGGTCTCTGCTTCTTCTTGTTTTCTTTAAATGCAGCCCAAACACAGATTTGCCCCCACTATACCTCCTGTCTGTGTTTGAGACTGAAAAGATACATATTTTAAAATTTCATTCATTAGGAAAATCAAGAAACTGAAACAGGGTGCCTTACCTCAGGTTCTCATTTCGCTCACAAGAATGTGTCTCCATTCAGCCAGGCTAGTGGAAAAGTCCAGCTAATGCACAGCATATTGGTCCTTCTCATACGGGGTGTATGCTGCCATGTTAAATAAAGAAAATGATCATTTAAATCGGGGCTTTTGTCTCCCAATATTTCCTCCTGCTGCCCCTTTCGCATCAAAGACCAGAGCAGCCGGCACATCTGGTGGCAGTCATTGCCACTGGCTGCAGCTACCCATGGGTTAGCTTTCCCCTTTCCTGCCCAGCTCCTTTGCATCTCCATTCTGGGCAACTTCAACACCCGCGCCACCCCCCCCCCCCCACAGGGGAAAAGAAACGGTGACATTGCGTTCAGAATATCAGATTATTTTCTCCCAGTCTCTGCAGCCATCTCCTTCCTGTCTAGATATTTTATAGAGAGGGAGAGAGTGAAAATAGCGAAGGTGCTCTGGAAATCAGGCAGACACAATGCAATAGGGAGATAGGAAGGAAAAGGAGAATGAGAGCGAGAGAGTGAGAGGGAGAGAGGTGGGGGGGTAGCTGTCAGTGCAGATAAATCTGCATATGGAAATCAAGGTTATCCTGGGTACAGTTTTATTTAACTATGATCTACTGTTTTTTTAATTAGACTGGAATTTTAGAGAGGGAAAGGAGAGTCTTACAACCCAGAGAGCAACTTCTTATTCACTAGAGTCTTAGAATCTTATTGTAGCAGCAGCAGAAGTTTCAGGAAGAGAGAGAGAACAGAGAGAGAGATATTTTAGGAAGTGAATGAGGGGAAAGGAAAAAGGGGGAAGGAAGAAAGAAAAAGGAAGGAAGGAGAAGGGAAGGAAAGAAAGGAAAGAGGGGAGAAAGGGGGGAAGAGAGGAAGACAGGAATCAGAAGACCTTGTGTAATAGGAATACGGTGCCCATTTACAACAGAGGAAGAATCACAGAATTCAAAAAGATGTCGGTGTCCATCTAATCCAACCCTGAACAAGAATCCTCTTTAAAAGGTACCCAACAAGTGGTCATCTAACCTTTGCCTATTTGATGTCATGAACGGAACCCACCACCTCCTTAGTTTTTTTGTTGTCCAGTTGTTTCAGTCATGTCTCACATTTCATGACCCTATTTGGGGTTTTCTTGGCAAAGATAATTGAGTGGTTTGCCATTTCCTTCTCCAGTTCATTTACAGATGAGGAAACTGAGGCAAACAGAACTAAGTGACTTGCCCAGGGTCACATAGCTAGAAAGTGTTTGAGGCTGGATTTGAATTCACGAAGATGAGTCTTCCTGACTCTGGGCCAGTGTTCTAGCCACTGTACTACCTAGCTGCCTCAGGAAAGCTTTAAGAACACTCCCAGCTCTAAATCTATTGTTGTTCAGTAGTTCAGGGATTTTCTTGGCAAAGATACTAGAGTGCTTTGCCATTTCCTTCTCTAGCTCATTTTATAGATGAGGAAAGTGAGGCAAACAGCATTAAGTGACTTGCCCAGAGCCACACAGCTATTAAGTGTTTGAGGCTGGTTTTGAGTCCATTCCAATTTTGGACAATTTGATGGTTAAAATTTTGTTTTCTTACATCAAGACAAATCTCCCTCTTCTCGAAACTTCTAATCATCCCTCCTCATTCTTCCTTCTGGTACTAAGCAAAACAGTCTAATTCCTCTTCCATAATAGTTGAAAACATCTTCACATCCTTCCTAATTTTATTTCTCTGTTCTTTGTACTGAAAGACTATTCTACTTTGGTCAGCAGAGTCCCTGACACATAATGGCTGATTAATTAACAGTCTTATTATGTGCCTACTATGTACTGAGGACTATGCTAAGCAATGGGATACAAAATGAGGCAAAAGATAGTTCCCTGCCCTGAAGGAGCTTACAATCTAAGAGGAGGAGACAGCAAACAAACAAGCTATATACAGGGCAAATAGGAAATAATTAATGGAGGGAAGTCACTAGAATTAAGAAGGATTTGGAAATATTTTCTGTAAAAGATGGGATTTTAATTGGGAAGCCAGAGAAGCCAATAGGCAGAGGTTAAGGAGACAGAACTTTCCAGGCATAAGGGATAGCCAGAGAAAATTCCATGAGCCAAGAGATGGAGTATAATGTTCATAGAACAGCAAGGAGGCCAGTGTCACTCGATCAAAGAGTACTATGAGAGAATAAGGTATAAGAAGAGTAGAAAGGTAGGAGGGAGTAGGGTTATGAAGAGCTTTGAATGTCAACAGGGCATTATGTATTTGATCCTAAAGACAATAGGGAATTATTTGAGTTTGGGGGTGAGTGGGAGGAGGGAGGTTGCTTAGTCAAACCTGAACTTTAGGAAAATCAATATGTTGGTTGAATGGAGGATAGTTTGGAGTGGGGAGAGACTTGAGCCAGGCAGATCCACCAGCAAGCTATAGGTCAGATGTGAGGTAATGAGGGCCTATACCAGAGTGGTGACAGGTTCAGAAGAGAGAAAGGGTCATATATGAAAGATGCTGCAAAAGTAAAATCGGCAAGACTTGGCAATAGATTGGGTATGGGGAGTGAGAGATTGTGAAAAGTTGAGGATGACTTCTGGATTTTGAGCTTGTGGGAGGTTGGTGTTGTCCTCCACAGTAGTAGGAAAGGTGGGAGGGGAGAAGGGTTTAGAGAGAAAGATAATGAGTTCTGTTTTGGACATAATGAATTTAAGATGTCTAAAGGACATCCAATTCAATATGTCTGAAAGCTAGATGATGTGAGACAGAAGTCAGCAGAGAAGATGGAAAGGAAGGACAGACAGGTTTGAGAATTATCAGCATAGAGATGATAATTAAATCCTACAAAGCTGACAAGATCACCAAGTAAGAAGTAGCATATTCAGCCTAATAGGAATATCTAAAGGACCTCGTCATCTATAAGTAATCCCTCTTTGAGTTGGACTCTGATGAATCTCCTCCATGACAGTAGCAAATAATTTTAGGGAGAATAATTTGCCCCATTTTATACGTTGTCTGATATTAATGATTCAAGAGACATTAAACAATGCTATCTCTACTGTTCTATCTTTCAAAGAATCTTTTATAATTCTGACATAAGTATAGGAGAAATTGTTCCAAGAAGATCTTTAAGGTTGTGTTTTGCTCTACTACATCAAATGCTATTTTTAACAAGCAACAAACAACAATCACAGTGGTATCTTGTATTCTGTATATATATTTCTGGCAATTGTATGATGGCAAAGATGTAGTCCACTGTGGAATATTGCATCCTCATTAAGAGTGCCCTTGTCAACTCATGGGTAGATTTTTTCATAAAAAGTATATACATGGAAGGGTAGGTACATGAATCAATAGACATAGACATTCTTTCTATCATTTTGGGAGTTTGTGGATTTTGGAGGGGTTGATAAAGTTAGAGTTTTTTTTTTTCCTCATACCTTTTGTGATACACATTATAAAGGGATACACATACAAATACATATTACAAAAGCAATCAATAGCATCAGATGGTTACATTTTAATATTAGCCCATCTATCAAATTTGCAATTTTAAAAAATCCTAAAGTATTTCTCTTTTAACAATTTGGAATATAGCAAATAGTTACAAAACAAAATCAACTAGAATTCATAACTGACACAAGACAAATACTCTTTGCAAAGTAATTTAGTTTTTGAGTATCTCTATGGATATGTAGTTTCATTCATGCCAGTATTCCCTCCAATTGAGAGAGAGAAAGAAAGGGAGAGAGCTATTGGTCATGAATTGTCCTTACATCCCTTTTCTTCATCTGACATCACTCAGACAATTTTCCCCACTGTCTCCTCCTTCACTCTGGTCTCAGATAAAGAGGGAGCCTTTTCCTTGTTAAAGCCACCTCTTCTACATGCACCCTTAATGCTATCCCTAGCGGATTATCTCAACTATCATCCTCATGCTCTTATCTTCAATATCTCCTGAACTATTGGATCCTTTTTTTCATGAACTACAAACAGTCATGTCTTCCCCATCCTTAAAAAATTCTCACTTAATCATATAATTCTACTAGTCATTATCTTCTATTCTCCTCCCTTGACCAATAAAGTCTTGAGAAAGCCCTCTATTCTTGCTACCTATACTTCCTCTCCTCTTACACTCTTCTAAACCATCTGCAGTCCAAATTCTGACCTCATTAGTCAACTGAAACTGGTCTCTCCAAAGTTACCAAATGATCTCTTAATTGCCAAATCTAATGGCTTTTTTTTCAATTTAAATCCTTCACTTCCTGGCTGCATTTCACACTATTAATTACCTTTTCCTCCTGAATGCTCTCTTCTCCCTCTCTCTGGATTTCTGTTACACTTTTCTCTCCTAGTTCTCTTATTTTTCTTTCCCCTCTCAGTTTTTTTTTTCTGATTCTTCATCCATGTCTTGCCTACTAACTATAGTTGTCCTCCAAGACTCTGGGACTTCTCTTTTCACTACATTTTATCTTGCTTGGTAATCTTTTTGGTTCCCAAGGATTGAAATATTATTTCTATGCAGATGATTCCCAGATCTATATATCAAGCCCTAGTCTCTCTCCTGAGCCAGAGAACTGCATTACCAACTGCATTTTGGATGTCTCAAACTGAATGTAATATAGGCATAGCAAATTCAACATCCAATAAAAGAGCCCATTATCTTTCCCTAAAAACCCTTCCCTCTTCCTAATTTTCCTGTCACTCCGTAGGCTACCACCAACTTCCTACTCACTCGGATGTCATCCTGAACTCACCACTTTTACTCATCCCACATATCTAATTTGAACCCTAATCTTATCATTTCTATCTTCACAACATCTTACATGCATCCCCCTCTCTATATCACACAATCACCACTCCAGTTCAGGTCCTTATCACCTCTTGCCTAAACTACTGGAATAGCCTTCTAACCGATCCTCCTTGCTTCAAGTCTCTCTCCATTGCAACTATTCTCCACTCAAATGCCAAAGTGATTTTTCTAAGGCCCAAGTCTGACCATGACACCCCTCAAACTCAATAAACTCCCTTGGTTCCCCATAACCTCAAGGATAAAATACAAAATCTCCCTTTTAGTATTTAAAGTTCTTCATAACTTGGCCCTTTCTACTTTTCCATTCTTATATTTTACTTGCCTCCATGATCTCTTCAATCCAGCAACACTCACCTACTTACTGTTCCTTGCATGTGATACTCTATGTGCTGTCTCCATGCCTTTACATTAGCTATCCCTCCCACCTCCTTCTTGAAATGTTCTCCTTCTTCACTTTTGCATTTAAGTTTCTCTGTTTTACCTCAACATTCAATTTCAGTCTTATCTTTTACATGACACTTTTTCTGTTCTCCCCAGCTAGTAGTTTGATCCCCTGTGAGACTTCAAATTCCCTCTCAAACACTTCCTAGTGTGTCTGACTCTGAGCATGTCATTTAACCTCTCCCTGATAGCCTCAGTTTCCTCATCTGCAAAATGAGGATAATAATAGTATCTACCTCCCAAAGTTATGATAATAAAATTAGATAACATTTGTAAAGGATTTAGCAAAATATGAAGTTCTGTAGGAATGTAGCATCCATTCTCCGGCCTCAGTCTCCCAGAGCCAGGTAGACTGTGTCTGCCCCTTTGGGTTGTAGGGTTACCTTTCTACTGCTATCTAATTGCGCTTCCCTCACTGATAGGTGCCAGCATCCGACTACTCACTTCCATTTGATCACTTAACATCAGTGACCTTTTACAAAGGGACACTTGCTTTGAAGATATAATAGTAACAAAAGTGCAGTGGGACCTGCTTTCCTCTATCACATCTGTCTTTGGGGAGATGGGCTCACTCTTAGCTCATTTCCTACAATAAATTTAGTCCCATAAAGTTCATAGCTGAAATCAACATGGCTGCTGGATATATCCTCATCTCAGCTACCACTGAGTTGCATCCAGAAGGCTACGCTTGTAGGTCATTCCTTGTTCCTCTTGGCAGATACTGAGAAGGCTGCAAAGCTCAGGTACTGGGATGTTAGGAAAACATTCTCCCTTCACCTAAATGGGAAAAGAACAGATTCAAAGTCATGCAAAGAACACAGACATGTATTCACAGGGTCACAGGACCTTGGAAGGGAGAAAGCCAATGGTTTGTCTCTTTACAGCATTTTCTCTCACCAGATATTGCCAGTGAACTAAAGAATCCTCCAGTTCATCTAGTAAAAGAACCATTAGCAAGGCCTCATGAATTGTAGTTTTAAGTGAACATTGACCAAAAGTATACCTCGGACCTGGGGTAACTTTCAAGTGGCCAACAATCGAAGGGACCCTGGGCTACATTAATAATCAGATGGTCATCAAACAAAATTATCTGATGTTCAATCACTCATTCAACAATAATAAAATACTACATACCAACTACTTTGCTAAGTGCTGAGGATACAAAGAAGAGCAGGAACAATACCCTCAAGAAGCTCATATTCTAATACAGCAGACAATAACTAGGTATTTACAAGATATAATAATGATAGTAATAACGATGGCTAGTGTTTATGTAACAGGGAACTGGAACACCAGAGGTATGGAAAGAGGTACATAAAGCACCTCTGATAGAATCATCCCACGTGGAGCAGTAAATGACAGAATGACAAATGACTGAATACAGGCTTTCTGATTCCAGACAGCGTCCTCCATCCTGTGTCATCCTACCTCCTAACAGAATATCCAAGTCAATATTTTTTACTTTGTCCATTTTCCAATTGCCAAAGTCAACAGCTTATCCAACTAAGTCATGTTGGAATAATTGTTACTGTATACAGTACCTTCTCATATTTACATTTTCTTCTGATTTAGTATTACTAGCATGTGTTATGACTATACATAAATAGTCTATTCAGAAATGACTTCTGCTTCAAGAACCAATCTTTTTTTCCAATAAGAAGCAGTAAATTCCATTTTTTTTGTGAAGGACAATGTACACCATTTCTAGTGCCTTTCCTTTAGAAGAAATTACTTGTGATAATAAGGCATGAGACTTCTGAGTAGTCTAAACACTTTTTGCCTCTTTCATTTCTTAACATTGATTTCAAAATATTTTGCACTGCCCTGCATTGCATTTATCTTCATATTGAAGTCACTGACAATCAACCTATACATTGACTTGATTTAGAGAATATTACTATCTCCATTGTCAAATTTCTCTACTTCCTTATCCTCTACAAGGGATGTTGATGCACAAGCTGCTAGTATCTTCATGGGGATCTTTTTATGATCCATCATGAACAATCAAAGATGAGATGACCAAGTATCTCATGAAATGGTATTTCTTGTTGGTCTTTGGGTGCATGATGAAACCAGCTCTGCCATTTTCTTTATTTGCCCCTTCCAGGAAAAACTGTCAACCTTCCTTCCAGTTAGCTACAATTTTCTTGAGACGTGTGCAATCAAATGTCTTAAAAACAATATGTCCTTAAGACACAAATAGTGAATCTTAAATTACCACATTCACTTGGTAAAACTCAACTTACATAGCCAAAATGAAATCATTTTTGAAATGTTGAGAGCCTTTCGATACAATTTCATTTTTCCTTAGAGGATGGTGAATTGTGTTTCTCCTGACTCTTCCAGTTTTATGATCTTGGACAAATCACTTAAGTCCTTTGAGCCTTGTTTTCCTTATCTGTAAAATGAGAAAATAGATAATCTGACTGCTACGGTCCTGTCCAGGCTTAATACTGTACGCAACAGTGAAACAACCATCTTTGTGCGCCCCCCACCCCCACGCCCTGTCTTTCCCATCTTTCTCCTTGCCTTCAATAGCAGCTGAGTAGTGACTTTGGCATTTATTAAGTACATCTAATCAACCCATGGATTTCTCTTCTGCTTCTCAGCCAAGATAAAGGAGTAGAGATTCCCTTTCTCCCTTTCAAATAACTCTCAGGCTGTATATCACCCTTTCAAACTCTTTTTACCAGTAAGACTGCCCTTGATCATTCTAACGTGATTTCTCATAGCTTATGCATTTGGCATAGTGATTAATGCAAACAGATATAGGAGCATAACACAGAGTTAGAAGGTATCTTGGAGGTCATCTATTCAAACATCTTCTTAGAATATGAATCTTAATAATAAGGTTATTGAACTTCTGGTTGAGCAGATCCAGTGAATTAGAACTAACAACCTCTTTAATTAAATTCATCATTTATTAAACAGCTAAAGCAGCACGTGCAAGGATTGTGTTAGGTGCTTGGGATACAAAGTGAAAAAGAAAACACCTCCTGTTCCCAATGTGCTTATATTCTACTGGGAAAATATGACAGGTACACAGAAAATGCCAGGTAATTTGATAGGGGAGAAGGCATT
This sequence comes from Trichosurus vulpecula, assembly GCF_011100635.1. Taxonomy (NCBI): domain Eukaryota; kingdom Metazoa; phylum Chordata; class Mammalia; order Diprotodontia; family Phalangeridae; genus Trichosurus; species Trichosurus vulpecula. Next base: position 173,320,347 of record NC_050579.1, read on the forward strand.
AACAACTTGGGATTCAAGAAAAACTTTGTAGGAGGTGGCAAGTAAGCTGCATTTTGAATAAAAATATGTATTCTATGAGATGGAGTCTTTAGGGGAAGGTGAACATTCCACATATGGGGGACAGCCTGTGGGGGGAAAAAAGAGAGTAGGAGATGGATTCATATCTAGCATCTCCAACTGCCTGTGAGGCTTCTCAAACTCGCATGTCCTTTAGAGATTTTAAACTCAACATGTCCAAAACTGAACTCAATTATCTTCCTCTTCCCCCTACCAATTATCTCCCTCTTCCTAACTATCCTATAACTGCAGAGGGTGCCACCATCCTACCAGTCACCCAAGCTGGTAACGACCCTAATTGCTCACTCTCTCTCACCCCTCTCCAGTAAGCAATTAGTTAACACAAACTATCAATTCTACCTTTGTAACATGTCTCACATCCACTCTCATTCTCTCCTCTGACACTGTCACCACCCTGGTTGTGTCAGTACTCTGGTGTCTTACCTCCTACCTAGACTATTGTAATAATCTTGCTGCCACAAGTCTCTCCCCAAACCAGTCTATCCTACACTAAACTGTCAAAGTGTTCTTCCTAAAGCATGGGTCTGATAATTGTCAACCCTCCAGTTAATAAATTCCAGTGACTCCATATCACCTCCAGGTTTTGATCTGAAATCCTCTGTTTATGAGTCAATGTTCTTCATAATCTAGTCCCTTCTTACATTTCCAATTTTCTTCCACCTTACTCCTCACCATTTATTCTGTGATCCAATGATACTAGCCTCCTTGCTGTTCCTCAAACAAGACACTCCATCTCCTAACTCTGTACTTTCTCTAATTGTTCCTCATGCCTGAAATGCTGTCCCTTCTTGTTTCTACCTCCTAGCTTCCCTGGCTTCCTTTAGGTGCAATCTAAAATCCCACCTTCTGCAAGAAATCTTTTCTAATCCTCCCTAATGCTAGTGCCTTCCCTCTGAAATTAGACTCCAATTTATCCCATATAGATCTTTTGTTGCAAAATTGTTTGCATGTTGTCTTCTCCCATTAGGTTGTAAGCTCCTTGAAAGCAGGGACTGTTTTTTCTTTCCTTTGTATCCCCAGTTCTTAGCACAATTCCTGGCACATACCAAGCACTTAAATGCTTCTTGGTTTGACTTGATTAATGCGTCATTGGTAGAGCTGTGAATTAGTGTGACTATTTTGGAAACCAATTTGGAACTCTGACTCAAATGTCACTAAATGATACATAACCTAGCAACACCATTCCTTGGCCTATAATGCAAAGAGCACAAAAAAAAATAAAACAATTCATACACATAAAATACTTAATAAAGCTTAAAGTGGGAGGAACTCTTTTTCAGTTTAATAAAATAGCTCCTTTCTGTGGTGGTAAAGAACTGGAAACTAAGCACCCCATGAATTAAGAAATGGTTGTGATCAGTCAGTTATGGTATGTAAATGTATTGTGCCTTAAGAAATGTTGAAAAGGAAGACTTAGGAAACTGGGGAATTTATATAAACTGATGCAGTGTAACATCAGCAGAACCAGGAGAATAATTTATACATTAACTACATTGTGAAAACGTACAACTTTGAAAGGCTTAAGGATTCTGATGGATGCAAAATTCTAAAGAACTAGTAATGATCCATGCTACCCACTTCCTAATAGAGAGGTGAGAGACTCAAAATGCAGAATGAGACATATTTTTAAACATGGCCAATGTGGAGGTGGTTTTGCATGATTATGCATAATTTTTACAAGGGTTTTTTTCTTTGTCTTTTCTTTCTCAGTAAGGATTAAGGGAGAGAGAGAAAATAAATACTAGTTAATTAAAAAAATAAATTTAATTTTTAAAAATACCAGGTTGTCCATCGTTGAGATTTTCAGTTTCATTCAATTCCTTTTTTGTCCATCTCTGCATATTAAAAAGTTGATGTTGTTTATTTTTTGTCAAATTCAGAAGAATAGCATATTAAAACTAATATTTTGGGAGGAAGCATGATAATCAGTGGAGGATCTTGAGCTAAGGTTTTGAATGAATATCAACCCAGAGACTACTTTGAATCTGGGATAGTCTTGTCTGGGAGATCCACTTTGTGAAATGGAGTGTATATGCAGGCCCTACACTGACAAATGTAGTAAACCCCCACCTCTTAGGGGTTTGCTACATCCCTTTATAAATGTTCACAAACAATCCCTTCAATAATACATACTAGAATTTTATCAAATATTCTCCAGTCTGTAGTTTGAAGTCTCTGCCTTCTTCCTTTCTTTGACAGGGCATTTGGCTTTAATTTTCCCGTGACACATCATCATAATTTTATAAAGATCGCTCATTAATAGTGGCTTAGCAATGACATTGACAAGATATGTTATGTTTTGTTTTTCAGTACCATGCTAGAGAAGCAAGTATGGCCAACTGAAGAACATGACTCAAAGATTGAAGATCATCTTAGGAGCGCTAAGTCATGTAGTTAGACCAGACAGAATTATTGACATCCATGCTTGGTCAAGAAGTATTCAGTGAATCTTTGTTTGAAATGATAGCTACCATTTATATAGTGCTTTAAGGTCTGCAATGAACCTTACAAATATTATTCATTTTGTCTTCACAACAGCCCTGGAAGATAGGTGCTAATATTGTTATCTCCATTTTGCAGATAAGAAAACAAAGGCAGAGATATCTCTGCATCCTGTACCTGCATCATAATAGATGTGACATTGTTTTAGAGCATGAATCCTTTTACTTGAAAAAATGAAATGTGACTTAGGCATGTTTCTACCTGACTCTCCAGAACAAAGAAGGGATCCCATTTGCCTAGAAATTATTGCATTGACCTAATAAGAGGTAGACATAGAATATATGTAACCTGAGTTAAATGATTCCTGCAATAGACCAATTAAGTGATCTGGAATAACTGATGCCACTCTTGTGGGCACTTCATTCTTCATTAAGACAGTATTAGAAGTAAACAAAAAAGGGAAATTTCATCACCCAACTTCAACTTCTGACCAAAATGATACAGTCTTTTCTTCCTGTATTTTTTTAAATTTCCTAGCAGACAATTTACATAAAATCCCCCTTTAATTTAGTGTGACAACTTCCCACAATAAACTACTTAAAGAGCAGCTTTGGTCAAGAATGGAATGAAATAGCCAATCAAAAAGATATCACTGCTGATTTTTTTAAACCTATACATTCACCAATTATGCTCAAAAAACCAAAAACAAAACATCTGCAAGGCATATTTTCTCAGTTTTGACTTGTGGTAGTGTCTTTCCCATCTTCATGCAAATGCTGGAGCTGCATTCTGTAAAGTGTCTGAAATGATAGAGAATGGAAATACAGCTTCACATGACTCATAGCCCTTGGATCGAAGACTCTAAAGTCTTTAAATCCCAAGCTGTCATTGCTCCATCAATGCCAGTGTTGCAAAATTTGCAGCAGTCTTGCTTGTCCACTTCATAAATAGACACTTGGGTGATACTGTTTGTAACAACAATGAGGCTAGCAGCTACTGTGGCTGTGTAAGACCAATAACACCAGCACACAGAACAGCTGCCAACACAGGTTCTTTGATCTGCTTTTCTAAGGAAAGCAACTTTAAGGGGTTAACTATCTCACTTTAATCAAGCTTACATATATCATTTGCTTAGTTCAGGGGGAAAAGCCAGCACCCTGAACTTCAGAGCAAATACAGAGAAAATATAAATGGAGCAAATAACACAATTCAACAGACAGGCTTTATCTGATCAACACATCACATACATAGTTACCAAGGAGAGAAGCACCAACATCTGGGTTTTCTTCAAGGCTGGGGGGGGAAGGGGAGACCCTAGGCACTACCCAGAGTCTCCACACCAACACTCTTCCAGTGAGTGAGAGCCCCAAAGAAAATGCTAATCTCTGAGTTTATATACCCTTCTTAGGGCCTGAAGGCTTCACACCTAATCAGCAAAGGGGTGTGGTCCTGAGGCTTAGCACCTAGCAAAACTTAATCAAAGGCACTTGATTACTTTAGCATTCTAAAAGAGAAAACAGTAAAATAAATAAATAAATAAATAAATAAATAAATAAATAAATAAACAAACAAATAAACAAATAAATAAATAAATAAATGAAGTCCCACCTTAATTACCAATTCACTGTTTTGGTGCAGTGTGTTTAAAGCAATGTTGTGATCCTCAGTCATGGCTCTCTTGTCCATGTTGTGGAAGCATTCCATGGCAGAAATGTTGCACTGGATGCTGTGTTTTGGAATGTCTAATTTGGAGTTGAAGGTCAAGGAGACATGATCACCATAATTAAACAGCATTGGGCAGCAGTTACGGCCAGCAGCCACCACGCTATTCTCAGAGACAAACAACACACTCAGGAGTGGGAGGAACTCTGTTTTCATCTGTGAAACCATCATGTTTTTGGAGGCATTGACAATTGATACAATACTATCATAGCTGACGGTGGTTCCCACTGGCAGGGAAACTAACTCCATGGACCGAACCCTCACTTCCTGTATCATCAAACTCTGACATCAGTTTGCCCAAAAGGCATCTTGGTATTCCATGGAGTACTAGCTGACTTTTCATCAACTTCTTTAATGTGGGTAGAAAAAAGATCCAGTAACCAGAAAAACATTGTTGGGGTGCCAATCTAAACTAAGGACAGTAGAACGAATAGGCTTTTTTAAGCCTCCACTACCTACTGCAAATTTATTCTCCAGGGGAGACCATTTCACAAAAGTGGCTACATGGCTCAGGATCACCAGGGTTGGTTTCCAGATGCCATTTTTCTGACTCCAGATACAGGTGTTAACAGTCTGCACCACAAGTTACAATTAGATCACTCTTAGGAGCCCAGTTAATACCTGTGATGTGTCCATTATGTTCCTTCAGTTCATGGGCTTTCACCCATTGGTTCCCATTTTTCTTGTAAATGCGGACTTCACGATTATTAGGGCTAAAGGCAATCTCTGAGATGGGGAGAGTGCAGATGGGCCCTGAAGTGGAGGATTCACAGACTCTGGTCAGTTGACATGAATCAGAGTCTTATTAATTGAACAAAAATGGTATATACCCTAGATCTGGGAGACCTGAGTCCCAGGATGACTACTTAACTAAATGTCTTCAAATCCTTTATATCCTTTCCTTATTCACTGTTATCAAATATATACTGTTTCTGGTGAGACTCTGTACCATCTCTCTCCCCTGAAATGTGATAGAACTTGATAACCTGGACCAAAACAATTATATTTTTTACTTAGAATAATAAAAAATTTCTTAACAATTGGAGCAGTTCCAAAGTGGGATAGGTTCCCTCAGGCATTAGTAAGTCCCACCCACCCTTATTATATGTTTTAAAATGAGTACTAGATGATTACTTGTTAGAAATGTCATAGAGGGAAATCCAGGTTCACTGGTCTTCTTGCAGGGTATCACCTTGCTTATCTCCCAACATATCCTGGCTAGCTGCTGTGCCTGTAATGCTCCACCCCCTCACCTCCATTCCTTGGTTTCTTTGGCTGTGTTCAAGGTTCAACTAAAGTTGCATTTTCTACAGGAGGCTTTTCTTGTCTCCTTCCCCCAGCTTTGAGGAATTTTCCTTCTCAGATTTCCTTCTATTAGTTTAGTTACCTGAACTAAACCTAGCTTAGTTACACGTGTCTTTTCTTCCCTACTAGAATGAAAGCTCCATATGGTAATGACTATATCTACCCTTCTTTGTATCCTCAGCATATAGCTGAGGGCCTGTCACAGAGAAAGGCCTTAATAATTATTTGTTGATTGACTAACTTACTGCCTGATTGGGGGATGAATTAGATTATCTGGCCTTTCTGAGATTTTGCAAATTTTGATAGAGAAAAACAGAGCAAAGTAGGAATCAGCCAGTTAATAAGTATTGACTAAGTACCTACTATGTGCCAAGGCAGTACGCTAAGCTCTGGGTGTACCACTTTCTTTTTTGTCATTGATTATCACTATTCCAATCACCCTAAGCTGCAGACAAATCCCATCCTTTTCCTTCTTGCCCCCAACAAAATTTGAAAAAAAAAATCTTGTGTTTTAGCCTCAGTTTGTTCTACATTTTCTAAGTGTTTCCCAAGTTCTCATCAATCCCAGGAAAGAAGTTGTGCCGTTGATTTTTCCATGGGCATATACTGGATTAGGCTGAACTGCATTCCAGATCAGCCCTCTTCATTCTACCCTGGTCCTTAACATTTCTGTTTTCCAGAACTTTCATGCTAGGGGAAGAGAAGACAGCAAGTGCTTATTAAGCACTTACTATATGCTAGGCACTGTGCTAATTGTTTTATAAATATAATATCATTTGATTATCACAGTAATCCTAGGTAGGTAGATTCTGTTAGTATCCCCATTTTACAGATGAGGAACCTAAGGCAGGCAGAGGTTAAGTGGCTTCCCCCAGGGTCACACAACCAACTAGTAAGAGTCAGAAGCCAGATTTGAACTCAAGTCTTTCTGATTGCAAGGCCAGCACTCTAGCCACTTTGCCATCTAGCTACCTCTACTTCTACTTCATTCGTTCTCCTTTTAATCATTGTTCTTTCCTTTTATTACATGCCTAGGTTTTCCCCTTGATCTGTCATCATTGGCTCTCTTTCAGATTATCATTCTTACTCATTTCTTGCTTACCCATCCATTAGCTATTGGCTCCTAAGGCTTTACTTTAGTCAATTAGCTAATTCAATCTTAGACTACATTAAGAGAGACAAAGTAAACCACAGACAAATACAGTCATTTTTAACTTAACTAAGCATGTTTGCACTAAAGGAGGCATCTTGATTTGACCTACCTAAACTCTAGAGAAATCTCAGCCTTAAGACACATTTTTTTTTTTTACTGAAGACCAAGTTTTAAAATTTTAAAGGGTTACAAGGCTTTTGGCTTTGCAAGTATCTGTTAAAGAAATTCTTTAGCTTTTTTGGCCCTGGAGACTGCTAAGTCACATACAAAGGCAGTACTTTTGCTTACACATAAAGAAATAAAACTTCTTATAGACAAAACCACCAGCCAAGATAAATGGATGGGCCACGAAATATCGCTGGGCTTCTTTCTAGGGGGTTCCAGTAACCAAGATTCAACAGAGGTCAGCAAGATACTAAAATAAGGCTGGAGGACTGATTATATCCTGCAACCCTCCTTTCTTCCTCTCCTTTCCATAGTTGGGAATTATAGAAGGTAGAGAATGGGAATGCCTAGTCCATATTTGGCTAGAAATATCTGGAAGGCTAGAATGGTCCTAAAAGTTGCTGGAATTTCTAAAACACTAAGAAGGATCCCTGAAGTAGAGTCACAGGCAAAATTGGACTTTCATGAGAGTCTTCCGGATTTAGAACCTTTAAGCTAGTTTCAAAATAACACTCTCTCAGAATTCCTATAAACTAGATTAGCCCTGTAAAAAATCTATAGTCACATTAGGTACAGGTCTCCCAAGGCTTATACTGGTACAAATATACAGCCTGCCATGGAACCTCAAGGGACATGGACCAGAAGTAGCCAAGGTATTGGTTCTGCAGAGACTAAACAATACACGTCATTGCTACTCATATCTGCCTGGAAAGGGGGTACCCAATAATCAGACCACTAAAGTAAGTTGTCTTTGCCAGAGCAAACTCAATTTAAATTGTACAAAGTAGAAAGGGAAGGTTTTGCCCCATACTATAATCTGGTCCTTCAAATACCAGGAAATTACAGTCCTATGTTTTGCAGTCTTAGGAAGTATGATAAACATAACTGCAGCTCTGTTCTCTTAGGCCAGGTTGCCCCAATGTCCCCGTAACTAAATTTCAGCCTGAGAGAATATTGAAGATTACACAATTCAGTTTTCTCATCCTGAAGTTCCATATACCAATTAAATTATAAGTTCAGTCTCTGTTCCTATTCCTTTCTCAGTTCAAGCAGAACTCAAAGGTATGGCTATGTTGGAGTGTGATATATATGTAAAATATGACCAGAACTAGGACAAAGCACTTTATGCACCAGGCAAGATTTGAAAATTGTGTACAATGTGGGCTGCCAACCACAGAAAGTTTTAAGCCTTCATTGAAACACAAGCTGGTATCACAAAACAAATATTTATCATGTAGATGATTAAAATAATTTATTTAGTCTTAAACATGGATTTTTAAATAGTCTGTATTTTATCCACGTCCCTTGGCCTCCCCAGAGAGCCATACCTTATGGTAAAGATGTAAAAAAGAAAAAAAAATCAGGAAAGCCAATAAACATATTTTAAAAAATAACCTGATGTTATATGTAATATTCCACACCAGTGGACCACCAACTTTGCAAACTCCACAATTTACACTGGATTTTCAAAAAGTAAAGTTAGAAAACTGTCCCTTACTGTGCTTCCTTGCAGGTTACATTAAAGGTAGTATCTATGCCCCTGTTCTAGCTCTGAGTGTCATGGAGCCTCTTGGGTTTCAAAGCATGTGAGTCTGAGCTGGATTTAGCAGTTTGATAAGAAGAAAATAAGAGTGAAGGGATGTGGTGCTACCCATTGTCCACTCACTCTACCCAGCAAAAGCAAATTGCCCATCCCTACTTTCTCGGCTAATTTTCAACTTTTTACATTTATAAAAGAGATCAAATAAACTTAGACTCTGAAAATTAACAAAATTTTATAAGACCAAAAGCCATTACTCAGTAGGTAAGTAGTTGAAGAATATGAACAATTGCAAGCTATTGACAATTATATAAAATAAGTTCTTCAAATCATGAATAATAAAGAGAAATGCAAATAAAAATAATCCTGAGGTTTCATAACATACCCAGCAAATCAACAATGATGACAAAAGACACAGTTGGTATTGGGGTAGGGTGTAAAAGACAGTCACATTAAGTATTATTATTGTGTATCTGTATTGTATTGTGTAACATATTTATTGTGTAAATATACATATACACATATGTAGCAGAGCTGTGAATTGGTAGAACCATTCTGGGAAATATTTGGAAGTATGCAAATAAAGTGACTAAAATGTACCTACCCTTTGATCCAGATATTCCATTGCTAGATATGTACCCTGAGGGGTCATTGATAAAAGAACTGTCCATATACACCGAAATATCCATGAACTGGAAACAAAGTAGATGCTCGTCTACTGGGGAATGATAAAACAAATGATGCTACATGAATATCACGGAATATTACTATGCTGTAGGAAACAACAAAAATGATGGAGAGAGGCATGAAAAGACTTACATGACCTGGTATATAGTAAAGAAGCAGAGCCTGGAAATTTATATACGCATCGACTACAACAATGTAAACAGAAAGAACTACCACAAAGTAATTGGAATTGAATGGTACAAAATTGTTCAAGATAAAGTTAGCCCTAAAGAAAACGCTTCCTCTTGCTCCTTTGCAGAGTTGGAGGTCCACAGGTGTGGAATATCATATATAATATCAACTTATTTTTTCAATGTGTTTATTGGCTTTCCTGATGTTTTTTCTTTTTTCATTTTTTACATCTTTATTACTAGGTATGACTCTCTGGGGAGGGCAAGGGGCATGGGTAAAATATAGGCTATTTAAAAACAAAAAATGCCAATAAAATCTATTTTAAAAAATAAAAAGTAGGATGTGGAAGGAATAATAATGACTCACTGATGTAATAATTTAACATTTACAAAGCCATTTTATAAGGAGCAGCTAAGTAGTGCAGTAGAGAGAGTGTCAGGCCCAGAATCAGGAATATTCCTCTTCCTGAGTTCAAATCTGGCCTCAGACACTTGGACCCTAAGCGTTTAAGTCATTTAATACTATTTGCCTCAGTTTCCTTATCTGTAAAATGAGCTGGTGAAGGAAATGGCAAACCACTCTAGTATCTTTGCCAAGAAAACCCCAAATGGGGTCACAAAGAGCTGGACACAACTGAAAATGACTCAACAACAACAATTCCTCACTATAAACTTGTCAAGTAAGAAATGCAAGTATTATTATCTCTGTTTTACAGGTGAGAAAACCGAGGCTTTGAGAAATTCAATGACTATTCTTTGATCACACCACTATTAAGTATGAGACAGAACATTATCCACTTTGCCATAGTTTCAACAAAGTAGAATTCTCAAAAACAGAACTGCTGGCATATAAAATATCATGACAATCATGCAAATTTTTTACCTAGATGTTAGAAAGAAATCACAAAACATCATCATCATCATCATCACTCCCACCATTATTACTATGAACCTAGCAGTTTTGTTGTTATTAGGATTAGGATTTATATAGCAATGTAAGTTTTGTAAAGTGCTTTACAAATGTTATATCATTTTATCCTCACAGGAATCCTAGGAGGTAGGTGCTGTTGTTATCCCATTTTGCAGATGAGGAAACTGAGATTGAGAGAATGGCTTATCCAGGATCACCCAGCTAGTGAGGATCTCAGACTAGATTTGAAGTCAGATTTTCTTGACCCAAGCCCAATATTCTATATACTATGCCACCGCTACCTCACAGTTCATAATTAGAGTTAAAGAAAGAAAAAATCCCAAACCCACTTGGGAACAGATTACTTTTGTTCTGAACATGAAACATGTCCTCTTTGTCTTCTTAAAATCTTTTCTTGCTTCATTATTCTGGAAATTTTCATACTCCCCATTCAATACAGCTAAATACGGCCTGCCCCTTACATTAGGCAATGCCTAGTGTCTCCCTGCCAGTGACACAAAAGATGAGGAACCACTCTACATAAGCCATAACCTTTGGCTAACTCAATGAACTGCCCTAATGTGGGGGTAATTCTGCCCCATGAATCCCATAAAGATTAGAAGTTTGAGGAGACTAATAAAATTCCATATGTCAAAGTAAGCCTCTTTAAAACATCATTATTGATCATTCCTACCCCCTTCCTATGTTTGCTGAAAAGCATCCCACTCAGGTCTCCGCCATCACCTGGTTGTAGACTTCCTATTGTCCCTTTTCTTAAAACTTCTCTCTCTCTCTCACTCCTGCCGCGAACCTTCCCGTATGAGCTAAAACCAGGACATAATGAAAGTCTGTTACACTGTGCAGAACTGGTCTGTCTGATTCTTTGTGAAACCTCTGTAAATGTTGTTAAGGCCTGGGATACTCAAGTATAAAAGTATTTTGTATTTTTCAAAGATACTTTTATATGCATTATTTCATTTCACAATAACAACACCCAATGGGATAGCTAAAGAAGAGATCCATTATTGTTCTTACACAATAAGTAAGGAAATCGAGGCACAGAGAAGTTAAGGGACTGAATCAGATTCTATAGCTAATAAGTATAAGTTCAAGCATGAATGAAGAGATCTAGCCTCCTGATTCCTAATCTAATACCACCCAAATAGTTGATTCTAGGAGAAATTGACTGGATTAAGGGAGCCAAGACTGTTGCTAAAAGAATTTCCAGACTCTGGATACTAGCCCCTTGTTTCAGATCAGTATCTCATTAGCATGAAGGATAGATTTGCAAAGGGAAGTACTTGATTATCATTAGGAATAGTATTGTCTTTTGTGCAGCTGGGATGATCCAGTTAGTGTAATCTATAGAGAGAGAAACACTGTTAGCAAAATAATAAAACTATTATATAGAATCCAATGAATTTAGCACCAAATGATGGTTAAAGAAAAAATATTTTTGTTATTATTTAAACACTCAAAATATTCCTGTTAATCTATAATCTAATCATTGTGGGCAACCCGTTGAATCATTCCAATTTCAACACCACCACATCACCCCATACTGCACAATTTTTGTCCACCTCCTTTCATTGGATAGAAAAGAGGGGGGAGTGACTAGTCTATCCTAGAGTTTGTGATAAAGGGTAGAAGATATGTGCATAGTCTCAAATGTAGCCCAGATTTTGGAAAAACAGATTTCAAAGAGTTGAAGAGAAACTATGCATAAAACATGAAAATGTATGTTTACTAAAGATTTTTGTCACAGTTATGGAGGAGATCCAGTACAGAGTTCAAATTGAAAAGAATTCCATATATCGTTAGGTGTTCCAGATGCTTAAGTCTGTAGATGATAATGCTTTGATTGCATGAAGCTTTGGCATGTTTAAGTCTTCTCCATAAAATCCATGAAGCCACACTAGCTCTTTGTTATTTCTGCTCCTCTTTTGAGATGTTTGCCAACCATTTCTTTAAGGACATGTTCTTGAATTTTCCCAAGGATTAAAGTGAAGCTCACTTACCTATAGATTGCAGATTCTATTCTCTTCCTTCCTCCCTTTCTCTTTTCTTTCTTTCCTTCCTTCCTTCTTTCTTTCTGTCTCTTATCAATTTCATTTGCCTGGCTTGCATCCAGATATTCATGGCAGACACAGAGAGAAGACATAATAAAGACACCAGGTCATCAGAAATGGTTATGTCTATTATATCTTCAAAGAATCTTGAATAATATAGACATATGAATGCAAGATATCTTGGATGAGATCCTTTGAGGCAGCATTTTTCTTTACACCAAATCTAGTGCTTTTAAAAACAGTTAACAAACAATCAGCACAATGGGATCGTGTATCTCTATATTTTTTATTCATTTGGATGATGGTGAAGATGCAACCTACTATGAATTAATGTTTGTTAAAGCCTTCTTGTTCCCCAATTTAAAAAACGTTTATTGATACCTTTTGTTTTTACACCAATTTCATTTCTGAAATTTCAGCAATCTCTTGTATAAAATAAGGGCAGGGAGGATAGGGAGGAAAAACAGTTCACTGAAACTAATCAATACATACATAGTTTGATACTATATGCAGGATTCCACACCCATAGTCGCACACCTATTTATACTAGTTCCCTTCTAATATCATCAAAAATACTCTCAATGTGTAAATAATTCTCATAAAAGTTTATATAGGCTGAAAAGTAAGCATATCAATCAGTAATTATTGATCTTCTTTTGGTTATCTTTTTTTTTTTTAGCAATAGTAAGGGCTGAGATTTTTATATGCCTTTGATTTTCCTGATTCTGATTTATTCACTGTATCACATTGCCTTTAGGCAATTGATATTAGCTAAACTTTTGAATGAATTTATAATAAATGTTGTCAATGGCCTTTCCTCCATCTATTTCCCCCTTTTCTTTTGGTATCAATAGCTTGTTTAAGGTTGGAGTTGTTTTAAATTGCACACCGTGTAGTTTCACATTTTTATTCCTCCTTTAAACTTTTCATTAATTTTCATCTTTGCTCCAATAAGTTGGTAGCCTGGGTGTACACAAACATCAGAGATAATTCATACAGGAATGACTCCAATGTCTTCTCATTCAAATATAACCAACTTCATTTTGGGTGACATCGTTTATTTGATTTTCACCATATCCAATGCCTCCCAATTCTTTTCTTGATGAATTTATGATGCATAGGCATGAGGTTTATATTAGGACAGACTATAAGTCCTTTGTCTTTCTCATTCTTTCTTATTCTTCTATCATGTTCTCTATCCTCATCTTTGCCTAGCTTTACACTGAAGTGACTGAATAGCACAGTACATTTTGGTTTTAATAGTAGTCTTACTAAAGTCATAGTAGAATTTTTTCTATCTCATTGACCTTTAAAACCAATTATGCACCAATGTTGGTGTATAATGTTCAATTGTTGTCGTGCTTTTTTTCCAAAACTTATTGAAAACATTGCCATATAAATTGAATGGAATAATTTTTCTTCTGACTTTTGGATGCATGATAAAAACAACAACACTTTGAACTCTTTTGTCTCTCCAAGAAGAACCTAAGAACTAGTCTTCTTCTTCACTACAACTTCCTTTTGTTGTCTGGTTTTGTATGTATTGTATATATTTGTATGTATGTACAAAAATGTCAAAACTGAAAGAAATTTGTTCCTCTAGTAGAAAGTCCGGTAGTCAGGACAAGGATCTCATAGTTCCTTGTTCTGACTACTTGTCCAAAACTTAATTTGATATTCTAGAATGTCTGAAAACTGTGTGATAGTATCTTCTATCCCTATTTCTACCACTCTCCACCCACACCAAAGAAGTAAAAGGAGACATAAACCACTTAGGACATTTTCTACTTTCTTTTTTTCCACGGCCAAATTATCACCAAGTAGCCAGCCTGCTGGCGATGCCATTTTTAGGTCTTCTCTAGACATCTTCAGAAAACACAAAGGTTGCTTGCACTTGTTCTGGAAAAGGGGATCAGGAAATTAAGGTAAGGCCAGTGTAGACCTGTTTTCCTTTAAAGAATCTTTAATTTTTAAAGGACTGAAAGTTCAATATGAGTCTACATTGTGATACGACAGCCAAAAACCTTAACTTCACCTTAAAATTTAATACTTCAAAGATCCATCATTTCCTTGGGGTAGATATTCCCTCCACAAACATATATCACACTCTGTATGTGTCTAAGTAAACAATTGTAATAGCCCTACCAGCACCCATGCTATAAATCAATTTCATTTGACTGGTTTGCATCCAGATATTTGTGGCAGACACAGAGAGAAGACATAATAAAGACACCAGGGAGCACAGGGACTTCTGAAGGTGAATTAAAGAGGCGCATGGGACATGGGGATCAGAACAGAGCCTGCTAGGCTTTTAACTCCAGCTGCTTACCTGTGTCAAGACTTTACTTGTGAGGCAGCCTGACCGTTTATATATGTTGGTTAGTTTTGATGATTTTTCACCTTCTTTCATAAATGTTTTATTATAAGGGATGGCTTTCTGAAAATAGTTGTGGGGGGTAACATAAATGTAACCATTGGCTAGTATAGACCAGCTGAATTTTCCTGACATAAGACCCTCTGTATCCCCTACCACAGGAGTGGAGATAGCCTTGATTGGCTTTCTGAGCCTTTAAAACTGTGAGACCAAGCCATGCCATTTTTTCCACTGTCCTCTTTTCTCACCCAGTCTGGATGCCATGAACTGAAGCGGCGAGAAGGGAGGGACTTTTCTTCCCTTGTTCTTTTGCCCCAGATATTTTTTGTTCGTTTGTTTTTCCACCCTGTGTTGTGCATCCTCCTCAATTTGGGGCGTTGAAGATGATCCTCACGGGAGAGTCTTGGCCACTTTGAGGTCCAGATTAAAGGGAGAGTGGTACAGCAGCTATTGGTCAGGGAAGCTCTGAGCAGCCAGAGTGCCTTGGGGCTTAAGCCAGAGTGCCTTGGGGCTTAAGCCTGAGGCGGGGTTTTGGATTTGGAACTGGGACTATGTTCTATGGGACCTGGGGTAAACTATAGACCTAATCCCTTTCTTCCCTGCCCCTTCCCCCGCCCAAGACTGGAGAAGGAAAGTCGGGTAGAGTTATTTTGAATGTTTGTGATTATTCTTTTGAAGTAACATTTCTTTGTAAAAGCTTCGCTGTTACATAAAAACAAAAAGTATCAATAAAACTTTATTTTAAAATAACAAAAACGGAGTCGAACATCACTCTTGGGGCCATGATTCAGATCCAGACATAGGTAATAAATGCAACAAATAAATGCAGCGAGATGAGCAGAGAAGTGAGCCATCTAGGAAGACGCCAGGTATAGTAGAGGAAACTACAAAGGCACTGAAGAGAAATCAGAAGCTACAGTGAACAGAGCTAAACCAGTCACAATAAGAAAAAAATTATGACAAGGTGAAGGGATTTACAGACTGTATAGATGTTGTTCTTCAGGTAGGGGACAAGAGGGTCTCATCCTTTAATGTTCTAGCTATATGCATACCCTCCCACCCTTGCTTGGTTGGTTGGACAAAGCAACTTGGCTTGACTTTGGGGAGTTATTCATCCATCAGGTTTCCAAAGTTCCTACTTATCTGATTAAATATTTGATCTAACTACTCATTGGAGTTTAAGAAAATTAGGAAACCACAGGGACAGGATGAAGGAGAAGAATATGGGGCTAGTAGGATGGGGGTTTTGAACTATTGATTTAATTGGATAATAGATTATAAAGTTGCATATTACAATTATGGCATATATGTTTGTGTGTGTGTGCTAATCCCTCCAGGGGTGGGGAATCTGTGACCTCGAGGCTATATATGGCTCTCTAGGTCCTCAACTGTGGCTCTTTGACTGAATCCAAACCTCACAGAACAAATTCAAGGCCATATGTGCCCTCAAGGCCACAGGTTCCCCTCCTGCCCCACCCCCTCCCTCTCCCCCCACTCCCCTACCCCCCCACCTCTACCCTAGACCAATGAGAGAAGAGTGATACCACACATAAAGGAGTAGCAAAAGGTGAGAAGCCAGGTCTCTGAGAGAAAAGGAGGCTCAGGTTGCTTCATGGTTACCCTTAGGTAAGCATCTAGTATGGGTAATATCCATAGCAGAAGGATGTGAGCCTTTAATTAAAGGAAAAACTCTGGTACTGACTACTGAAGAAAACTAAGTATTGATCACAGAGCTCTCCAGACTCTGTCACATGTTTTTCATGAGTGGCTATAAAAGAAACCATCTCTGGCCAAACTGGTCATGATATTTTGAACTTAGCTAGGTTAGTTAGCTAGGGTAGACATACGATACATTACCAGTCTGACTCGCAAAGTCTTTCTGGTTTGGCAAGACCAGTTAGAGCTTGTGCCCTTCTGTTACTTCCTTTGAAAACTTTGAAATTTTAATTTTAGTTTCTATTAGTCATGGTAGTATCAAAACTTGCACAAATAATATCTTCCACTCTTTTATTATGGTGCAGCAGTTATGACCCCTGATTTCCTAAAGGCTATGTATGCTATTGAAACATAATCTCTGGAAAAGTTCCACCAAGTCGTTAGGACTTTGTTTATATTTACATTGAAAGACTGTTACAGTGAAAGACTCTGTCTACTATTAAAAACGTGAATAAGTATTAAGATGTCATTACTTTAAGGCTGGGCACAACTACCAAAAAAAGATAAAAATAAAAATTAACACAGTCGTATATTGCCATGACAATGATAAAAAAAAAGTGGGAAAAATCACATATTTTCAAAACTATCTGGAAACTTTCTTTTGTGTGATTTGAAAAAATTGATATCTCTTATTTTTATCTCACTTTCATTTTTTAATTTTCCCCCTCCCTTACTTAGTGAGTCAACCCTTATAGCAAAATATAAGAAAACTCAACAAGCGTTTATTAAGCATCTACTATATGCTGGGCACTGTGCTAAGTTCTGGGGCAAAAAAGAAAGACAAAAAGAGTCCTTGCACTCAGAGAATTCTGGATTATAATGGGGAGCCATTATAATTATTACATATAAATGTACTATATATAATGAATTATGCATCATTGTGTATTATGATATATGTTACATATTACATAATGGATTATATATGATAATATGACTTATAATAGGGAAGACAACACCCAAACAATTATATAAATATGATATACACAAGGTAAAATGGAGATAAAATCTGATGAAAGGCACAAATATTAAGCAAGGACAGCCAGGAAAATCTTGCAGATTTTAGTCGAGACTTAAGGGAAGTCAAGGAAGGAAGGAGGCTGAGGAGAGAGAAAATTCCAGGCATGGGGAATAGTCGGTGAAAATGTACAATTTGGAGATAGAATGTCTTCTATGAAGAACAGCAAGGAGATCAGAAATCACTAGATCATATAGTAAGGGGAAGGGAAGAATACGTAAGATAGAAAAGGTAAGAAGGGGCCATGTTATAAATGGCTTTAAAAACAAACAGAGGATTTTATTATATTTGATTCTAGAGGTGATAGGGAGCCACTGGAGTTTACTGAATAGAGCATGATTTTCACTGCCCAAAGAAAAAAAGCAGGCAAACCAACTAATACATCAACCAAGTCTAATAGTATATGGAATAATCCACATTCATAGTCACTTCCCCTGCTCTATCCATCTCTCCTCCCCTCTCTTCTTTTAAATAGAAGGGGAAGAGGTACATCTTCTCAATTCCTCTTTGGGGCTTAGGTTGATCATACAGTAAGATAGTTTTCAATTTAAATATTTTCTTCTTTGTCTTTATATTGTTTTCATTGTTTATATTATTTTCATTGTTTTGTTTACTTTGCTTTGTTTTGGTTCATATTAGGCCATGATTCTTTCTTCATACCTATATTGTTTTATGGTACAATATTCCATCACATTTATGGATTATAATTTATTTAGGTACTCCCCACACAGTGGACATCTATTCCACTTCCAATTCTTTGCTACAATGAAAAGCACTATTATAAATATAAATATATATCGCCTTTCTTTCTATCTTTGACCTCTTTGAAGTAAACACCTCTTCGAGATAAATGCCTAGTGGGATCTTAGGATCAAAGGGTACAGACATTTTAGTCACTTTCTGAAACTATTTATATTGCTATCAGTGCTTTTAACCAGAGATCTTTAACCAGCAACAAAGATGTTGTTATAGTCTTGGAAAAACAACTAGAATTCATATTCGTATTCTTGCCACACATAAAATAAGAAGACACAAAGTAGGTAAAGCTAAAGACGGTTCCTTCCATAGAGGCAAATTTTTTAAAAAGTACTGTTAGAGTTTGTGTCTTTGTGGTCTCAAAGGCATTCTGCCTTAATGAGACCATAAAGAGTGTGAACAAGCATTACTGGATAGATATGATTATACACCCTTATATATGTCTCATATACCCATATCTGCTACAAAGGATGAAGAAGCAAAGAAATTATAAAGAACCTAATTAGAACAATCAATTAGCATTCATTTAAGTGTTTGCAGTGGACCAGGCATCCCATGTTAAGTACTGGGGAAACACATTAAAGGGCAACAGACCTTACTCCTCAAGGAACTTAGATTCCAGTGGGCTCATTTGTTCAGCAGGGAACATTGTTAACCAAATTGAATGAAGTGGGTGAATGATTTCAAATAACTCTAAAGCCACTTTAAAGTCCTTGCAGAATATTTGCTGCTTGTTAGAGGGTCCCTAGGAAAAGGATTTAGGGAAACCAAGACAGATGATTAGGTACAGTATACGCCTTGAGGAAAGAGAAAAGGAAAGGAGAGGGGGGTTGGAAGAATCCTTGGGATAGCCAACACTGATTCTGAGATGACCTGAGCCATGTTAAAAAAGAATCCAAGCTAGTAGATACTGCCATGAGACACGTTGTTACCAGGTCTCACCTGATTCACAGTAATGAAGACCTATAACTAGGAATTTTTGTTCCTAGGACAATGTAACAGCAATGCTGCTTGCAATTGCTGTGGAGGTATAAGGCCAATAACACCAGCACACAGGAGGGCGGCTAGCACAGATTCTTTGGTCTGTTTTTCTAAAGGAAAGCAACTTTAAGGGGTTAACAATCTTACTTTAATTAAACATACATATATTATTCACTTAGTTCAGGGGGAAAAAGTCAGCACCCTGAATTTCAGAGCAAATACAAACAGAAATTACAAACAGAGAAAATAACACAAATCAACAGACAGGCTTCTAACTGTCTGACCATAGCAATATATACATAGCTACAAGAGAGACAGGCACCAACATCTGGGTTTTCAAAGCTGGGGGCTCCTTAACAGCTATCCGGAGTCTCAGTCTTCCAATGAGTAAGCCCCAAAGCAAAATGCTAACTTCAGAGTATATATACTGTTTCCAATCAAGGACTCTTGATTTAATCAAAGACTCTTGATTCAAACAAAGGCAAGACTCAATCAAAGGCACTTGATTGCCTTAGTGCTGAGAAGCATTCCAAAAGAAAAAACAGCAAAAAGTCCCATTTTGCTTGGTATTACAGACAATAATCACCAACTGCACCTATTAGTGGCACAAAATACAACACAAGGTGGATTCTTTGTTGAAGAAGACAGAGAGATGACTGTTGGGGAAGACCTGAAAGGGAACAGGAGAGGAGTTCATTCTGGTATATCATCTGATTGCTTACTATTTTAAACTTTTATTTTATTCTTTTATTATTCTATTCTTGCTAACTAAGGACTGAGTTCTATTGTTGCTACCTGGCTAAAGCACTAGAAATGCTATAAGCACCTTCAAAACTTGATGCCCTGGAGCAATGGCCTAGTTGTCCTGCTAAGTAAGATCCTTGTAGAAGAGTATCTCTTGATAAAAATAATAACTAGCATTTATACAGTGCTTTAAGACTTACAAAACTAGTATCTCATTTGATCCTCACAACAAGCTTAGAAGATAGATACTATTAGTATCTCCATTTTACAAATAAGGAAACTGAGGCTCAGAGAGGTTAACAGACCTGGAGAGGGTCACACAACTATTAAGTGTCTGAGGCCTTCCTGATTCCAAATCTAGCACACCAATAACTATACATTCTAACTGCCTCTATAATAGATATCCAAAGCAAAGGTATAACACCCTGTTCTTTTTGCAAAGGAAGGGAAGGCTGAATCAATACTGATAACTATACATCAGATCTATTTCCCTTCACAAATGAGGGTAGGCAGAGGGAGTTTCTGGACCCAATTCAATTTTTTTATTTATGCTATGATAAATTAATGGTGCCACTAGGATCCTGAAGACTAGTGTGAAGATTCATATTTGCTACACCAGAAAGATCTTCCATGTGAACTAACTATAAACCTGCAATAATTTTCTGAATCTGATCTAGGTCACAATAACTGTTCCCTGGAGTAGCACTCAAGAGGATACGCAGTTCATTATCTGTCTCAGAAAATTAGCACGGCAGGATGAGTCCACATAAAGCTGACAAAGACAGGTTGTGCACCCAACTTCAACTAGAAGCCAATAGACGTAACCTAATATGATCAACAGCGCAGTCCTAAAAACCATAACTGAATTTAGTTACCTTAGGAGTGTCTTCCTTGATGAAACACAATTAGATAACAAGATAGTGTGTATTCTGTTCAAGGGTGGACAGAACCTTACTAAAAGGCTGTATCCATCTCTGAGCCTCAGAACTTGAGAGAGGGAAATCTTGAAGGAGACTTAGAGAACTGCAGAAATTACTAAAGATGGAAAAACAAGAGGCACAAACAAAGCTTAAGGGAACTGACATTAAACATATAAAAAAGGTGTTTGTCACAAAGAAGATCCTGAAGAACTAAGAAATAAGCAGAAACTTCAGAAAGGATTTGATCAACATATATCATAGATCTGGAGTTGGAATCTACTCTGGTCTAACTCCATTTTTCTGGTGAGAAAAAACAAAGACCCAGGGAGGGTGATTGACTTGCCTAAGGTCATAAAGGGTATAATCATTAGAGGCAGTATTTAAACACAGGTTCTCAGATTCCCTAGTTAGTGTAATTTCCATTGTACTTTGCTGCCTCCTAACTTTCTGAAAGTTAGGACTATCAACCAGAGGAATACCTTATAATACTGGGAGAATTTGTAAGATTTATTTTCCTAGTGTTTTTAAAAAATACAGTTAGCAACCTGATAAGGCATGTTTAGTTGTTCAAATCTGTCAGTCTGGATGGGATATCCAAAGCACAGAAAGAGTTATTTAATGGCAATGACCAATAACCTGCCACAACTCAACTCGCTTCACTGTATAACATTGATCTGAAGGTGCAGAACTGTTGCGGGTCCCCGGCCTCACAACCAACTCGGGAGTCTGTGAAGGAAAGAAGGAAGGAAAGAAGGAAGGCCAGTAGACCCCATGTCAAGTGGCAGCTTCAGGCCTTCAAAATTTATTTTCCTTTGGAGAGGGGAGAATCCACTGCTATGGACTAGATCCAGCGCCAAGGGGAATTCCATTTTCTGCTTGCAGCACCACCCAAAATTGGGAGTGAGATTGAGAAGAAAGGCCCAAGAGACCAGGATCCCTACTTCAGCACCCTTGTCCAGGAAACAGAATCAAAGAATTTTAGAGGTAGAATGAACCTGAAAGGCTATCTGATTCAAATAGTACCCAAAAAAGAATTCTCCCTGTAACACACCAGACAAATCCTGCTTCTGCTTGATGATTGTCAGTGAGGAATGGGAATCCACCATCATGCAAGACAGCCCATTTGACATAGAGAATGATCCAATGGTTAAAAAGGTTTTCCTAACATGTGCCTCTTTGTACACTCATTCAGCACATTGCTCCTGGTTTTTCTTACTGAGCTTAACCAAAACTAGTTTCTCTTCCATATGATAATACTGTATAAATACCTGAAGATCATGTTTCTCCTGAGGCTTCTCCTCTTCAGTATAAACAGTCATAGCCTTTATGTGTTGCTTATACAATATGAACTCTAGACCCTTCACCATCTTGGTTGCCCTACTCTGAACACTCTCTAGTTCATCAATATCCTTCTTAAACTGTGAGGCCCAAGACTGAACACAATACTCTAGTTGTGGGCTGATAAGGCAGAGTACAGTGGGATTATCACTTCCTTTGTCCTGGAAGCTTTGCCTTTCTTAATGCAGCCCAAGGTCCTGTTGGCTTTTTTGGATGTCACCTCAAATTGCTGACCCATACTGAGATTATAGTCTATGAAAAGCCACTTTTTCAGACAAACTGCTGTCTAACTATGTCTTCTTCATTTTGTATTGAGGAGATTTCGTGAGCACAATGATAAAACTTTATATTTAACTCTATTGAATTATTATTAGATTCAATGCTCTAACTTGTCAAGATTATCTTCCCAGTTGATAAACTTCTGATGTAGTATCCTACTTTTGTATTTGTATCCACAACAGCTAGTACTGGCCCAAAGTAAGTGCCCAATAAATGCCTGTACATTAATTTGCAACATAGTTTTTGACACAGCTGTACCAGCTTGCACTGGCACTGACAAGTACTACTATATCCCCCAACACTCTAAGTGTAGGTTTGAATGGTTGGGAGGTTTTTTTTTAATACTATAACTTATATGCCCTCACAAGCGTTTTTCCTCTTGTGATTATCAGTTGGCAATATTTATCCAGCCTGATTCAATTGACTTTTAGAAATGGGTAAGAACAGGAAAGTAAGAACAGTCAGTACAAAGCATTTCTCCTAAGGTCCATAACACATTTTCTTACCAATATGTGCGGAGGGAGGAGGGAGAAAGAGAGAGAGAGAGAGAAAGAGTGAGAGAGAGAGAGAGAGAGAGAGAGAGAGAGAGAGAGAGAGAGAGAGAGTCAGTGTCCAGGGGAAACTAGGCTCAAGCAAAGAGACCACATGATGCAAAATGGTAACTCACAGTTTCACAGTTTCTGGAAGTCCTTTGGGCTGGAGTCTTCAAGCTATTTCCCTTATGTGTGGTATAGGATTTATGTCTGAATCCTTATAGAAACCTGAATATTTGTCTAGTCTAGCCTTGTCTCTGGATACATTGCCATTAGCTGTTCCAGGAATATGGGAAACCCAAAATCCTTTTGACCTTCAAAGTTCACAAGGTCCCTCCTCTGACCACTGTGTGGGAAGAAAGAGATAAAAACTAATGCTGAGGCCTGCTTCTCTGCTCTTCTCCTCAAGCAATTCCTGTCAGTGGTTTATCTAGAACATTTTCTCTTTTCTGATGTAAGGCACTCAAATCTCTGGGACTCAAGCTGACTTTATGTTTTATGGATGTCCCGTTGATCAAGGATTTTTTAATATTTAGTCTAAAGCCTATGATTGATAGTTTCAATAAAGAAGTGTTTTCACCTGGTTAATTTATCAGGTTTTTAGCATCTTGACACTTACTTTAACTGGGGTGGGGTGATTTGATTGATTTACTCAATCAACCCCTACCTTTGCAGACTGATTGAAGAACTTTGTGGATCCTGACTCTATCAACCACTGTGTTAGCCATCCTGCTCAGCTCTGGGCAATCTATAAATTTGATAAACATACCATTTATACTTTTATACAAGTTACTAATAAAAATGTTAAATACCATATAGCTAAGCAAAGATCCCTGAGGCATTCTCCTGGAGTCCTCCTGCCATGGGGAAATTGAACTATTAATGACTACTATTTGAGTCAGGCCCTCCAACTAATTTTAAATCCTTATAATTTACTATGATATTGATGATAATAACAACAATAACTATAACATAAAGCTAGAATTTATAAGTGTTTTAAAGACTCCATAGAGAAGGTAGTTCTTGAATTGAATAGGAATTCTTGGAAGCAGAGGTGAAAATGGAATACATTTCCATTGGAATGGATCAAAGAGTATATACAGGGGAATAATGTGTAATAAAGCTAGAAAGGTATATTGGAGCCATGTTGTGAAAGGCTTTAAATGCCAAACTAAGGCATCTGTATTTGATCCTAGAGACTACTATAGAGCCACTGGAGTTTATTAAGCATGAGAATGGTTACACCTGTGCTTTTAAAAAAAATATCACTTTGAAATCTAATCTATGTAGAAGATTGGTTGTACTGGGGAGAGACTTGGAGAAAGGATATAAATTAGGAAGCATTGCCAGTCTCAATTGTGCATTAGTACTTCCAGTACCTAGCACAGTTTCTGGAACATAGCAGACATTTAATAAATGTTCATTCATTTATTCATGCAATAAGCCTACAAAGGTAGGCTGGAGCCAGATTGTGAATGACTGTAAAAGTCAAACGGGAGTTCATGCTTTCTCTTAGAATAGAGGCAAGAGGGAGCCGGTGATTCTTCCTGAGCATGATAGTGATCTCGTCACACTTCTAATTTAGGAATAATACTTTTGCAGCTGTATAAGGGATAGTATGAAGAAAGATCTATTGCTAGGCCCTAGATGACAGAAGTGACTCTATATTTGACCACTGATTCATATACCTATGAACTAGGAAGTTCCTTTGTACCCAGTGTTGCTTTAGTCAACTTCACTTAGGCAAGGAATACAAAACTCTCCTGATTATAATAAGCTTAACAAACTTCATCTATTCTACACATGCAATATTAGCAAACTTTCCTAATCAAAATGACCTTGAAGAAGAAAAGGAGGTGGGTGGGAGGGTCAAAGCCTAGACTACTGGGTGATTGACTGACCACCCAAAGGGTACTACCTCACTTAAAGTGAGAATCTGAAAAGATCTCAGTTTAAAAGGGCCAGGGTCTCTCAATGTATCCTGGGTTATCTCCAGTCATCCTGGTGAATATCAAGCTACTGGATCCAGATGGCTCTGGAGGAGAAAATGAGGCTGGTGACCTTGCACAGCCTTCCCTCGGTCAAATCAAAGTCAACTGCAAGTCATGTCATCATTTCCCTGATGTCATGGTCCTCTTTGAGAACAAAGGACAAACACAATAATAATAATAACAGCCTCATCCTTCTAAGCCCCTGTGAATTTGCCCTGCAAAAGCAATCACATATAAGGGCAAAGATCCAGAGATCTGGATTCTGAGATCTAGATCAGGATACACATCCCACTGTACACCTGAGCCACTGCTTGTGAGCCTGTGTGACTGCAGAGCTGGGGAGCCACATACTTGTATGCTTCTAAGTAATAAAATACCTGATCCTTCGAACACTTACGATCCTTCTCACTACCTCACCCATGATCCCCTCAAAGACAGATTGGTTCAGGAAGAAACAGAAGGTAGTGTGACCAATTAGAAGGATTTTACGATAGAAGTGATGAAAACCTGAAATTAGAGTGGATATGTTGTGAGTGGAGAGGAGTTAAATGCAAAGATTTTGTGGAGGGAGAATTGACAAGAATTGGCAACTGAGTAGACATGTGGGGTAGGGAAGGTAAGGAGAAGTTGAGGGAAAGATTAAATATGAACCAAAAAGTAACCTAGATACAAATGGATGTAAATCAGTCCACATGGAAGTTGGAAAGTTGGGTGAGCAGTTATTACCACATGAACTGCTTTAGGTTCATTTGTGCCTAGTTTGGATGGGATTAGATGGGAAATAGATGGGAATTTTCCATTGCTAGTGTGACTCTTCCCTGGGTTAACAGTCTAGGGATGTGTTGGAGTCAGGTCAAATGCTCCAAGAACAAATGTTAAATTTTCAGTATGTGAGGATTTACACCCCAGAAGTTGGCAAATATTATAAATCAGGATTAGATTTATTATTTTGTTGATTGTCTACACCAGAAGTAACCAAACCATGACCCGAGGGCCAAATGCATTTTTTCCTCTAGAGAGGTAGTTGTGAAACTTTCACCAGTATAGCCCTAATTAACACCCTCACAATCTGTTTTCTTCTACTTTTGAGGGGCTTTCGTCTGAAAAATGTACTTGTTCTCTGTGGCAAATAACTTTGTTTTTACTTCTGACCAAGTCATTTCAGCTCTTCACTAGAAATAAAAAGAATTAGTGTAACAGAGACAGCACAGAAACAGTTGGCTAGAGACAATTGGGCAGAGACGAAAGGATGTCTGCTCCTCTGTGAAGCAAGTCTGAGGCTGCCACTGCTATGAAGAGAGGGAAAATAACTCATTGATGAAATTTCCATCTGATGAGCAATCTACCTTTTCCATGGATGCTGAGGAATAGGAAAATTACTTTGACTTGAGGCTGCAGTGACGCACCTAACTCAGGATCTATGAGGCCTCAGTCCAATAGCCCTTATAACTCTGTGGTCACTATTTGTGTCCAATTGGTCCCAGGGTTACTGGACTTCAATCAGAACCAGCTGTCCAAAATTCAGCTTGTAACAGAGGATGATGTGTCATAGCACCTGACTCTAATTGACCTGATACACAAGAGCTAATTGCTAGCACTAAATATAGGAATGTGGGTTAAGAAAACTATGTTATAAGGAATGGTGTTCTACAAGAAAGCTGCTAGCCCGGGTGGATCTGTTTGACTAGAAGCCTATATTGAGATATTTGAATTATCGATGAAAAATCAGTTGTAAAAATCTTTGCCTTAAGGAAATGATGGGTGGAGGAGTGGATAAGAAGTAGATTTGCACCCAATTCCATGCCTCTTCCAAACATTTCAGCTTTTACTACTGTAGCAAAATGCGCATCGTTGCCTTCTATGAGAATGTGAAGCAGCAGTCAGTGACAGGTACAGCCATGGAACTGGATTTCAGGAGATATCTGCCCTGGCTATAATAATCCCCAACACCAACTCATCTCCCTTCAGTGGTTTCATACTACCGTACATTACTCTTGTACAAGAGTCTTACACAGGGAATAATCTGAGAAACTATTACTACCTCCAGTCTCCCAGGGCAGGATGCAAACCATGTGATAAAGAAAGTGATATGTTTGTACTCTGACCTTTTGAAGACAGCTTTTTGAAATTACTATTAGTTTAATTTTTTTAACAATCAGAAATCTATTTTCTCTACGTTTCACTCCCCAAAACATACACTCAATTTTTAAAAAATCCTTGTAAGATTTATGTATATTCGAGCAAAACAAATTCCCTCACTGATGATGTTGAAAACGTGCATTATCTTATTCAGCAGGAAACCATCACTTCTCTGTCAGGAAGGTGAGAGCATGCTATTTCATCAGTCCTCTGGAACCAGAGATGGTCATTGCATTGACCACAGTTCTTTCAAACTTGTTTGTCATTACAATGTTGCTGTTATTCTATAAATTATTCTCCTGGTTCTGCTAATTTAATCCTTCATTAGTTTATAAAAATCTTCACAACTGTTTACTTTTATAACGTTGATGCTGTAGTATGTCATTTTGCTGATTCTGCTTAACTCATTCTGGATCTGTTTATACCAGTTTTTCCATCTCTTTGAAATAATATTTCTTCATTTTTTACAGAATAGTATTCCATCATATATATGTATATACATACATATACATTCATACATATGTATATATATATATATATATATATATATATATATATATATATTTACTACAGTTTGTTGTCACTCTCAGTTAAATTTTAGTTTCCAGATTTTTGCCACCATAAAAGTCTCATTAAATATTTTTGTCCGTATAGTAACTTTTCTGCTTCCTTTGATCTCTTGAGTATATGCCTAGAAGTGATAGAATTGAGTCAAAGGGCATGTACTGTAACTTTTTGCATATAGTTCCAGATTACTTTCTGGAATGGTGGTATCCATTCACAAGTCCAGCAACAATGTATCAATACACCTGTTTTCCCACAGCCCCTCCAACATTTGTCATTTTTCTTCTTTTGTCATTACCAATCTGATAAATGTGAGTTGGAACCTCCCTCAGAATTGATTAATTTTCATTTCTCTAATTATCAGTGATTTGAAGCATTTTTATTTATTTTATTTATTTAATATATTTAGTTTTCAGCATTGATTTTCACAAGAGTTTGGATTACAAATTTTCTCCCCATTTCTACCCTCCCACCCACTCCAAGATGGCATATATTCTGGTTGCCCCATTCACCAGTCAGCCCTCCCTTCTGTCATGCCACTCCCCTCCCATTCCTTTTTCCCTTCCTTTCTTGTAGGGCAAGATAAATTTCTATGCCTCATTGCCTATTTCCTAGTTGCATGCAAAAACTTTTTGTTGTTTCTGAACATCTGTTTTTAAAACTTTGAGCTCCAAATTCTCTCTCCTCTTCCCTTCCCACCCACCCTCCCTAAGAAGGCAAGCAATTCAACATAGGCCACATGTGTATCATTACATAAAACCCTTCCACAATACTCATGTTGTGAAAGACTAACTATATTTTGCCCCTTCCTAACCTATCCCCATTTATTTGATTTTCTCCCTTGACTCTGTCCCTTTTCGAAAGTGTTTGTTTTTGATCACCTCCTCCATCTGCCGTCCCTTCTGTCATCCCCCCTTTTTTATCTTCTTCCTCCTTCTTTCCTGTGGGGTAGGATACCCAATTGAGTGTGTGTGGTATTCCCTCCTCAGGTCAAATCCGATGAGAGCAAGATTCACTCATTCCCCCTCACCTGCCCCCTCTTCCCTTCCTACAGAACTGTTTTTTGTTGCCACCTTTATGTGAGATAATTTACCCCATTGTATCTCTCCCTTTCTCCCTCTCTCAATATATTCCCCTCTCATCCTTTAATTTGATTTTATTTTTTTATATATCATCCCTCCATATTCAACTCACCCTGTGCCCTCTGTTTCTATATATATACACATACACATATATATATATATATACATACACACACACACACACACATATATGCATATTCCCTTCAGCTACCCTAATACTGAGGTCTCATGAATCATACACATCATCTTTCCATGTAGGAATGTAAACAAAACAGTTTAACTTTAGTAAGTCTCTTGTGATTTCTTTTTATTGTTTACCTTTTCATGCTTCTCTTGATTCTTGTGTTTGAAAGTCAAATTTTCTATTCAGCTCTGGTCCTTTCACTGAGAAAACTTGAAAGTCCTCTATTTTATTGAAAATCCGTATTTTGCCTTGGAGCATGATACTCAGTTTTGCTGGGTAGGTGATTCTTGGTTTTAATCCTAGCTCCATTGACTTCCAGAATATCATATTCCAAGGCCTTCGATCCCTTAACGTAGAAGCTGCTAGATCTTGGATTATTCTGATTGTATTTCCACAATACTCAAATTGTTTCTTTCTGGCTGCTTGCAGTATTTTCTCTTTAATCTGGGAGCTCTGGAATTTGGTGACAATATTCCTAGGAGTTTGCTTTTTGGGATCTTTTTCAGGAGGCGATCTATGGATTCTTTCAATTTCTATTTTGCCCTGTTGCTCTAGAATATCAGGGCAGTTCTCCTTGATAATTTCTTGAAAGATGGTATCTAGGCTCTTTTTTTTGATCATGCCTTTCAGGTAGTCCAATAATTTTTAAATTATCTTTCCTGGATCTATTTTCCAGGTCAGTGGTTTTTCCAATGAGATATTTCACATTGTCTTCCACTTTTTCATTCCTTTGGTTCTGTTTTATAATGTCTTTATTTCTCATCAAGTCACTAGCTTCCACTTGCTCCAATCTAATTTTTAAGGTAGTATTTTCTTCAGTAGTCTTTGGACCTTCTTTTCCATTTGGCTAATTCTGCCTTTCAAGGCATTCTTCTCCTCACTGGCTTTGTGGAGCTCTTTTGCCATTTGAGTTAGTCTATTTTTTAAGGTGTTGTTTCTTCATAATTTTTTTCAGTGTTTTTTTTTGGGGGGGGGTCTCCCTTAGCAAGTCATTGACTTGTTTTTCATGGTTTTCTTGCATCATTCTCATTTCTCTTCCCAATTTTTCCTCTACTTCTCTAACTTGCTTTTCCAAATCCTTTGTGAGCTCTTCCATGGCATGAAATCAGTTCATGTTTTTCCTGGAGGCTTTTGATGTAGGCTCTTTGACTTTGTTGACTTCTTCTAGCTGTATGTTTTGGTCTTCTTTGTCACCAAAGAAAGATTCCAAAGTCTGAGACTGAATCATGTTCCCAGCCAACTTACTTGAATTTTTTGCCGGGGTATGACTGCTTGTAGAGTAAAGAGTACTTTGTTCCAAGCTTGAAGGGATGTGCTGTTGTTTTCAGAGCTATTTCTATACAGCCAGCTCTACCACACCAGTACTCCTTCTTCCCCAATAACCACCGACTCTGCACTCCTGCTCTGATCCACCACTTAATTCCTCCCACCCGGTGGGCCTGGGGCTGGAAGCAACTGCCGCTGTAGCTCTGTAGCTGCACCACCTCCGCTGCCCCCAGGGCAGTGGCCAAACTGGTAACTCCTTTCACTCCCCGCAGCTTTTCCCACTAACCTTCTCTGTTGTCTTTGGTGTTTGTGGGTTGAGAAGTCTGGTAACTGCCACAGCTCACTGATTCAGGGTGCTAGGGCCTGTTCCGCCTAGCTCCTGGTCTGGTTGGTTCTGCTGCTGCCCATACTGGTTTCCACTCCTCTCCACTCCCGGGTCCACGTGCAATAGACCTCACCCAGCGACCATCCAGGCTGTCCTGGGCTGGAGCCCTGCTTCCCTCTGCTACTTCCTGGGTTCTGCAGTTCTTCTCTGTTGTCTTTGGTGTTTGTGGGTTGAAAAGTCTGGTAACTGCCACAGCTCACTGATTCAGGGCACTAGGGCCTGTTCCACCTGGCTCCTGGTCTGGTTGGTCCTGCCACCACCCACACTGGGCTCTGCTCCCCTCTGCTCCCTGCTCCGTGCTCGATAGACCTGCCCCAGTGACCATCCAGGCTATCCTTGGCTGGAGCCCTGCTTCCCTCTGCTATTTTGTGGGTTCTACTGTTCTAAAATTTGTTCAGAGCCATTTTTTATAGGTTTTTGGAGGGACTTGGCAGGCAGTTCATGGACGTCCCTGCTTTCTAGCCACCATCTTGGCTCTGCCTCACTTTGTTCTTCCGATCTGAAGCATTTTTAACCTAGAAAAAGTACATTTATTTGAGCAAGGAAGCTGCATCTTAATGTCCTGTTAATATTCTTATGGAGAAGAAACACCTGTCCCTTCAGAATCTTAATGTCTTCACAGTTTGCTGAGAAGTTAAATAAGAAACAAACAAACAAAAAAACAGCAGAGACTTTGTGGTGTATTTATTTAGTTCTGAATATTTTACACAGTCAAAGAAGAAAGGGTAAAAGGAGAAATGCTCATGGGTATACTGTTAAATGTTTAACAACTGGATCTCTGAAAACAAACATGCATGCCACATTTTTAAGTTTAATTTGCATTATAACATTTTCTCCATCACTTTTTCAAGTCTAGACAATCAACCAAAGAATAAATCAAACCCTAATTTGTAGCATTTGCCCATTTCCAAGGTGAAAATATGAAACATATAAATTTTTAATACAATTATTGATAGTCTCAGTTTCTTCTCTTGAGAACTACCTGTTCATATCATTAGATCAATAATGATGACCATTAATCAATTGAGGAATTACTCTTATTTTTTATAAATTTGAAATCATTCCTTTCAAAGTTAGAAAGAGATATTACCCACCCTCAAATGAGAGAGGAGAAGGAGGAGGATAAGGACAAGTTAGTAGAGGAGGTGGAGAAGCAGGAAGAAAAGGAGAAAAAGAACATTAACAATATCTACTGGCTGTCCTTCAAGAAAAATTCAACACTTTGGTATGATCACCCTCAGAGCAACCCTGAAAAACAGATTATCACTCATATGCTAGTTTGGGGTCACTACAACTTAGGTTGAAGGTCTGCTTGGTGAGGCTGATACCACTTGTCCTTGGCCTAATTCAAGGGCAAGAAGGGAAGTCATCACGGCTGGACCTCACTCAGATTTCAAAAGAAATGCTGTCTCTTGTTTCTTCTCCTTCCTGTTGGATGATTACTTCTCAATCTCCTGTGCTGGATCTTCACCCAGATCATACCCACTGACTGTGATTCTCTCCCGAAGCTCCTCTTTTCCCTCTATGCTGTTTTTTATCGCCTCTTGTGAATACAATTATCATCTCTTTGTGGATGATTTTTAGATCTATTTGTCCAGCCCAGACCTCTCTCTAGACCTCACTTAATCAAACTGTCTACCAGACATCTCAAATTGAATGCCCCACAGACATTTTAAAATGAACATGCTCAAAACTTAATATCTTTTACCCCAAACCCTCCTCTCTTCATAACTTCCCTACTACTGTCAAGCGTATCACCATCCTCCCAGTCACCCAGGCTCAAAAACTAGGTATTTTCCTCAACTCCAAACTCTCTCTCATCACCCTTTGCCCCTCATCTAATGAGTTATCAGGTCCTGTCATTTCTACCTTTTTAACTTTTCTCATATCACTCTCTCTCCTTCTTTCCTTTGACATTGGAGTAGGCCCTTATCACCTCTTGCCTGGGCTATTGTAATAACATACTTGTAGGTTTCTCTGCCTCATCTCCCCTCACTCCAGTTTGTCTTCCACTCAGCTATCAAAGACATCATTCTTAAGCGTAGTTCTGACCAGGTCATTCCCCCATTCGATATATTCCAGTGGCTCACTATTACCTTCAGGATTAAATATTAAATCTTCTATTTGGCTTTTAAAGCCCTTCATAACTTTGCCCCCTCTTACCTTTCCAGGTTCCTTACACCTTACTCCCCATCATGTTCTCTGCAATCAAATGACACCGGTTTCTTGTTATTTCTTTCACAGGATACGCCATACCTGGCATGCTCTCCTTCCTTGCCTCTACTTCCTGCCTTCCTTCAAATCTCAGCTGACTTGACTCCTGAAAGAAGTTACAGTCCACCTTTATCTTAGTGCCTTCTCTCTGAGACCATCTCTGATTTATTCTGTATATATCACTTCTGTACATAGATGTTAGCATGTTGTGTCCCCCATTAGACCAAGGGTTCCTCAATAGCAGGGAGGTTGTTTTGTTTTGTTTTTACATTTCTTTGTCACGATGGATGAACAACAACAATCTACATCTCTTTGTATCCCCAGCCCTTAGCACAACACCTGACACATAGTAAGTGCTCAATACAGGCTTATTGACTGAGTTATGCGATTTTGGTCCAGATATAGCAGAAATCACAACAGAATGAAGGGATGATGAAAATCTAATTACAAAGTAAAGAATTCTTGTGTCCATTAATTATTACAGCAGGCAAATAAATTCTTTCCAACTGTCCCATGTCCCTAATTGCCCTAGGTAAATGACTAAACATGTTTATCTACTGCAAAAGTAGATGCTAGATTAATAGAGCTGGTGGGTAAACTCCACTGTGTGTGTGTGTGTGTGTGTGTGTGTGTGTGTGTGTGTGTGTTTTAACCATTTGGTTTGAGCCATAAGCTTTATATATTATATATAATATGTATGTGTATACAGATATATATACGCACACACACATACTATCTCTCTCTCTATTTATATACATGTGTATATATACATATAAAATCCTATCTTAGTGTACTTGAATTCACTGTTCTGAGACGATCTATGTTTAAGTATGTGGAACAAAGTTACCTAAAGGGTTAGAGAAGAAGCTTGATATCCTATGAATGAGAAAGTAGGAGACCCAATAGGAATTACAGCTGGAAAAAGCTATCAGATCTAGCGGGATAAGTAGGGTCCACTCACATCTCAAAAATGAATTGGCTTTCTACTGAGCAGTGTTGTTACTTAATGATCAGTGATGGGTTATTAAAGGGCATGCCAATGTGTGGTTTTGTTTTTTCCAGGGACAGTATGACAGGATAGTGGTAGACATAGGTATGAGTTAAGAGATATTCATTCCTGATCTTTGTTTCTAGAACAGAATAAAAGTGGCTTGAGCCTTTTACTATAATAAACTTAAGTATCTTATTAATATCATATGTAGTCTTTTTAACATTGGTATGTTGTAATTCCTAATATGTTACTTAGCCCACATGGGAGGTGAAGAAGCAAATGATCTGGACTTTTAATTGGTTTCATTTAGCATAAACTTGCTTTGCAATTACTTATCTTTTGAATAAATGAATTTCAACATGAAAAATAAATGTAACACTAGTAGATGTTGCCAGGGAAGATAAAATTGACCAGCCAGTACTCAAACCTTTCTACTTTCTCCTTAATCCTTCTCAGGCTTTGCCTCTCTCCTCCATGAGTAGTGGTTTAGGTTGCCTGTGATTCCTCTCTCTCCTATTTTATGGAGTTTATATCAAATAAAAAGTTATTAATATTACCATAATAGGTCAGACCTTTCCATCCCCTACTCCTTAGGAAAATTCCTAACATCTGGACAAAGGTTTGGCTCTCTACCCTAATTTAATTTTGTGTATTTCCAGCGAATCTGTGGTATTCTCTCTTCTCATTTTCTCAGCGTGGACTAATATGCAACACAAGCTTTCATGACTGACCCCAAGTTTCTTCATATATGAAGCAAAATCAGGATCCGAGAAACACATAAAAATGTTTTTAAAATGTGAAGAGTATGTAGCATTTGATAGGCATGGGGAAGGGAAAGGAAACTAGGAAAAGAAAAGGAAAATTAGGGAAAGAGTAGAACCTTTGGAATATCCCTCAATCCTTGTAGAGCTAATTACAACTAGCAGCTTCATTCCAAGTACTTTCTTCCAAGATGCCTACAGGGACATATTGGTCAACTTTGATCTCTCTTTTCTCTGCTTTAGCTCAACTCTGTGTGTCTCTCTCTCCGTTGCTCATGTGCTGTGGCTTCTTTCAGCTCAACTTGTCAAATCCTAATGCAGGGCTGAAGATACCATCACCCCCACTGCCTGACTCATCAAGTCCCAACTCCTTCTTTCTCCATTCTTTTAGTCTATTCTCTTAAAGACTTTACATATCATATGACAAAAACTAGGCATAGACCAACATCTTACATCCTATATCAAGATAAAGTCAAAATGGTTACACAATTTAGATATAAAGGCTAATATTATAAGCAAACTAGGAGAGCAAGGAATAGTTTACCTGTCAGATCTATGAAGAAGGGAAGAATTTATGACCACACAAAAGATAGAGAACATTATAAAACGCAAAATGGATGATTTTGATTACATTAAATTGAAAAGTTTTTGCACAAACAAAGCCAATGCAATCAAGATTAGAAGGGAAAAAGAAAGCTAGGAAACAAGTTTTACAGTCAATGTCTCTGATAAAGGCCTCATTTCTAAAATAAATAGAGAACTGAGTCAAATTTGTAAGATTAAAAGTCATTCCCCAATTGATAAATGGTCACAGGATATGAACAGACACTTTTCAGAGAAAGAAATTAAAGCTATCTATAGTTATATGAAAAGTGCTCTAAATCACTGTTGATTAGAGAAATGCAAATCAAAACAACTGAAGTACCATATCATACCTATCAGATTGGCTAACATGACAAAAAAGGAAAATGAGAAATGGTAGAGATGTGGGAAAATTGGAATGCTAATGCATTGTTGGTGGAGTTGTGAACTGAACCAACCATTCCAGAGAGCAATTTGGAACTATGCCCAAAGAGCTATAAAACTGTAGATACCCTTTGACCTATCAATACCACTTCTACGTTTGTATTCCAAAGAGATCATAAAAATAAGGAAAGGACCCATATGTACAAAAATATTTATAACAGCTCTTTTTGTGGTGGTAAAGAATTAGAAATTGAATGTCCATCAGTTGGAGGATAGCTGAACAAGTTGTGGTATATGAATGTAATGGAATGCTATTGTACTATAAGAAATGATGAGCATAGAAATGCAAATCAAAACAATTCTTAGGTACCATGTCTCTCCTGTCAGATTGGCTAACATGACAAAACAGGAAAATGATAAATGCTGCAGAGGATGTGGGAAAATAGGAACACTGTTGCATTGTTGGTGGAGTTGCAAACTGATCCAGCCATTCTGGAGAGCAATTTGGAACTATGTCCAAAGGGCTATAAAAATGTGCATACCATTTGACCCAGCAATACCACTTCTAGGGCTATATCTCAAAGAGATCACACAAGTGGGAAAGGGACCCATATATACAAAAATATTTATAGCAGCTTTTTTTTGTGGTAGCAAAGAATTGGAAATCAAAGGGATGCCCATCAGTTGGGGAGTGGCTGAACAAGTTGTGTTATATGAATGTAATGGAATACTATTGTGCTATAAGAAATGGGGAAGATACAGACTTCATAATAACCTGGAAAGACCTACATAATATGATGCTGAGTGAGGGGAGCAGAACCAGGAGAACATTGTACATAGCCACAGACATATTGCTTCTGTGATGACTAACTTTGATAGACTTGGCTCTTCTCAGCAATACAAGGTTCAAAGACAACTCCAAAGGACTCATGATGGAAAGAACTATCTACATCCAGAGAAAGAAGTATGGAGTCTGAATGCAGATTAAGGCAAACTATTTGCTCTCTCTTTTTTTCCCTTTTTTTCTCTTTTTGGTTTTGTTTCTTCTTTCTCATGATTCATTCCATTGGTCATGGTTCTTCTTTACAACTTGACTATTGTGTAAATAGGTTTAATGTGAAGGTAAAAGTAGAGGATATATTGGATTCCATGATGTCTTGGAGGGGAGGGGGGAGGGAAGGGGAAGAAGAAAATCTGGAACTCAAAAACATGCAGAACTGAGTGTTGTAAACTAAAAATAAAAAATCTTAATTTAAAAAAAAAAAGAAACGATGAGCATGCAACATTCAGAAAAACCTAGACTCATATGAACTGCTGCTGAGTGAAATGAACAGAACCACAAGAACATTGTACACGGTAACAGTCACATTGTGCGATGGATGACTGGCTTTGATAAACTTTGCTCTTCTCAGCAATGCAAGGATCTAAGACAACTCCAAAAGACTCATGATGGAAAATGCTATCCACATCCAGAGAAAGAACTTTGGAGTTTGAATGCAGATGGAAGCATACTATTTGCTCTCCTTTTCTTTTGTTGTTTTGTTTCTTCTTTCTTGTATTTCCTCCCATTAGTTCTAATGCTTCTTGTTCTTTTTTTTTTTTTTTGGAGGGGGGAAGGCAGGGCAATTGGGGTTAAGTGATTTGCCCAAGGTCACACAGCTAGTAAATGTGTCAAGTGTCTGAGGCCGAATTTGAACTCAGGTCCTCCTGACTCCAGGGCTGGTGCTCTACTCTAGCCACCTAGCTGCCCCCTAATGCTTCTTTACATCATGACTAATGTGAAAATATGTTTAATATGAATGTATAAGTAGAGTGTATATCACATTGCATGCTGTCTTGGGGAGGGAGGAGGAGAAGGAGGGGGAAAAATTTAAACTCAAAATCTTACGGAAGTGAATGTTGAAAATTAAAAATAAATTTTATTTTTTTTTTTAAAAAAAGGTCTTTGAAGACAAAAAAAAAGACTTTGTATATATTTTTAAATACTCTTAATTTAATTTAACCACTTTCTGGCTCAAACTATCCAAATTGCTGTGAGAGGCTGAGAGGAAATCCTTGACCCATTGAACTAAAAATCCCAGTATGCCGTCATTTCTCAAACATTCATTATATTCAAATCAATAACAACTCTTTCAGTCTAGTTTTGAACCCTCATAATTTTGTGGAGAAATATATCCTAGCTTTAATCATGTTTATCAATCTCTCCTTCCAGTTACCTTGACACACAATTGCTTACCCCTCAGCGGCATTTAAACCCTAATTATTCTACGATCCATGAGTACAATAAGTGAACACATTAGTTTGGAGAAACCAGTTTCATTCAAGGCCAGTGGTAACCCCCTCCCATCCCTGAGACTCTTGCAGAGTTCAGTGATCTCCCAAGAGAAGGCAATAGTAAAGGTGAAGAGTTTGGATATTATTAGTCTTGTTCTTAGCAATGGGGACAGCTACAGTCGAGACTGCAATTGTGCCACTGCTCTGCCACAATACTTTACCATCCCTTCTCAGTATTATCCCTCTAGCTGGTTTAGGTATGTTAAAGTGGCAGCAGCAGGATTTGGCGATGCCTCTTTTCCCAACCTCTCCCACTTTATTATGCCATTGTTTCTCTTGAGATCTCTCTTCCTTTTCCTCCTACTTCAGAAATGAAGAAAGCTTGTCTTCCCATCTAAGCTGATAAGCAGTTGACACTGGTCTCCAGTACTCTACAAGCGAAGATTCTTTTTGAGGGTAAAGGCTGGAATGTGAGGGTATTTCTTTTTAAGAAAAGGGAATCAATTTTCCCCCTTCTTTCATTCCTTACTTTCTTTTCTTTTTTCTTTTTTTGTTTTGTCAACAGAGGGATGGAACAAAAGCAATAGCTCAGATGAGCTGATATAGGAAAGAACTCTCCCAGGCATAAGCATCCCAAAGAACCTTTGCTCCATATTGCCTGGATTTTAAAATTTTACTTTGATATAATGCCTGGAATCGATCCAACTACAGATTCATTTAGGTTAGGTAACATTCTCTTTAAAAATGCAAATGTCTCTGGAAAGTCTGAGGGGCTAACATAATGTGAATTAGGTTCCCATATTCTAATATTTACTTGAGATCAGCTACATGGAAAAATGTGAGTTTTAATTAATCAGAGCTCAGCATTTGTAAGGGTAGGGAAGCTTGGGTTGAATGCCACAGTATAGGGTTAAAGGAATTTGGGGCCTGGAGAGAAGGGTTGAGCATGTTTTCTCACTTATATTTCACCTCATCTATATTTCCCAAGGAGATATATACTGTAGTGGAAAGGATGTTGGACTGGGAATTAAGAAACATGAATTCTAGTCCTAGCTCCACCACTAACTAGCTATGTGATTTTCAGTGTGTTTCATTGTCTCTCTGGTTCTCAGTTCCTCATCTGCAAATGTTTCCAAGGTCTCTTTTTTTGCTCTAACATTCTTTGAATCTATGAGATCTTATTGTGGAAACTTATCTGCCCTCTTTTAGCTCAGCTATTCCTTATAACCTGGATACATAGACTGAAAAGCTAAGGGATTGAAAGTTGGAATATATTTGTTAAGGAAAGCCAACATATTACTTTTGGGGGTTAAAGCACAAATGTAGCTTATGAAAAATTTCTCTTTAGGCAGTCTCTGCATTTCTGGGGAAACCCAAAAGAGAGTTACTTTCCATTGGATATTTGCCATTTATCTTCCCTTCATCTTCAACTCACCCTGTGTCCGCTCTCTCTCTCTCTCTCTCTCTCTCTCTCTACATATATATATATACATATATATATATACATATATATATACACATACATATATATATATACACACACACATAGATATATACATACATACACATTCACCCATATATATACATAAATATATATGTATGCATATTCCCTTCAGCTACCCTAATACTGAGGTCTCATGAATCATACTTGTCATCTTTCCATGTAGGAATGTCAACAAAACAGTTCACCTTTAGTAAGTTACTTGCAATTTCTTTTTCTTATTCTTTTTCTTGATTACCTTTTCATGCGTCTCTTGATTCTTGTGTTTGAAAGTCAAATTTTCTATTCAGTTCTGGTCTTTTCACTGAGAAAACTTGAAAGTCCTCTATTTTATTGAAAATCCGTATTTTGCCTTGGAGCATGATACTCAGTTTTGCTGGGTAGGTGATTCTAGGTTTAATCCTAGCTCCATTGACCTCCAGAATATCGTATTCCAAGCCCTTCGATCTCTTAATGTAGAGGCTGCCAGATCTTGGGTTATTCTGATTGTATTTCCACAATACTCAAATTGTTTCTTTCTGGCTGCTTGCAGTATTTTCTCCTTGATCTGGGAGCTCTGGAATTTGGCGACAATATTCCTGGGAGATTTCTTTTTGGGATCTATTTGAGGAGGCGATCGATGGATTCTTTCAATTTCTATTTTGCCCTGTGGCTCTAGAATATCAGGGTAGTTCTCCTTGATAATTTCTTGAAAGATGATATCTAGGCTCTTTTTTTGATCATGGCTTTCAGGTAGTCCAATAATTTTTAAATTATCTCTCCTGGATCTATTTTCCAGGTCAGTGGTTTTTCCAATGAGATATTTGACATTGTCTTCCATTTTTTCATTCCTTTGGTTCTGTTTTATAATATCCTGATTCCTCATAAAGTCACTAGCTTCCACTTGCTCCAATCTAATTTTTAAAGTAGTATTTTCTTCAGTGGTCTTTTGGACCTCCTTTTCCATTTGGCTAATTCTGCCTTTCAAGGCATTCTTCTCCTCATTGGCTTTTTGGAGCTCTTTTGCCATTTGAGTTAGTCTGTTTTTTAAGGTGTTGTTTTCTTCAGTGTATTTTTCAGTATTTTTTGGGTATCCTTTAGCAAGTCATTGACTTGTTTTTCATGGTTTTCTTGCATCCTTCTCATTTCTCTTCCCAATTTTTCCTCTACTTCTCTAACTTGCTTTTCCAACTCCTTTTTGAGCTCTCCCATGGCCTGGGACCAGTTCCTGTTTTTCTTGGAGGTTTCTGTTGTAGGCTCTTTGATTTTATTAATTTCTTCTGTCTGTATGTTTTGGTCTTCTTTGTCACCAAAGAAAGAATGCAAAGTCTGAGACTGAATCTGGGTACGTTTTTGCTGCCTGGCCATATTCCCAGCCAACTAACTTGACCCTTGAGTTTTTCAGTGGGGTATGACTGCTTGTAGATTACAGAGTTCTATGTTCGACGTTTGGGGGGGAGGTGCCAGCTCTGCCACACCAGCACTGCTCCTTCCCCAAGAACCCCAACCCGAACTGGGCTTAGATCTTCAGCAGGCTGTGCACTCCTGCTCTGATCCGCCACTTAATTCCTCCCACCAGGTGGGCCTGGAGCCGGAAGTAACAACAGCTGTAGCTGCCCCACCTCCGCTGCCCCCGGGGCTGGAAGCCGAACCGCGAACTCCTTCCACTCCCACAGCTTTTCCCACTAACCTTCTCCGCAGTCTTTGGTGTTTGTGGGTTGAGAGAACCGCGAACTCCTTCCACTCCCGCAGCTTTTCCCACTAACCTTCTCCGCAGTCTTTGGTGTTTGTGGGTTGAGAAGTCTCGTAACTGCTGCAGCTCACTGAATCAGGGCGCTAGGGCATGCTCTGCCCGGTTGCTGGTCTTGTTAGTCCATGCCGCTCAGGCTGGGCTCTGCTCCACTCCGTTCCCAGCTCCCAGCTCCCAGCTCCATGTGGGATAGACCTCACCCAGAGACCATCCAGGCTGTCCTGGGCTGGAGCCCTGCTTCCCTCTGCTGTTTTGTGGGTTCTGCCGTTCTAGAATTGGTTCATAGCCATTTTTTATAAGTTTTTGGAGGGATTCGGTAAGGAGCTCAGGCTATTCCCTGCTTACCAGCCACCATCTTGGCTCCGCCCCCCTGGATATTTGCCATTTATAAATGATAAAACTGACTTTTCTGAAATTTTTGGTATAGTACACAAAATTTTATTAACACACCTTTCCATTAAATTTATTACTAATTATATCCTTACTTTATAATATTCAGTTTTAGGTTTAACAATTTGATTGATTGGAGCCAGAATTAGGAGGGCACAACATGAGGAAGAAAATAGGTTGAATTACATTGCTGAACATCAATATTCTTTAAGTAATGCCATATGACTATGAATCATAAAACAGCACCATAACATCTGAAGAATTAAAATTGTAGGTAAAGTAAATAGTACTGGAGAGATGCATACCAATGTTAAGCAGACTTCAGTACGCAAACATGATTTATTTGCAAAAAGTGGCACACTGGAAAGAGTGCTTGATTTGGGGTCCAAGAACATATGTTTCAAACCTGGCTCTGTTACTGTGTGTCTGTGAGAAAGGGAGAGAGAGACAGAGAGGGAGAAGGAGAGGGAGAGAGGGAGAGAGGGGGGAGGGGAGAGAGAGAGAGAGAGAGAGAGAGAGAGAGCGAGCTGAAGTAAGTTACAATGTCTTTGGGGCCTCAGTTTTCTCATGTGTAAAATGAAGGGTTGAACTAGATGACTGTTTAGGTCCCCTTCTGGCTATAAATTTATCATTTAAAAGTCTATGATAAAAAAGGAGGTAGATTTGTCATGAAGTGAGAGCAAAGAATAACAAATGGACAAGTGATACCCATGAAACATTGAAACCCAAAAGGTCATCTACAGAGGATTTACATGAGCACTAGAACAAGAATCGCAAGAAGGCTATTGTCAAATTCCATCAGAACTGGTGGAGGAAGTACTAATGTTAATGAAATGGGTTCATGGAAGCAGCATAAACCTAGGGAGAACAACGAACATAAAGATAGTTTAAGAAATCAGGTAAAGAACTTGGTGATTTGGTTTGAAAGAACTTAGTTTTCATCAACTAAAAGGAGTCAATCACTTCTGCAATAATCCTACTCAGTTGGCCTCCCCTCCCCAACAAAACAGAGGATATTCATTCATATCTAATTTACAGAATCAAGGGATTTACATTTCCACCTTTTACAAGAGAGGAACGGTTTGCCACACTGAGAGTATTGAAAAGAGGGGTATGTGGGATGAAAGACCCTCACCAACTAAATTTATAATAAGGAGCTATCTCAGGGTGGGAACAGAAATAAATTTTATTCAATTCTCGAGAAGTGGGCATCCCCCACTAGAACAAATTGAGCAAGGGAGGCACTTTGCAAGGCAAAGCACCCATAATTATACCTAACACAAGAGAATTCCCGCCCACCTCTGACCCTTCTCACCATTGGCTGGGAGGTGGGCTTACAATCTGAGCATGAAAGCTAGAGAAAGAACTGGGAAATTGAGGCACAGAAACTCCAATTCCCATTCCCTTAGTTAATGATTACAACTGAGGTGACAGCTATAAATCTAAAGAAGGAGAATAGGATAAAGGGAGGGGGAGATCCTCTCCATTTTTTACAGTAGAGAAAAACAGGTCATTATGATCCTGTTCTTACTAAGCAAATCTTTAAACCAGAACCAGAAGAAAGAACAAAAAGTTTCAGGGTAAACTTTCCCAGAGGCTGAGCCATCAGATTCTCACAGCTTCAGAATTTTTCCACTTCCCTTTTTCTTGATTTTTAAACATTTCTTAGTATATTTATATAATATATATATATATATACACATATATACATATATATACACATACATATATGTATGTATGTGTATATATATGTATATACTTATACATATCTTCCCTGTGAAATCTTCACATTTTATTTACCTCATACAAGGGGAAAGCAGAAAATACTGAATTGAAGCAGGGTGGATTTAAAATAGCCAGGAAAAACTGCCTGGCTCAAGAGGAAGAGATACTGGGTTGTGGTTGCTTCGAAAATTGAGACTGGAAAGTCTCTTTTAATAGATTCGTTTTAAGAACATGAAACTTGTGTGCTATATGCCCTTCTCCTCCACTTCTCCCTTTTAAATCCAGATGTCCAAATCACCTTTGTAGGAAGCTTGGACTTCATGGCCCTAGCTCTTTAATAACATATGGTCTTATTTTCTATCTCTTAGGTTTCTTGGTTTCCTCTAAAACTCTGCTCAAATCCCGTCTGATACAGGAAGCATTTGTTACCCTCAATCTCCTCCCTTCCCAGTTTCAGTTGTTTTCTCTTCTAAGGTAACTTTCCATCTATGCTGTATAAATTATGTATATATCACTTACATATCTAATCATGTATATATCTACTTACACCTTTGTCTCTTATTCGGGCCTAAGTTCTTTTGCGAACTGGGGCTGTGTTTTCACCTTTCTCTGTACCTTGTGCTACTATCTACCTAGCTCATGATAAACGTTTAATGGTGAAGAACTGACCTTCCAAAAAACAAACCCTAGGTTCAACTCCCAGGTGTACCATTTTACTATGTGACCTTGGACAAGTCACTTCATCTCTCTGGGCCTCAGTTTCCCCATTTGTAAAAGCGGGGGTGGGGGGGCGGTTGAATTAGATTTCCCATACCCCTTCCCTCAGGCTGGCAGCCAGGAAGACTTTTTGAGTTCAAATCTGACCTTACTAGCTGTGTGATCCTGGACAAGTCATTTGACCATGTTTTCCTCCGTTTCCTCATCTGTAAAATGGGCTGGAGAAGGGAATGCCAAAGCACCCCAGGATCTTTGCTAAGAAAACCCCAAATGGGGTCATAATGAGTCATATAGGGCTG
This sequence comes from Trichosurus vulpecula, assembly GCF_011100635.1. Taxonomy (NCBI): domain Eukaryota; kingdom Metazoa; phylum Chordata; class Mammalia; order Diprotodontia; family Phalangeridae; genus Trichosurus; species Trichosurus vulpecula. The sequence continues at coordinate 173,364,422 of NC_050579.1, forward strand.
AAATGACTGAACAAGAGCTTTCCAGGTCTAAATCTACGATCCTAAATTCCACGAAAGTAGGGGTCCAAGAGAAAATAGCTCTTGAATTCAGGGCTTGAACAACAGCAATACGGCAACACGCCAAATAACTTCAGCTTCACTCTCGGGACTCTTCAAGTAGCCCCGTGAAAAGGGGGTAGTAGTGTTAGTAAGTGCGCACGCGCAACTCATTCCCTTTCCAGTCGCAGCTCCGCCCCAGCCCACTGATTGTCGTCACTCTTGTTCAATGGGAAGGTCGGAAAGAATGGAGTCCCCGGGAGACCTGCTCTCGCGAGATCTTCCTGTCTCCAGCGCCAGGCCGGGACGCCCAGGGTTTGCGAGCAGGGAGGAGCCCGAACTTGGGGCGGGGCGGGCTGATTGCCCGGCTAAGCCCCGCCTCCCCCTGCGCGCGCGAGCGCGTGGTGGCGGGAATTTCACTTGTTCCGGCCGGGGCGCCCAGCGGTGGTGGCTGGCCTGACCCCCTGAGCCTGGGCGGAGCGGCCGGCGTGGTGCGGGGTGGTCAGGTACTGATTCCCCGCTCCTTTCTCCATGCCAAGGATAGCCAGGTCCTGCCTCCCCTCCCCAGACCAACCCTCTGTGCGGGATAGGCGCCCTGGGGAACTGCGCCTGAGACAGGAGGGTGCCCAGCCCGGAAACGTGCAGAGGCCGGGCCTGCCCGCCCCCTCCCTTTTTTGCTGTCTTCATCCCCGCTTGTCCGACAAGTCTAGGAACGGGGGAAGGGACGGAATAGGGGCGTCTGCCGCAACCCCTTCAGCACTCCATTTTACAGAGGAGAAAACTGAGGCTCCTCGCTGGCTACCTTGTCAGCATCCCAGCCAGTTTGGACAGTCTCCTTCCAACCCTGCTGCTCTCACTTTTCATTCCCCCAGTTGAGACCGGCCTGCTTGTGCCGATTTAAAACCACAGCAACCCAAAACTGATTTCAGGGAACAGTGTAAGCAATGGATGGCCACCCCGAGGCGTCTTCATACGTTACCGAAAGTTTGGAGCTGGAGCTGGAGACGGAATGGTGTAGACCCCCTTGCTTTTCTTGTGCCTCTGATGGAAGGAAAAGTTTTTCTCCAGATTCCCACCTGGCAAGTGGATCTCTGAAGAGGTAAGAACTGGGAGCTTTGTTCTCCCTCGTTAGTTCATCACTGACTTTGTTGTGAACGGCTAGTTCATAAGAGTTTATCAACTCCTGAATATGGTACTGATTCGTGGACAGATTTTGGTACTGCTCTTGCCATGCTTAAGAAACACCCTTGGCCTCATACGCTTAAATCCTGCTCTTGGTGAGAGCATCCCCAAGGTGGTTCAGGAGAGCCAAGATCTGACATTAGGTGGACTTTTCTGAATGGTCTCAGTTTGGTGGTGGAAGGTAGAAGGCTTGAAGCTCTTTTAGTTGTATATTAACAGAGAGCTGTTAAACTGTAACTTCCTTAGAAGGCTACTAAGTTTTGGCATAATTTTTTCCTCACTTTTTTCATTCACATATGTATATTACATATACACATACATACACTCACATATCTATGTATATGAGATGAAATATATATTTCTCCTTCATATATATATTCACATTCATTTTCAGGATATGTGTGTGTGTGTAGCCTGAAAACAGGTATGATTTTTTTTTTAAAAAAGCATGTATGAAATTTATTCATTCACACGAGTTTTGAATTTTAAGGTAATACTTTCACAAAGCTACTTACTCTCAACATTTTGGATCTCCTCTTTTGAAATTGCTTTCAGTTTACTTATCAACCCAGAAATTTAACTTGTCATTTTTATTATCTTTTTTTCTTTTGAACTTTTATATTTATCCATTAACAAGCATTTATTTTCTCTCTCTCGCATCTGCTTCCCCCCTCTTGAAAAACAAAACCCTTGTAGAAATATGCATTACCAAGCAAAACAAATTCCCACATTGGTCATGTCCAAAAATATACTTCTCATACTTTATCTTGAGTCAGTCACCTCTCTCAGGAGAATGGGTAGCATGCTTCATCATCAGTGATCAGAGTTCTTAAGTCTTTCAAAATTGTTTGTCTTGACAATGTTGTCCTATAAATTGTTCTTCTGCTTCTGCTCACTTCACTCTTCATCATTTCAGACAAGTTTTAGAAGGTTTGTCTGAACCCATCCCTGTCCTCATTTCTTGTAGCACGTTAGTATTCTATTACATTCATTTACCATAATTTGCTCAGCCATTCCCCAAGTGATAGGCACCCTTTTAGTTTCCAGTTCATTGTTACTACAAAGAGCTGCTACAAATATTTTTGTGCATATAAACCCTTTCCTCTTTCTTTGGTCTCTTTGGGGTATAAACCTGTTAATGGTATCACTGGATCAAAGGGTTTGCACAGGTTAGTGAATTTGGAGGCACAGTTCCAAATTGGTTTCCAGAATGACTAATAGTTTTCCTGCAACCTTTCCAGTATTTGCCATTTTCCTTTTTTGTTATCTTTGCCAGAGGTGGAACCTCAGAGTTGCTCTTTATTTTTATTTCTCTATTAGTGATTTGCAGCATTTTTTTCATTTGGCTATTGATAGCTTAGATTTAAACACTTGAAAATTGTCTGTTTATGTCCTTTGATCATTTATCAATTGGAGAATGGCTCTTATTCTTATAAATTTGAATAAGTTCTTTGTATATCTTGGAAATAGATTTTTAATAGAGAAACTCAGTTGCAAAAATGTTTTCCTATGTAACTGTTTCCTTTCTAATTTTAGTGACTTGGTTTTGTTTGTACAAGAACTTTTTAAATTTATATAATCAAAATGATCTATTTTAGCCTGCATCCGTAGTTTTAAAAAAAGTATTTTTTCCTTGGGTCTCTAGTTTATTTACTATATAACCTTTTATAGTTAAATCATGTATTTATTCCAGTGTGATCAATCACTATTCAACAGGCTTTGCTCAAAATGACTTTTAACTAGATGTCAAAGTCAAACAAACTTCCTAACAGGACCAAGATTTGCCATCATTAATCAAGAGAGTATGTTGTGACCTAATTCTGTTTTTAAAAGATTACTTCATAGGGACATCTTGCAAATTACTATCTCTGAGGCGTACATTGACCTATAGCACACCAGGCTCTTTATCATTCCTGGGTACTTTAATTAGTTACAAGTTTTGAAGTGAATACTTTGTTGCCTAATAGTTCTAAACTTGAGGGAAGGGGTCATGTTTTATTAATTTTGTCTCTGAATCTCGGATATGGTAGGTATAGGATAGATGTCTTATTGTCAGTCTGTCATCCATTAATTAGTATTTATTAAGTGCCTACTGTGTGCCAGTTACTGTGCTAAGCATGTGGGATATAAGGAAAGCAAAAAAAAAAAAGTCCTTTATCTAGGAGCTCACTGTAATGGCAAGACAACATGCACACAGCTACATAGAAACAAGATGTGTATAGGATAAGTTAGCGGTAATCTCAGAGGATTAAGGAAGACTGGGAGAGGCTTCTTGCAAAATGTAAGACTTTAACTGAAACTTGAAGGAAGCCAGAAGATAGAGAAGGGGAGGGAGAGCATTCCATGCATGGAGGATCGGCAGCAAAAATGGAGTCAAGAGATGGAGTGCTGTGTGCAAGGAAAAGAAAGGGTGATGTTATTGAGTGAACTAATTGTCGTCATACATTAAAAAATGTTTTGTCATGCAGCATGTAGCACAATACTTTCTTTGAAGTATATACCAAAATGCTATGACTGAATCCAAATGTTCATATTTCAGATTGATGCTTAGCTTGGACCCTTTACCAACCAACTTTGAAGACGATATAGTGGAACTCTTTGGCTTCCAGTGGGTTACTGAAATTGCGTTAGTGAATTCTTCTAAGGATCTCTTTTCTTTATGCAGGTATGTTTTTTTGTGTGTGTTTCTTTTTAGGAGGTTGGAAGGAGTAGCATTGGTGAGCAGGTAGTGATGGACCTACTTCTTTAGAAGCCAGAAAGTCATAGAACTTAACTTTGAACATTTTAAAGTAAGATTAAGATGTTTAGTAGTCTCATCTGTGAGATCAGTGATCTATATTATTTATCTTCTACATCTTTCCAACAAAAGTAAGTTTGACTGAGTCATCTTTTTAATGTGTTTCTTAATTAACCTATTCTTTATGGCCCTTCATATTTTTTCGCTGTTTTACAACTTAAGTGACCTTGTGTAAATGACTTCATCTGTCCAGGTCTTGTATGTGATTGGTTGTGATTTCTGAAGTCCCTCCCAGTGATCCTATGACCCTAAATTATCTAAAAGTGGGGAGGAAATTTAAAAAGACACTTTGCTTATCTAAATGTTGAGCCCTTTTGATGACTTGTGGAACTTAGACTTAAAATTTCAAAATCTCTTCCTGGTTGTATAAAAAAAATGTCAAATCTACCTTGATAATTCTTTGAAGTTGTTATTGACTGTAGTAGAAAACTCAAGAGAGTGACATCATCCAAAGGCCCATAGTAAGAAAGTTTTCTGATACATGTGAAAGGGAATTGAATAGTCTAGTTCTTTCCTACATATGGGAGACTATTCTGGGAGACCTGGGTTAAGGTTGTTTCTATGGAGCAAAGTTATGGAATGAGAGGATTTTATAGATAATAAATGTAGGTTGACTGTTCTAAGAATTGAGATGGGAGCTGACAAGTGTCAGGCACTGGCATCTTAAGTCAGTAGTGCCTTAAGTAGCAGCTTATATGGTAGATAGAATGCTGAACCCATTCAGGAATATCTGGGTTCTGATCCTGCCTTCCATACTTAATTGCTCTGTAAACATGGGCAAGTCACATAAATTCTCTGTGCTTATTTCTTCATCTATAAAGTGGTTATAATAATACCAGTAGAGCCTATCTAAGAGAGTGATTGTTGTGGATCTCAAAGGAATTAATGTGTGAAGAATTTGGAAACTTTAAAGAGCTATATTTATGATGACAATTATATCTATGTGTAATAAACTGTTATTATTATCTGATCAAAAAACACCAGTCCCTCTTGATATTTCCCTTTTTTGAGTTCTAATTGCATTATTATATATACTATCCTGTTTAGTCCAGATCTCATTATCATAAGATGTGGAAATTCCTTCCAGGAATGCAAATCACCTGTAATGGCTGGTCTGAGAGAGTTGACTAGTATACTGAGAAGTTGGGTGACTTAATTCATGGTAACATATAGGAGTATATAGGAGAGGCATGACTTGAGCCTATTTCTTCCTGACAGCTGGTTTTTTATCCACTATACCTGAGTGCTTTTCACTGTGCGTTTGTTACTTAATTGCCTCGTTATTTGGTGTGTAAAAGTTTTGTAAGCACATTCAAAGCAAACATAATCTCATACTCAACTCCCTTTTGGCACTAAAGTGAAATGATGTTACAGTTTTTTGTACCTGGATTTTTTAATAGAATGTCTAAGAAGGTCAGAATGTGAGTTGAAAGAGAAAAGTCTCTTATCTTATAGAAAAACTTCATTACTTCATTAGCTGAAATGACCCTTTGAGGATGACTCACTGCTTGTGTTCCCTAAATACTCAGTAGGCACTATGAATTTATGAGATGTTCATTTAAAATATTTCAAAAGGAAAATTCTGATACAAACATAGGAGGAGCTATGTAGTCTGTAGTATTATATTTGGAAATGTTTGCAAGATGGCTTTTCTATCATATATACTATCTGAAATGACTTTCCTTTTATTTAAAACAGGCAACAGATTTACAAATTGGAAACACTATTACAGACCACCTGTGATTTGAGTAAGTTTGAAATATGTTTTAAATATAGCAAAAGTCATTACTGTTCAATAATATGGGATTTCCAGATTTTTTTTCCAAATTGGGGTTTTGTTACAGTAGAGTAATGAAATTCTCATTCTCAGTTTGGAGAACCGGAAGATGAAATAGAACCGATATCTACCTTCTCTGTTGTGAAAAAGCAAGTAAAAAGTTTGTTTGGCTTAGAGGAAGGAAGCAAGGAAGGGAGGGAGGGAAGGTGAGAGGGAGACATTTATTAAGCACCCACTGTGGGCCAGGGACTTGACAAATCACTCCACAATGCTGAGAGATAGGTGCTATTATTACTCCCATTTTAAAGATAAGGAGACTGAGGCAGGTAGGGCTTAAGTGACTTGCCTAGAGTCAGGCAGCTAGCAAGTGTCTGAGGCTGAGTTTGAACTCAGATCTTTCTGACTCCAGGCCTGGTGCTCTTTCCACTGCATTATCTCTCTGCATCTAGGAGATAATGGGAAATGTCATGCACATACTGTCTTAAACCAATTTTCTCTTTTGTCTTCTCTGGATCTTTTATTTTGATAGGAGATATAGTTCAGTTTTAGGGAGCAAAAGTGGTTGGGACATTTGATGCAGGGAAGGAAGAATAGGGAATAGAAAGGCAAATTACTTAGCTGTTGCACAAAGTAGTTCTCTTCTACTGTAAAAGCAAATCACAAAAAGTTGGGTACTTTTGTTACATATTGAGTAGACCCTCTGTGCCTCATTGTGGAATGTAGAAGAATTCTAAGTTGTCTGAGACCAGAACTGTGGGATGAAAGCTCTGGCAAGTCTTAGCACACTGGAAAGGTTCGGAGTTTAGGCTCTTTGTGCATGTTTCTTGTTTGGGGACTAGCTTAGCCAAATTCAGAGAGTCACGTCTTCAGTTTGGCCTCATCATGTTTTGGACACAGTGACTCAGGAAGCTCTCCGTTAAGATGTAGAAAGGTTGTGATTTTCATCATTAGAAGGTATGCCACTGAATAAAACATAAATCATGGAAATAGGAACCGTTTTTTATTTTATTATTGTCTTTTGGCCTTTCTTTGTATTTCTAGTGCTTAGTGGAGTACCTGGCACAGAGTAGGTGCCTAATAAAATGCTTTTTGACTTGTCTTGATATAGTTTTAAAAAAATAAAAATAATTTTAAAAATCATTATTTTCATGATTTCACAAATTACTTGTTATTTCACTCGGGTTAGAGGGAGGGCAGTACAGCAAAATTTCTGTATTTAATCATGAATTGTCCATGGTATAGATATGCTGACACTGGGTAGTAGGGATCTTTATATTATAATAATAATAATAATAATAATAATAATAGAAAGATTCTACAATCGCTAAGCATATAGGTTGTTTCCAATTTTTTGCTATTTTAAATCAAATAGTTATGAATATTTTCTGTAGATAGGTCCTTTTTTCCTCCTTCTCTGATATTTTTGGGTAAGACCCTTCCAAGCAATGGAATTTCTGAATTAAGAGATTTGTTCAGTTTTGTGACTTGTTGCTATATTGTGCTTCAAAATGTGTTTACTAGACTACTTACCTGTCAACAGTATATTAGAACATCTGGTTTCCTGTAGCCCTTTCAACACCTAGGTTTTTATAATTTTTGCCATTCTAGTAGGTGTAATGTGGTGTCTTAGGGTCATCTAGATATGGGTTTCTCTGAGTATTAGGGAATTGGGCTTTTTATTCATTTCATTATTAATAGTTTGTATCTCTTCCTTAGAAAATTGTTCATTTCTTGGCAAGTGAGCCACTGGGGAGTGCATCATATAGATGTGTAGCAGTTACTTCTTATTTCGGAATCCCAGATCTTCATCAGATGTACTTATTGAAAAAAAATTTTCTTCATCAGTATTTTTCTTTTAGTTTTAATGGTATTCCTTTTGATTGCAAAACATCTTTTTCTCTTTATATAATCCAGCCTATGACTTTGTCTCTAATAATTTATTCTATTTGTTTGATGGAAGTGCTTTTCCTCTTAATGGTGGAACCATATATTCCTTTTTCTTTGAATTTTTTATTATTAAAAAAAATTAGTGGTTTAGTACCTCTTTTTAATAAACTCATGAACCAAGTGATGTAATGATCTCATGAACCAAGGGCCTTTTTTTGATTCTGGAAAAGTAATAGAGGAATAAGAGAAGAACAGGACTTAGAGCTAGCTGTTAACTTCAAGCTCTCAAAACTATCTTCCCACTTGCTACTCATCAAAAATAGTTGTAACAAGAATTATTGCTAATTCTTTGAAATTTCTTAAGTTCATACATAGTTTAAAAGCTGAAAGAGACCCGATAGGCCATTCAGTCAAGCTCTCTCATTTTACAGATGGAGAAACTGAGGCACATTGAGTTTAAGTAGTTTACCCACTATCACACAGTTTAGTATGTGCTGGTGTTTGGATTTTAACTGAGGTCTATGGCCTAATGGTGAAGTCTGAGCTCATTGATGTTGCTGATTCCTCCTACAGATGACAACCCATTCATACCCTGTCATCCTTTGCACCATTTGTCCATGTCCTCCCAGAACACTGGGAGCCTGCTTCCAGGTCTCTTCACACTGTATTACTAGATACTGGTGATCATGGAAGCTATCCTTTTGTTATCCATTGCACTTGTTATATGGCCAGTCAATCCCCCTTTCTTATGTTTCATCTTCAATTGTTTTCCCTTAACTTTGCTTTTCTGCTCTTTTTCTTTGATAAGATATTGCATCTGATTCAGGTATGTCTCTGTTGCCTTTTGTGTGTGTGCCCCACAACTCTTAATTCTTTAGAAGTTGGTGTTTCATGAGGCAAAACCATGCAGCATCACTGGAAGAATATTCAGAATAAAAAGAGGGAACTCTATTTCATAGAAAAGGTTGGTGGCCTGACTGCAAAGACAGCTGATTTGGAAATGACTTGCACATCAGTAACCAGTATTTCTTGCTTGCTAAAATTGTGTGTGTGTGTATGTGTGTGTGTGTGTGTGTGTGTGTGTTGTCATATAGTGGTTGCAATGTCCAGGACCTGTTAACCCTTATCTTGAAGACAGTATTCATGATATCTAGACTTGAAGTTTCTTTATAGTCTGTCATGTTTTTTATTTTTCTGAGCCATATTTTCCAACATGTTTCACTGTCTTCTCCTGTGTCCACTTTTGCATTGAAGCCACCAAACATTAAAGCTTATTTTGATTTAATTTAGAAGGTTTTAAACTCTTCACATACTCTTTTCCTACCTCCTCATATTCCAGAATACATGCTACTAATAACTACAGTTATTTTCATGAGGGAGCTTTTCAACTGTTTTTCAGGGGCACTGAAAAGAATTAATTGCCAAGTGATTATGTACTGGAAATGAGCCTTTGCAGCCTTAACTTGTCTCATCCTTGGGAGCAGGCAGTCTGTATTCGAAGCCTTTACAGAATGGCAGGGCCTTTGCTGGCATTGGCTGCATGTCACTGTGAGGCATCTTTGTGAAGAGTGTTAGAGTTTACAAAACTTTTTACCTACATTATCTCATTTGATCCTCAAAACACATCTTACGAGGGGTTTAGTAAAAGTATTATTTTCTCCTTTTTATAGATAAGGAAACAGAAGCTCAAAGGCAAAATGTCATAGCTAAGTTAAAGAGGCAGGGCTCAAACCAACGCTTTTAACGCTACTTTTATAAGTAGCGTTCTATAAGTGTTTGTTAGTTTTCATTTATGCAGAATTTACCATATTTTCAAAATTCTTCATGCTGGGTATGAAATTAATGTATAGAAATTCTTGTTCATGTACTCTTTTAATGCACTATTTATGTAGTTTCATTGACTAATGAATCAGTACGGCTTGAAATTTCGAGAAACTTTTCCCCCTTTTAGTAAAAATAAATCTTAAAAGTTCACCTTGATCATTCACATTATAACAGAGATATTGTTTTTCAGTACCTGATCAGTGTTTACATTACCAGGAAAGCTTTATTTATTTAGACAACATTGTTTATGGAGTTAATTTGTCTTTCTGATGGAATTAATGAAATGGGAACACTACAAAACAGTTCGTTTGAATTAAGCCATAAGACATGACAGGCAGCCCATTTCTGAATGATTGTTGCAGACTTGGGCATGTTATCAGATTTAGGATTCAGACTTATGACCATAGATTGTCAGAATTGGAAGGGGCCTGACGTATCACTAGTCTAACCAGTACCTAGAACAAAAACCCTCTTTACAACACTTTTGATTTTGACATTCTGAAAAGTTTCAGTAAAACCTTAGAAATGCTTTGTTGTATATCCTGTAGATTATTTCTATAGTGATATCATGATGTAGGGGGGTCTTGCCACACTTAACATCTTTTTTTTTTTCAAATTTTAAACATTTTTATTTAAAGTTTTGAGTTCCAAGTTTTATCCTTCATTCCCTCCCTTTCTTCCCCGCTCCTGGAGACAGTAAGCAATCAGATATAGGTTATACATGTGCAGTTATGTAAGACATTTCCATTCTAGTTATTTTGTATAAGAAGACTCAAATAAAAGAAGAAAATGAAGAAAGAAAGTGAAAAATAGTATGTGACAGTCTGTATTCAATCAATATCAGTTCTTTATCTGAAGGTGGATAGTATGCTTCATCATTTGTCCTATGACATTGTCTTGGATTATTGTATTGCTGAGAATAACTACATCATTCACAGTTCTTCATCAAACAGTATTGCTGCTAGTATGCACAACATTCTGGTACTGTGTTCACTTCACTATGCATCAGTTCATGTAAGTCTTTCTAGGTTTTTCTGTGTTGTAAAAGGAATTTGGTAGGACTGCTTCCTTGCCTATTTTTCCAAATAGTTTATATAGTATTGGGATTGATTGTTCTTTAAAAATTTGGTAGAATTCACTTGTAAGTCTACCTGGTCTTGGGGATTTTTTCTTAGGAAGTTCATTGATGGCTTTTTCAATTTCTCTTTCTAAGATTGGGTTAATTATTTTATGTCTTATGTTATTCTGGGTAATTTAAATTTTTGTAGACATTCATCCATTTCATTTAGATTGTCAAATTTATTGGCATGTAATTGAGCAAAATGGCTCTTAACAATTGTGTTAATTTCCACTTCATTGGTAGTGAATTCACCCCTTTCATTTTTGATACTAGTAATTTGGTTTTCTTCTTTCCTTTTTTAATCAAATTAACCATGGTTTATCTATTTTATTGGCTTTTCATAAAACAAGCTTCTAGTTTTATTTATTAGTTCAAGGGTTTTCTTTCAATTTTATTAATCTCCTTTGATTTTCAGGATTTCCAATTTTTCTAGTTTTTTAATTGCATGCCCAATTCATTGATCTGCTTTTTCTGTATTTTACTGATGTCAGCAATTAGAGACATACGTTTTCCCTTAAGTAACACTTTGTCTACATCCTATAAATTTTGGTATGTTGTCTCATTGCTGTCGTTTTCTTTAATGAAATTATTGATTGTTTCTATTATTTATTCTTTGGCCCATTTGTTTTTTAGGATTAGATTATTTAATTTCTAATCTCTCTTTCCATTGTCCATTATTGAATGTAATTTTTATTGCATTATGATCTGGGAAAGGATGTGTTTACTATTTCTGCTTTTCTGCATTTGGTTGTGAGGTTTTTATGTCCTAATATTTGGTCAGTTTTTGTGTAGTTGCCATGTAGTACTGCCTTCTTATTCCTATTTGGTTTTCTCCAGAGATTTATCATATCTAATTTTTCCAGAATTTAATTCACCTTCTTAACTGCTTTCTTGTTTATTTTTTGGTTAGATTTATCTAGTTTTGAGAGGGGAAAGTTGAGGTTCCCCACTAATATAGTCTTATTATATATTTCCTCCTGTAACTCAACTTCCCCTTCAAAAATTTAGATACTATACCATTTGGTGCATATATGTTTAGTATTAATATGACTTCATTGTCTGTGTATAGCAGTAAGGCAAAATTCATGACCTCAGAGAGGACCATGGGTATGCCTGGATGATTCAGAGTCACAAAGTATAAGACATTCTCTAGGTACAAGGCAGAGGAAGTATAACATTTATTTAGACTCCAGGGGATCAGATTCAAGGACCAATGCCCCCGATTTGATATTGTGGCAATAATATTCCAAAACCGATAAGCCCACCTCACTGTAGTAACAAGGAAATTATAACAAAATATTATAGCAAGGAACCAAGGCATACTTGTGCTTCCCCTCGATGCTAGCTCCTTTCTATAAGATCACTTATGAATCCTAACTCTCTGCTCAGTACTCTCTCCTACAGCTCTGCTGACTCCAGGTTCCTTGATCTTTGCAACTCTTGTTCATCACTCTCTGCTCTGCACATGCTGGCTCTCTGCTTCTGAATCCTGCCGCTCTCGGCTCCCTGCTTCCAGCTCCATTCTTCCAGTTCCGCTCTAAGTCCTCAGTTCTGCCCTGCTCCAAGTTCTGTCTCTCTTTTTATACAGTCCCAGGAGTCATCTGATTGAGTAGAACTCAGGCACATACAATTGGCTTTGGTCTTAGCAACTACCCTTAGGCCCCTGAGGGCTTCATACTTCTCTCAGCCTAGCAAACTAGTTTGCTAACTAGCCTGGGCCTCACATCTAGTTAGTGAAAGGGTGTGTGTATGTGTCTACTCAGACCTCTTTTTGTTGGCCCCACCTGAAGCCTATTCAATGGAATGGGTGGGGTAAGATCTTTCACTTACGCTATAGTACCTTTCAGCAAAATATCTCATTTTGATTTTGGTTTGTCTGAGATCGTGATTGTTACCTCTGCCAATCTGCCAGAGGGGTGGGGCCCTGCTGCCGGGTTGCTATGGAAATAATGTCTCTCTGTTGGTAGGCCCCAGATGCTTTTGGCTGGCTCTGTGATGGGCTTCACTACTGGTCAGCAATGGGGTCAAGGCCTGGCTGGTGGCTTGTGCTGGGGGTGGGGTCACTGGGATGGAGTCTTGCTGTGCTGCATAGACTGCTCACTTGCCCACGGCCCTGCTGGCTTGCAAGAGGGTGGGGTCTTCATGGTGGATTGTGCCAGTTTTGGATCCTTGCTGCAGGACCCCTGCTGTGAGGCTGGCTGCTACTGCCCTTGGACCTCACTCCCCTCCCATTCCAGTGAGACAGACCTTTTCTGCTGGGCTGGTAAGCTATTTCCCTGCTTCTATATCAATTCTGAGGCAGCTTTTTAGTTGTTCAGAGGGGAATTTGGGAGGACTTTAGAGGATTCTTTCCTTACTCTGCCATCTTGGCACTGGAAGCCCACATTTAACATCTTGTCTTTGACAAACTAGTGGTAATGCTATAAAAATCTTTTTTTTTTTTCCAGAACTCTGCTTCATTCCATATTAAGAAAATTTACTCTAGATTTACTGAAGAGGAGTTTGTAAGCCTTTTCATCATCACCTCCCTTCTTTCATGGCCCTGTAATTAACTTGTAATATGTTTTCTTTTTGGCCTGGATGCAATGTTAGAATCTCTTAAGAATAATAAATAATCCTGCTGAATAGTATGCATGTATCTATTTCCTAGAGGCTATGCCTAATTATAGGTGCATAGATCAAGGTGCAGGGGACCTCAGAGGCCATTGAGCCTAACCCCTCCTTTTACTTGCAGTATTTCTCCTTTACCTGATAATTCTGGAATTTGGCAACAATATTCCTTGGTATTTTCAATTTGGGATCTCTTTCAGGAGGTGATCGGTGGATTCTTTCAATGACTGTTTTACCCTCTGGTTCTGTGACCTCAGGACAATTTTCCATGGTAATTTCTTGAAAAATGCTGGCTCTTTTTTTCATCATGACTTTCAGGTAGACCAATAAGTCTTAGATTATCTCTCCTGGATCTATTTTCCAAGTCAGTTGTTTTTCCAATGAGGTATTTTATGTTTTCTTTTATTTTTTCATTCTTTTGATTTTGTTTGACTTCTTGATGTCTCATAAAGTCATTAGCTTCCACTTCTTGCCCATTTCTAATTTTTAGCGAAATGTTTTCTTCAGTTAACTTTTGTATCTCCTTTTCTATTTGGCTGATTCTACTTTTTAAGGAGTTGCTTTCTTCAGTGTACTTTTTTCCCATTTTGTTAATTGTATCTTTAAAGGAATTGTTCAATTTTTCTTTTGTCTTTTTAATTTGACTTTTAAAAATTCTTTTTGAGCTCTTCCAAGAAGGCTTTTTGGGCTTGAGGCCAGTTCACATTCCCGTTTGAGGTTTCCAGATGTGAGTATAGCAACAATGCTGTCCTCTTCTGAATTTGTGTTTTGATCTTCCCTGTCCCCATAATAAGAATCTATGTTCCTGTTTTTCTTTGTTGTTTCTTGCTCACGGTGTTTGCCTTTTTCTTGATTTTTAAAGTTGATCTCTGCTTCTGGGGCACAGGGGCACTGTCCCACACTTGTGCTAGGGGCTAAGGGTCTGTTTATTGGCTTTGTGTGCTGGGACCTCAGCTTCTGGCAGCTGGATGCTGTAGAGGCTGTGGCTTATCTGGTGCTGAGTTGAAGTTGCTGGTGGTGGGAGCTAGTGGTGGTGGCTGGTGTGTATCGATGCCAAATGGAGTTTTACTGCATTTCCCTTGGGTTACACTGAAGCTTATGGGGTGAGGTGTGGGGGTGGGGTGGTCTGGCCCCTGAAGGTTGCCTCCTCTCCAGGGGCTGTGCTAGAGCATGGGTAGGCTCAGCTGCTGGTGGACATCGGTCTGTCGTACAAGTGGTAGCTCTTCGTGCTGGTATCTGCTGGTTCCCCTGTCTGTGCAAAGGCACATGGGGAGTCCTGGTGTTGGCAGTTGCCCACCCTACCATCCTGAGGCGCAGGATCTCTCGCTTGTCAGGCTGCCTCCCAAACTGTACTGGTCCTTTTCAGGCACAGCAAGAGGAAGCTTTCCCATTAATCCCCCTACCCTTGAGCTAAAAAATTGCTGCACCCCATCTTTCTGCTGCCTCCACTGTTCTGGCATTTTTCCTGGGGCAGTATTTTCTGGGGTTTTCAAGGTCAGTAAGGGAGAATGAGAGGGACTTACTGCTTACTCTGCCATCTTGGCTACCGGAAGTCACTCCTCCTTTTACAGATGAGGAAATTGAGGTTCAGAGAAGTTGAGAGACTTATGCAGAGTCACACAGCTATGAAGTGCTCAAAGCAGGATTCAGACTCATGTAATGTGACTCTGAACACAGTACTCTTTCTATTGTCCTGTGTTGCCTTCCTGTGGATCATAGGATGTTAGTGCTGGAAGGGACCTTGGAGGAGGCTGGATGAAAAGTTTTCATTTTTTAGATAAAGAACCTGAAGTTCGCAGAAATCCAAGGACTTGTTTGATGTCACTGACCCAGTTAGCTTAGCTGATTTGAACCTTGGACCTCTGAAATGAAATTCTGGGCTCTTTTTGCTGTCTATGTTGTGATCTTTTCCTAAACCAAGTATAGCTGTGTGGGACCTTTGGTGACCAAGACTTGCCTGTGATATAGTATAATTTGTATCTGTGTCCTGCTCCTTTCTTCTATTTTTTTTCCTTTTGTTCTCTGCAGTCCATCACTACAACAAAACTGTTCAACTTTGTGATTTGGAGTTAAGAGATTTAAAAGTGTAGGACGTGGTTTCCTTTCTCTTTTATCAGGGACTCCATTAAATATTTATGTTTTTCTAAAGATTTCTTTGAGGATTTGAGATAATTTAGATAGTTGAAATAGGTAAATGAGAATTGTAGGGTCATAAATTTAGAACTGGAAGGGACCTCTTGTTATCTAGTCCAGGGCTTCTTAAACTTTTTCCCCTTGAGACCTCTTCAGCACTTCTTAAACTGTGGGTTACAATCTCATATGGGGTAAGAAGTGCTGAAGTCCAATCCTCTCATTGGGTGTCCAGGGAGGTTAAGTCACCTGCCTTGTGTCACAGAAGTAGTGAGAGGGAAAAGGAAGGTTTGACTCCCAAATAATTGCTATTTCTACTGAACCTTATGATTAATTAAGTACTGCCATTGTGCACTAACATTAACTTTAAGCTTTCTGGCAGTTAGGGTAAAAAGAGAAGCTCATTAAGTTATAGAGTTTTATAAAAGAACATATAGGCTAAAGAGATGAAGTTATTTCTGGCCCTGAATTCTAGGACTTTGTTGCTTAGTTCTGTGTGTAGGGATGGTTGGTGAGGTAATAAACAGTGTCTTCGACTACAGTTTTGTAGAAAACACAGAAATATTCTTCAAATGGCCATGAAATATTGGTACTTTAAAAAATGAGAGCATAACCTTATGTCTTCACACAGTGAAGGAGGTTCTTGGGGAGCAAACTCTAATAGCTTAATATGAGTACTCTCTCCATCAGTGCACATTACAAGCCGGGTCCGTTATTTCCCACAGCAGAGTCTTGTCATATTTGCCTTTAAATCCTCCACTGATCTATCTCTATTTGGAGCTAAAAAACATATTATACAATACTTTGCTTTCTGATGACCTGACTTAATTTAGGGAACATGGAGTAGATCGTTAAAACATCTCTTAAATCTGTTTCTCAGTTGAACTTTGGGCAAGTTCTGGAAATGCTGCCTCTTCCCAGTTGAATTCTCTAATGCATAGGCCTATTTGTAACAGGGATAAGAATAGTTTATAATTTATGTAGAACTTACTATATGCCAGGCATTGTGCATATAGTAAAATTATAATTGTTATCTTATTTGATACCTTGGGATGCAAGTGCTATTATTATCCTCATTTTACAAATGAGGAAACTGAGGCAAGCAGAGGTTATGTATCTTGTACAGAGTCACACAGCTTATAAGTACCTGAGACTGGGTTTGAACTTAGGTCTTCCTCACTCCAGACCCAGTGCTCTGTCCACTGTGCCACCCCACAGCCTGTCAAACATTGGTACCCAATGTGCAGAACTGACATTCTCTTTTGTAAAAATTTAGGAACCTCATTTATATTCTTATGCAGATAGAAGAAGGGTCATCCCACTTCTTGGAGGTAGGCCAGTGAGGTGGCTGTGAGTAGAACCAAAAGGTTTCTCTAAAGGGAACTTTGATTTAGCTCACTCATTAGATAGGCACTCAGGTGAAACTCTTGATTTCTGAATAAATTGAATTCAGTTCAGTAGATATTTATTAAATATATCTTATGGTGCAAGGCATTTTGTTAGATTCAGGGGAGGAGAAGCTGGAAAAAATGATAAGATTCCTGTCCAAAAGACCTTTGTAATCTAAAAGGGGGATAGGAGAGAAGAGCAGTGGCAGAGTGAATATTGTGCTCAGTTTGGAAGTTGGAAGACCTGGGTTCAAATAAGACTTCCAAAATTTATAAGCTGCCTGACTATTTGTAATTCGCTTATCCTCTCTAAGCCTTAGTTGTCTCATCTATAAAATGGGGGTGGTGTGTGTGTATGTGTATGTATGTGTGTGTAAGTTGTAAAGCATAGGAATTATTTGGCTTTATATTTATGCTTTATAAAACTCATTTGAAAAACCTATCTGGATTAAGTTTTTTCTTTGGAGTTCATTTATGGCTTGTTATGTATATCTTTCTGATGGAGTCTTGTTTTGTAGTTTGTTAGTCTAAGTATTTTTATATCTGTAAATCTATCCATTTTGTTGGCATATATTTATGTATTATGGTTCTTGATGATTTTCAAGTTTTCTACCTTATTTTGGTTCTTCTGTTTTTTTTTTTATTTTTTTCTTTTAGTTGCATCCGCAGTTAATAAGTCTTCTTTTTTGCTCAATCAGCTAGAATTTATTAAATGCCTATGTTGTGTCACACACTGTGGTAGGTGCTGGAGATACATAGATATAAAACGGTTACTACCTTCTGGGACCTTACATTCTCCTGTTAACATGTGCAGAGAGAGAAATTTTCCTTTAATGACATTATTAGCTGTATCCCTTAAGTTTTGGTAATGTTTTCTTATTGTTGACATTTTTCTGATATCAATTCTTTGCCCACTTATTATTTGGGATAATACTTCATTTCCATTTAAATCTCTCTTGGTTCCCCTATCGATTCCAGTGTTTATTTTATTTCTGCTCTGTAAAGGATATATATATATATATATATATATATATATATATATACTATTTCTGCTTGTTTAAAATTTACTTATGAGTACATTATCACATTTCATAATGGTATGTTGAGGGATGAAAAATATACTGCTTAATATACCCCTTAATTGTCTGTAGTAACAAGTTTTTTCAACTTTCTTTTTAGATTACTAATTTTTTTTTTCTTTTTATGTATTTTTGTAGTCAGGTCATTTAGCAGTCAGTATGTGTTTACTAAATGCTTACTGTATGTCAGGGAATATACTAAGGTCTGGGGATACGAAGAAAAGCAAAGACACATTCATTGTCTGCATTCAGGGATATAGTGTTCACCAGGAAGAAAACATTCACGTAATTATGTAAACACGAGATATATACAGTGTAGATGGACTTACCTTCAGAGGGAAGACACAAGGGGACGAGGAGAAGCCTTCTACAGAAGATGGGAGTTGAGCTGAGTCTTGAAGGAAGACGAGGAAGACGGGTTAGGGAACAAAGGAGAACATTCCAGAAATGTGGAAATGAAAGTCCATGGAGTGGGGAGGCAGAATATCATGTGCAAGAATGGCAAGAGGCCACTGTTGCTGAATCGTAAAGGATGTGAAAGGGGGCAAAGTGTAAGGAGACTAGAAGGGTAGGAAGGGACCAGGTTGTGAAAAGCTTGAAAAGCCAAACAGAGGGTTTTATGGATGATCCTGGAGGAAGGTAATAAGAAGCCATGGAAATTTATTAAGTGGGAGAGTAATATGGTCATACATATGCTTTAGGAGTTTTGCTTTTGCAGCTTTCTGAAGGATGAATTGGAGAGCTTTGAGGCAGGGAGATCGCCGAAAAGGCAATTTCAGTTAGTTTTTCCTTTGTGTATTTAGATACTATGGTGTTTTATGCATATTCATTTAATGTTGAAATTAGTTCCTTATCCATGAGAATAATATAGCCTTCCTGGTCTGTCTCTTATTTTAATTTCATTTTTTAAAAATAATTTTAAGTAAAATCAATGCCATTTTTGTTCTTGGCTTCACTGGGCTTCCCCCTCCCCCATAGGACCTTCTCTTTTAACAAAGAAGTACAATTAAGCAAAAGAAATGAGTACATTGACCATGTCTGACAATGTGTCTTGCCTCATCCCTCACCAGCTTTCCTTCATTTTTTTTTGCTGAGAGGAAGTCTGTTTCAGTTTTGTTTCTCTTGACAGCATATATATGTGTGTTTGCATATATATGTATAATTTTTTTTCCCATGACCTTGTCTTGAAACCATTATTTCAACCCTTGATTGAAGGTATTTAGTGAAAATGTAATAAATTCTACTGTAGTTTGTCCTTTTAACTGTATATGAATTCTTATACTTAAAGTATATTTCTTATATGCGACACATGGTTGGCTTTCATTTTCTGATCCATTCTGACCCTTTTCTGTTTTATGGATGAGTTTGACTCCTTCACATTTAAAATTAGAGTTAAGTTTTTTTTCTCCTCCTTCATTCAATCCTGTCAATGTTATCTCACTTTTCAAACAATTAGCACTAATTAACCGAAGTTTTCCTGGAAAGTTATAATTCTAGTATCTCCCTTTCTTCCAACTCACAGCCAAACCACTGCCTCTATCTCCCCTACTATTTTTTTTTTCAGTCAGCCTTAGGTAACTGTTTCTTGTTTGGCTTGAAGCAGTACCCTCCCTGATTCTTTCCTCAAGTCAGATACCTCTCTTCCCCTTCCCTACCATAGCCCTGTTTGTAACTAAGTGTGGTTAAGAAAGCAATACCTTGCCCATTCCTGTAATGTATTCTTCTTTCTACTAAGCATCTCTGTTTCTACCCTCACCTCTTTGTATGAATCTTCACTTGAGACACCCTGATTCCAGATACACTGAGTTTCCTCTTCACCTCACCTTGCCAAGAGCTTTTTTCCTTGACTATCCAAGACTACAGTCTATTTCTTAGTTGCTTCGCTGACCCATAGAAAGTTAACTAGAGAGAACGTGGTTGTCCCAGAAGGAATTATTGAAAGATATTCTGTTTCCTCCATGTAATAAATACTGATTATACTCTGTAACAATTTGTTGTACCAGATAGAGAGCTAGCCTTGGAGTCATTAAGACCTGTCTCTGACACGTCCCAAATGTGTGACCCTAGGTAAGTCACTTAAACCCTCATTGACTCCGGTAACTGTCTAAGCCTAAGATGCAGAGAAAATGCAGCTCTTCATTGGTGGAGAGTTTTTTCCCTGGGTGCTACTTGTACCAATGAAATCAAAGGTCCTGACCACCCCCTACCCTCCCAAAAAAGATTATAGTTGACTTTTCAGGATGAGTTATCCTTATAATTAATCCATTTTCCTTTGCTTTTCTTCATATCATATTTTAACTTTTCATTTCTTGTTGATGAGTAGAACTTTGATGATTTGGATTGGCATTCTTTGGTATGTGACATGTCTTTCTGGTTGTAGGATTTGGAGTCTGAGCACCTTGATTCATAGCCAAGCCTTGCCCCTTGCTAACTGTGAAACACTTAACAAGTTATTTAACCTCCGTGGGCTTCAGTTTCCTCGTATGTAAAATAAAGGATTTATCCGAAATGCTCTGTTAAGGCTCTAATTCTATGATCATGATTTTCTCCCCTTTGGTAAACCCTGGACCTTCTATAGAGGCCTCATGTATTCTTCCAGTTTTGCTACCAAAAGGTGGTTCTAATGTTTCTTGTTGCATCTCTGCATTTTTGAATCACACCTGATCTTTTTTTTGCATGATGTCCATTGTGTCATTAAACATTTTCCAGTTCTAAAACATTGATTTTCTTTTTGCATTTAGCTTTAAGTGATTTTTTCATGAGGCTTTTCCATCACTGTGGTTTTTCCATTGTTATTCCTGGGTTTATAGGTGTAGTTATTACAGTATTACTTCATTCTTCTCCTGTATATTTTTTCCTCTTACTTTTTTACTCCTTAATATTTGTTCATTGTATTTAGAGCCTTTTAAAAAATTTCTCACTCATTTCTTTGGTGATTTTCTTGTAAGAATGTCTTGCCTTTCCCTTATTTTTTCCCCATGGTTTTTCTTTTAATTCATTTGGTATATTTCTTGCTGTTGTGTGGAGATAAAGGGGAGGTGGTTTCAGTTTTGTGGATAGTAACACTGGAGGAACTACAGCAGAGTCTTGATGAGTAGGAATAATGAATCCTCTGAAGCGGAGAATTATTTGAATTTCTCACTGCTTATTTCCATTGGACTGGAGCTAGTTGCCATAATTTACATAATCATGACTTCAAAAAGTACGAATTCGAATACATGTGACTACTTGTTACTGCTTCAGGGGATTCATTGCTCGAACTCATCCAGACCTAGCTGAACCCCACAGGGTATTGTGAGGGTCAAGTGAGGTAATATACTCAAAGCACTTGGAGCATTATGTAAATGTCAGTTATTACCATGTGTTAGACAGTTTTAATACAAGGTGTGGAGTGTGACTGGAGCAAAGCAAAGATTCAGATAGTATGTTTCAGTAGCATTGGAGGAGGTGGAGAGCACTTTATACTTTGACCAAGAATGGGGTGGGGGAAGCTCTATAGAAGAAATGCCACTGAATCAATCCTTGTAGGAAAAGAAAGATTTCAACAAGTAGAGATAAGAAAGGAATGTTTCTAGGCATAGTTGACTGATGGGAAATATCAGGATAACTTTGGAGAATGGATTGTAGACCAGTTTGCATGGAATTGGGCCACTGCAGTGAATAGTGTCAAAGTTTTTCTTCAAGAGGTACTTACAGCTTGCTCAAACGCTTGGAGAAATTCACAGTTGATATGTTAGGGGTTTTCTCATTATAGTTGTTCTTGCCTGGATAGCACAAGATGGGATATTACATGAAGTAAGACTGGAAATATAGACTGAAACAGATTAAAGAAATCATTAAATGTCTGGTCAGGAAGTTTGAATTTTATCTCACTGGTGGCCATTGAAGGTTTATGGGGAGAGGAAGGAAGTGATGATCAAACTTGTGTCTCAGTGGAATTGTGTTTGTTGGTCTGTTGTGACCTGAAGGATAGAAGCGGAGACACTAATGGGGTAGAAATTATACTAATCCAAGTGAGAAGTGATGAGAGATTGAACTAGAATAGTATTAGTATGAATGGAGAAAAGGGGACAAATGTAATAGGTAGGTAGAAATAGAATCCATAGGACTCAGGACCTAAAGGCATGTGGGTGAGGGAGAAAAAAGGAGTCCCCAAGATGACTCATTAAATTTATAGCTAGTTAGGGACCTTAGAGGCCAGCAAGTCTAATCTCATTTTATAGATAAAAAAACAGACCCAGACAAGTTAAGTTACTTGTCTAAGGTCACATAGGTAGCAGAATTAGAATTTGAATCCAGCTTCCCGACTCCACATTCAGCATTCTTTCCACTGTACCAAGTTGACCCTGAGGTTTTGAACCTCAACGACTAGGAGAAGGTAGTACCATAAATAGAAGTAAAATTAGAGTGAAGGATAGGTTTATGGTGAAAATAAGTTATTTCGCTTTACCTAAAATTCAAGGGAAAGTGTTTTATGTTGACTACCTTGACCATTAATGAACCCCACTATGGCCATCTGAGTTTTGAATAGGCCTATATCCTTATATTTCTTGCCGTGATGTGTTAGCTCCCAACAGATAATTCTTAAATTCAAGCAGTTGTATAAATTGAGTCATTGGAATAAAATTACTTAGTGACTGCTACCAAATTCAGCAATTATTGTTTTAGTATAAACAGTGCTAAATTGTTTCTGACATTATTAATGAGTAGGTTCAGGTGCATCTTAATGCTGCTCCTAGGTTTAGGTAAAATATCAGTATAGGGGCGAAGCCAAGATGGCAGCTAGAAAGCAGGGACTTGCATGAGCTCCCCGCCAGGTCCCTCCAAAAACCTATAAAAAATGGCTCTGAATGAATTCTAGAACTGCAGAACCCACAAAATAGCAGAGGGAAGCAGGGCTCTAGCCCAGGACAGCCTGGATGATCTCTAGGAGCGGAGCGGAGCAGAACCTAGCGTGGGCTGCAACAGGACCAACCGGACCAGGAGCCGGGTGGAACAGGCCCTAGCACCCTGAATTGGTGAGCTGTGGCAGTTACCAGACTTCTCAACCTACAAACACCAAAGACAACAGAGAAGAACTGCAAAACCCACAAAATAGCGGAGGGAAGCAGGGCTCCAGCCCAGGACAGCCTGGATGGTCTCTGGGTAAGGTCTATCACTCACGGAGCTGGGAGCGGAGCAGAGCAGAGCCCAGCATGGGCGGTGGCAGGACCAAACAGACCGGGAGCCAGGCAGAGCAGGCCCTAGCGCCCTGAGTCAGTGAGCTGTGGCAGTTACCAGACTTCTCAACCCACGAACACCAAAGACAACAGAGAAGGTTAGTGGGAAAAGCTGTGGGGGACAGAGTGATAGGGGTTCATGGTTAGGCCACCACCCCAGGTGGTGCAGCTACAGAACTGCAGCGGCAGTTGCTTCCAGCCCCAGGCCCACCTGGTGGGAGGAATTAAGTGGCGGATCAGAGCAGGAGTGCAGAGCCGGCTTAAGATCTGAGTCAGGTCCAGGTTGGTGGTTCTTGGGGAAGGAGGAGTGCTGGTGTGGCAGAGCTGGCTGTATAGAAGTAGCTCTGAAAACGACAGCGCATCCCCTCAAGCTTGGAACAAAGTACTCTTTACTCTACAAGCAGTCATACCCCGACAAAAAACTCAAGTCAAGTAAGTTGGCTGGGAACATGGCCAGGCAGAGAAAATGAACTCAGATTCAGACTCAGACTTTTGAATCTTTCTTTGGTGACAAAGAAGACCATAACATATAACCGGAAGAAGTCAACAGAGTCAAAGAGCCTACATCAAAAGCCGTCAAGGAAAACATGAACTGGTCTCAGGCCATGGAAGAGCTCAAAAAGGAGTTAGAAAAGCAAGTTAGAGAAGTAGAGGAAAAATTGAGAAGAGAAATGAGAAGGATGTGAGAAAACCATGAAAAACAAGTCAATGACTTGCTAAAGGAGACCCAAAAAAATATGGAAAAAAATACTGAAGAAAACAACACCTTAAAAAATAGACTAACTCAAATGTCAAAAGAGCTCCAAAAAGCCAATGAGGAGAAGAATGCCTTGAAAGGCAGAATCAGGCAAATGGAAAAGGAGGTCCAAAAGACCACTGAAGAAAACACTACCTTAAAAATTAGATTGGAGCAAGTGGAAGCTAGTGACTTGATGAGAAATAAAGATATTATAAAACAACCAAAGGAATGAAAAAGTGGAAGACAATGTGAAATATCTCATTGGAAAAACCACTGACCTGGAAAATAGATCCAGGAGAGATAATTTTAAAATTATTGGACTACCTGAAAGCCATGATCAAAAAAAGAGCCTAGATATCATCTTTCAAGAAATTATCAAGGAGAACTGCCCTGATATTCTAGAGCCACAGGGCAAAATAGAAATTGAAAGAATCCATAGATCGCCTCCTGAAAAAGATCTCAGAAAGAAAACTCCTAGGAATATTGTCGCCAAATTCCAGAGCTCCCAGATCAAGGAGAAAATATTGTAAGCAACCAGAAAGAAACAATTTGAGTATTGTGGAAACACCATCAGAATAACCCAAGATCTAGCAGCTTCTCCATTAAGGGATCGGAGGGCTTGGAATACAATATTCTGGAGGTCAATGGAGCTAGGATTAAAACTAAGAATCACCTACCCAGCAAAACTGAGTATCATGCTCCAAGGCAAAATATGGATTTTCAATAAAATAGAGGACTTTCAAGCTTTCTCAGTGAAAAGACCAGAGCTGAATAGAAAATTTGACTTTCAAACACAAGAATCAAGAGAAGCATGAAAAGGTAAACAAGAAAGAGAAATCCTAAGGGACTTACTAAAGTTGAACTGTTTTGTTTACATTCCTACATGGAAAGATGATGTGTATAATTTATGAGACCTCAGTATTAGGGTAGCTGAAGGGAATATGCATAGGTGTGTGTGTGTGTATACACACATATGTATATGTGTGTGTATGTATGTATATATGTATGTGTATATATATATAGGTGGGATTTGAGCAGAGTCATGAAGCAGGCCAGGGAAGATTACAGGCATGAGGGGACAGTCAGTGCATGTGGTGATTGAGGAACTTCAGGTAGGCCAGTGTCACTGGATTGCAAAGTAAGTGTAGTAAAGTAAGTTGCCAGAAGACAACATAGGAAGGGACCAAGTTGTGGAAATGTATATATAGACAGAGGGGGCACAGGGGTGAGTTGAATATGAGGGGATGATATCTAAAAAAACCAAATTAAATCAAGGGATGAGAGAGGAATATATTGAGAGAGGGAGAAAAGGAGAGATAGGATGGGGTAAATTATCTTGTATAAAAGTGGCAAGAAAAAGTGATTCTGTAGGAAGGGAAGAGGGGGCAGGTGAGGGGGAATGAGTGAATCTTGCTCTCATCAGATTTGGCCTGAGGAGTGAATACCGTACACACTCAATTGGCTATCCTACCTCACAGGAAAGAAGGAGGAAGAAGATAAAAAAGGGGGATGATAGAAGGGAGGGCAGATAGGAGGAGGAGGTAATCAAAAACAAACACTTTTGGAAAGTGACGGTCAAGGGAGAAAATTCAATAAAGGGGGTTAGGTTAGGAAGGAGCAAAATATAGTTAGCCTTTCACAGCATGAGTATTGTGGAAGGGTTTTACATAATGATATGCATGTGGCCTGTGTTGAATTGCTTGCCTTCTTAGGGAGGGTGGGTGGGGATGGAAGAGGGGAGAGAATTTGGAACTCAAAGTTTTAAAAACAGTTGTTCAAAACAAAAAATAAAAATTTTTGCATGCAAAAAAAATATCATCTGTATAGAGGAAGATGCTTGTCTTCCCATTTGCTCTCTGTGGAGGCCTAGCATCCTGTGCTAAGTTATTTGAGTTAAGAATGGAGTGGGAGGTCACAGCTCTGCTTTATAGTTTTTAGAATGAGAATTTCACCTGTCAGTGCATTCTGTGATTCTGGCAGGAGTGTTGTAAAGCAGGCTTTGAAAGAGTATTAATAGCCTAGGATCTATACCAAGATGATTCAGTTTAGTCCATAGATGGTTCTTGTCTCTGAAATCAAAGGCTGATTGGAAATCAGTCAGCACTACTTAAAAGTCTTATGTCTTAATGTAGTTTTGTTTGTTTGTTATTTTGTAAAATTAAACAATTATCACAGTTGTTGGCAG
Source organism: Trichosurus vulpecula (assembly GCF_011100635.1). NCBI lineage: Eukaryota > Metazoa > Chordata > Mammalia > Diprotodontia > Phalangeridae > Trichosurus > Trichosurus vulpecula. The sequence continues at coordinate 173,390,395 of NC_050579.1, forward strand.
TGTGATTATATTCAAAAATCTGCTCATTTTATGTGAAAAATGTTAGATTAAAAGGCCGGTCCTTTTTTGTGTTGACAAGAGAGCTGGTGTGGAGTTTTGAATAGAATATCTAGCAAATCGATTTGTCACTATGTGTGGAGAGTTGGAATGTTTTTCATTGTTAAAGTAGATGATAGTTTGAGTCCATTCCAATGGAACTTATTGCTGGGAAGGGGGTGTGGGGATATGTAGGGGAAAAGGAATAAACATATAGTACTTACTATTTGCTATACTTCATGTTTACAGGTATTATCTTATTTGGTTTCGCCACAGCTCTGCTATATAGGTGCTGTTATTATCCCCATTTTAAAGTTGAAAAGATGGAGGCAAAGAGGTTAAATGACTTGCCCACAGTCACACAGCTAGTGAGTATTAGTGTCTGAGGCAGGGTTTGAACTCATTTCTTCCTGACTCTAGATCCAACACTGTCTCAAGGAGTCAGGCAAGAATTGCTGCATTTGAATCTCTGTATCCCCAGTGCCTAACACGATGATATTTGGTTTGTAGTAGGCGCTTAACAAATGCTGGCTGATTGATTGGAGTAGCCTTGTTAGACTAGGGCCAGAACATCCCAGGGTAGGTAATCTAACCTTTTATAAGAACTGGATTGGGTTTTGGAGTGTGAGAGTGACCAAATCCCAAATTTCACATACTGATATCTTAAGTAACACTTTTTTTTTCTTTTTTAAGAGACCCTATTTTTTTATCAATCCTGGGGGAAGAATCATCGTCCCTTGTAGGGAATAGGTCTAGGTTGAATCTTAATCATTTCCATGACAAAATCGGATTCCCTATCCTACCTGAGAAAACCAGATAGGAACCCCTAGCCTGCTGATTTATGTGAGGTCGCCAGTGGGTCCTGGGGTCTTGCCCATCATGAGAGTTGTGTGGGAAAAAGCAGGACTGAAGCTCTTCTGAAGGAAGTAGGATTGTCTTGTCTCCACCATCCAGTTGTTTCAAAGAAGACCACCTAGTTAGACTCTGAGAGGGGAGATGCTACTGGTTCCTAAAGTGTGTAGGTTTTCCATAATGTGGCTCCTTCGTTCAGTGGAATAATTGTGATTTCAGTCAGTCAGTCAACAAACATTTATTAACTACCAAACCCAGAACTTACCGCCTAATGGAGGAGATAACATGAAAATAACTAGGTATGTATAAGGTGTGTACAGAGTAGATGAAGGTAATCTAAAAGGAGAAAACATTAGCAGTTGTGGGAACTGAAACAGGCCTTCAAAAGAAGGTGGGATTTGAGCAGAGTCATGAAGCAGGCCAGGGAAGATTACAGGCATGAGGGGACAGTCAGTGCATGTGGTGATTGAGGAACTTCAGGTAGGCCAGTGTCACTGGATTGCAAAGTAAGTGTAGTAAAGTAAGTTGCCAGAAGACAACATAGGAAGGGACCAAGTTGTGGAAATGTTGAATGCCAGGACTATATTGATCCTGAACTTATTTGAGTTCACTGAGTATGGGGATGCGGGGGGGTAGGGAGTGGAAGAGACACCATCACACCTGTTCTTTAGAATAACTTTTGAGGTTAATGATGTCTACTTTATTTACAGGCCAGGCATCAGCTTTACACTCTGAAGCAAACAATATCAGGCATCAGTGTGTTATGTTTCTTCATTATGTGAAAATTTTCATCTTTAGGTAGGATGTCCGATTCATTTTTTAAAAATTTTGTGGCCCTACATGCATGTGTGATTGACGTGTGGTGAATAACAGTATCTTCTGGGTTTCTAGGTACCTGAGAATACATGAGACAGAGAATGATGCTCCAGTTCACCCGTATGAGGCTTTGGAGGCCCAGCTTCCCTCAACATTAGTTGAAGAACTTCATGGATTGATCTTATACACTGGCCGTCTGTCTGACCACCCCAGTGTTATCCCAGGAGCAGTTGTAGTACAAAACCAAATAAAGGTTTGCCTTGTTTTGTTCATTGGTAAAACATAGTTTTCACAGAAATTTTTTAAAAAATGAGTTTTACAAAATAATTATATCTACATTGTCAGGTCACTCTTCCCACAGGGAAGAACGTTAAGACAAACAATCATTGAAACCGGCATCCTTTTTTGGTGTGTGTGTATCCTACTGGAGTTATACACACACATTTGTTTTTTAAAGCTTCTGTTGTCTTCTTTTTAGGGAGCTTTGACAAAGGCCAGGAGAGCCCAAGGAACTTTCTCCTTTTACCATGGAGTGGTTTATAGACTTCATTAGCAGAAAAAGTATTTGCATACATACCACAGTCTCTCAGCTGTGATTTTTGTGAACCCTTTCTAGAGTGTGATTGAGACTTTTTTCTTTTTTTTTTTACCTTTTTTTTACTTTATTTTTCTTGAGGTTTTTTTGCTGTTGTTGTCAGTTTTCTTTTACAGCATGACTAACATGGAAATATGTTTTCTGTGACTATAGAGAATTTTTTTCTAATGTGCTTTTAATCACTGTCTTCATTCCTATTGGGGATAAAAATAATACTTTTATGTTGTATTATTTTTGGTTTTTGTTATTAAATGGTAGTGTCATACTACTCTCCGTGAGCCTGAATGTTTTGTATGCAAATCAGAATTTATACAAATGATATATTTGAATAACATAGATTTTCCTGAATATGTCTTATAGAAAGGGATGTAGGCACTACTAAATGCTAGCACTGTTACGATTTTTTTTATGGCTTCTAAAACCTTTAAGAAAATTAAAATAAAATTCAGTCGAATCCTTAGATGTTAGAAATCTTAAGATTTCTTAAGAGGAGTCATCTTAATCTAAGAATAAACTTAGAGATCATATGATTTGATCGTGTACCTGCCTTCATGTGGGTAAGGTATCAATATGTCTAATAGCATTCAAAGTAATCTCATAAGGAAGTAAAATTCCACCAATGTTTACCACAGACCTCTGTTTTGCCTGTCAGTTTGGAAGATAGAAAGAAAAGTGAGATTGACACCTCTTCTCATGGAGCTTATAATCTGTTAGCTGTGATAAGATGTGGATATAAGTAAGAGTAACATAAATTAAACTATAAGTACATAAGAAGGGCATTAAGGAAAAAAGAGGGAGAGATTACTTCCAAGTTGGGGGTCACTCTCTTTCCTGCCCTTGCCTCTTCCTCTCTTTCTCTCTTTTCTTTCCTCCTCCCCTCCCTCATCTGTGCCAGATTCCCATAGAACACCCTGAACTTCTCTTTTTTTCCCCACATCACCAAAAAAAAAAAACCAGGAGAATTTGTAATTTAAACTGGCAACAGAAAAAAATGAAAGTAAGCATAAAGTCATATAAATGATCAGGAAGTAAGTGTGACCACCTGTTCCTGATGCTTCTGGAATGGGACGGTACTGGACTTGTGATTGCATTGGTATTGGAAACTCCTCATGCGGAGACCTCTGTCATTGTCATCAATGCAGAGCAACACCTTCTCTGCAACTCAGCACCTAGGTGGAGCAGTGCGTCAATCTTTAGGCTTGGAGTCAGGAAGACTTGAGTTCAAATGTGACCTCGGATACTTAGTAGCTGTGTGACTTTGGACAAGTCACTTAACCTCTGTTTACCTCAGTTTCCTCAGCTGTAAAATGGAGGTTTTGCACTTTGTGTCTTTAAATACACTTCCCTCACAAAGTTGTTGTGAGGACCAAATGAGTTGATTGTAAAGCACTTAATATAGTACTTGGCACCTAGTAGGTGCTTAATAATTACTCACTCCTTCAGTCTTAAATAGATGTCCTGAGCACCTAAGAGTTTAAGTGATTTGCTCAGGGTTACATATCCCAGGGGTGGGACTTGAACCCAGATCTTCCTTACCCTGAAGCTGCTCTCTAAGCACTGTGCCACATGGACTCTTTGTATTGTATTATGTAGGCGAATTTAAGATAGTTTGACTTGGAAATCAACAGAATAAAGCTCCTTGTCACCCACAGGAGGCCTTTCCTGTTTTCTCCTGTTGGAACACTCTTCCATCTCAGAAATTGATTTGTATGTTTTCTGTATATGAATATACTAGTATATACTTGTTGCTCCTTCCTCCTCCCAGTAGAATGAGGGTAGGATCTGTTTCATTTTTTTCTTAATATCCCCAGTGCTCAGCACAGTGTCAGTCACATATTGGTGTTTGATAAAAGCTTGTTGAATTGAATTAAACTTGAAAAAAAAAGATGAATATGAGAAAAGCTAATTTTTTTTTATTTTTTTATTTTTTGCAGGTAGGAAGGCAGGGCAATTGGAGTTAAGTGACTTACCCAAGGTCACACAGCTAGTGTGTCAAGTGTCTGAAGCCGAATTTGAACTCAGGTCCTTCTCACTCAAGGGCCGGTGCGCTACTCACTGCACCATCTAGCTGCCCCTATTTTTTTTTTTGAAGAACAAAATGCCAGTCGTCAAGACATGGCCTCACCACTTAAAGAACAAAGAACGTTGTTTAAAGAAAAAAAAAAAGACAAACACCCATAATATGCCTTTTGGGGGTATGATCACATAGTCACATGAACCAGCAAAAAGTGCCAGTATTGTCAGATTTTTTAAAATGATGCATTGGGTAATGTAACTATTTTTATTGTGGTGTTAACAACCCAAGTGTATATTTTGAATTTCACACTAATGAAAAATCCTGACAAGATGAGGATATCTTAATATCAAATTAATGCTTCCCTCATAAAAATAATGGCTCATAGAAGTGTTTAAAATCATAAAATGACACTTCAGAAACCTGATAACAATTTGCTTTCTTACTTCACTTGGAGAAGTTCTAAAATAAGAACAATGAAAACTAATGTGATTTTTCTGAAGTGTTTGCTGATTTGCACCTTGAATGAAACCAGAAGGTTAGAAATGACTTTAAGTAAACTCGTCAATTCTCTTCCAATGCTTTTAGTTAGGTCTACCTCAAACCAATCTATTAAAGTGAGAATATATTCTCACTTGAAATCTTTACTTAGCTGTTCTGCTGATAAATGAGACAAAAGGTTTGTCTCTGTTTCAGAACTATAGTCAGTTAATTGGTCTTCACCCACGGATGCAAGGAAAGATATGGTTACTTGCTGCATAACACCTATGAAAGTATTGGAGGGTCTCAGTCATAGTTGATAATTCTGTCTCTGAATGTCTTTCACAGCTCTTCCCACCGTCATGGCATCTAATACATCTTCGTTTAGACATCCATTGGCTAGTATTGGAAATTCTTCACATTCTAGGTGAAAAAACATCAAGTAAGTCCAAGGAGTGCCAGTGTGTGTCTTGCCTTCCCATTAATTTCTTTTTATTCCTTCTCCTGACTATCTCGCTAAATTATGTACCTTTGGTGAAGCTTGTTTTTGGTTCTTTACAAGGGAAAACTAGAAATTCCAACCAATTCCACATTAGCATTACATTAATATTTAATAATATTTGGTGTCTGCTTAATTCTAGATCCTGATTATTATAATACTTCAAAAATATTTTATTTTCTTGTTGAGGGTGCTCCCACTGACAAATTGAAATGCTTCTAGGACTTGGTATTTGATATTTAATTGCTGTGCCTGAAAAAGTGATCGTCCTACTGCCAGTGTAGTACCTTAATTAAATTGGTTGTTGACTGATGGGTGCAAAGCCCACTGCTAGGCTTGCCCCCTTAGGGAGTTTCTTTATCTTGGGAGGACCTCCCAAAGCTGACCCCAGCAAGCCTTCAAGAACCCAAGTAGACCTCCACACTGCCATGAGGCATTGGACTAAGAATTTAATTGACAGATTACCGCAGCACTTTGAAAGGGCATTTTTTTCTGCTACTTGAGAGGTCAGCCCATTTTTTTTCTTCTACATGAAATGTAGGCCTCCAAATTATTCCTTCTAGCTATAGTGGAATGGGCTGAGTTTGAGAAGATGTACATGTTTTGGTGACCCCCACCCCCTCCTGACCTGTTTTGTCCTCACTTGGACCTTTACTGTCTCTGCATTTCCATGTTCCGATAGTTTATCATCCCTGCTTCAGCCTTGTGTTTTTGGCTTAAAAGAGGCAGAGTGGTGTAGTGGATAGAGATCTGGAAGACCAAGATTCACTTCCCTTCTGAGACATTTAATAGTACTGTGATCCTGGGTGAATCACTTTAGCTCCATGAATATCAGTTTCTTACCTGTGAAAGGGGATAATAATGGCGCCACACTCAGTGCTATTGAGAACACTGAGATTAATTTTTGTAAAGTGCTTTGCAAACTTTAAAGCACTGATGAGTGTTAAATATTATTGGTGCTTGTTATTGTTATTCGGTCATGTCTGACTCTTTGTGACCCCATGGATCATAGCATAGCACACCAGACCCTTCTATCTTCCCCTGTTTTCTGGAGTCTGTCCAAGCTCATGTTTGTTGCTTTCATGGCACTATCTATCCATCTCATCCTCTGCTGTCACCGTCTCCTTTTGCCTTCAGTCTTTGCCAGCATCAGGGTCTTTTCCCAGTAAGTCCTGTCTAATCATTACATGGCCAAAATATTTCAGCTTCAGTGTTTGTCCTTCCAGTGAATAGTCTGAATTAGTTTCTTTACGTATTAACTGATTTGATCTCCTTGCTGTCCAAAGGACTCTCAGAATTCTTCTCTAGCATCACAATTAGAAAAGCGTTGATTCTATAGCTGTCCTTATAGTCCAACTCTCACAGGCATACTTTACTACTGGAGAAACCATAGCTTTGACTATACATGTCCCTGCTGTTTAGTATGCTGTCCAGATTTGCCATTTCTTAACTGCAGTTGCCATCTGCAGTGATCTTTGAGCCCAAGAATATAAAATCTGACTCTATTTCAATTTTTTCTCCCTTTATTTGCCAGGAAGTGATGGGACCAGTTGCTGTGATCTTAGGTTTTATTTTAATGTTGAGCTTCAGAGCCAGCTTTTACACTCTCTTCTTTCACCCTCATCAAGAAGCTTCTTAATTCTTCTTTACTTTCTGCCATCAGACTGGTATTTCTACATATCTGAGTTTGTTAATATTTCTTGGCAACTTTAATTTTGGGCTTTTAATTTGTCCAGCCTGGCATTTTGTGTGACATACCCTGCATATAAGTGAAATGATTAAGGTTAAACCAATCAGTTGTTACATGTTTGGTTCTTGACCCTTATACAAGTTCCTCAGGAGACAAGTAAGATGATATGGTGTTCCCATCTCTTTGAGAACTTGCCACATTTTTGTTGTGATCCACAAAGTCACAGACTTTAATATAGTCAATGAAGCAGAAGTAGATGTTTTTTCTGAAATTCCTTTTCTCCATAATCCAGTGAAGGCTGGCAATTTGGTCTCTAGTTCCTCTACCTTTCTGAAAACCAGCCTGCTCTTCTAGTAATTCTTAGTTCATATGTTGCTGAAGTCTAGTTTGCATAATCCTAAGCATAACCTTGCTGGCATGTGAAATGAGTACAGTTGTTCAGTATTGAACATTCTTTGGCATTGCCCTTTTTTAGCGTTGGAATGTAGAATGATCTTTTCCAATCTGGTGGCCACTGTTGAGTTTTCCAAATTTACTGGCATATTGAGTGAAGCACTTTAACAGCATCATCTTTAAGGAATTTAAATAACTCATCTGGACTTCTCTCACCTCCATTAGCCATATTGTTAGCAATGCTTCCTAAGGTCCACTTGACTTTATTCTCCAGGGTGTCCGGCTCTAGATCAGTAGCCACACCATTGTGGTTATACGGGATGTTAATATCTTTTTTATTGTTTTGTATATTCTTGCCACCTCTTCTTAATCTCTTCTACTTCTGTTAAATCCTTACCATTTTTTCTCTTTTATCATGCCCATTTTTGTATGAAATATTCCCTCAATAGCTCTAATTTTCTTGCAGAGATCTCTTGTCTTTCCCATTATGTTATTTTCTTCTATCTCTACATTGCTTGTTCAAGAAAACTTTCTTATCTCTCCTTGCTATTCTCTGGAATTCTGCATTCAGTTGGGAATATCTTTCACCTTCTCCTTTCCCTTTTGCTTTCCTCCTTGCATCCGCTGTTTATAAAGCCTCATCAAACAGCCATTTTTCTTGTTGCTCTTCTTTTTTTTGGATAGTTTTTGTTGCCTCCTGTACAATATTGTGAACCTTTGTCCACAGTTCTTCATGCGTTCTATCTGTTAGATCTAATCTCTTAAATCTATTCATCATCTCTACTTCATATTCATAAAGGATGTTATTTAGGCCATACCAACAAGGCTGATGGATTTCCCTACTTTCTTCTATTTGAATTTTGCAATAAGAAACTCATGATCTGTCTGAGCCACAGTCAACTCCAGGTCTTGTTTCAACTGGTATATAGAGCTTCTTCACTTTGGTTGCAAAATAGATAATCAGTCTGATTTAGATGTTGACCCTCTGGTGATGTCCCTGTGTAGAGCTGCTTTCTGGGTTGTTGAAAAAGGGTGTTTCCTATGACCAGCAAGTTATCTTGACAAAACTATTAGTCTCTGCCCTGCTTCATTTTGTATTGCAAAGCCTGTTATTCCAATTATTTTTTGATTTCCTACTTTAGCATTTCAGTACCTATGATGAATGTGACATCTTTTTTTTTTTGGTGTTATTTCTATAATATGTTGTAGTTCTTATATAAAATTGAACAACTTTAGCCTCTTTAGCATCAGTGCTTGGCTCGTTGACTTGTATCATGGTGACGTTATTTGTGTCAACTTCTTTTCAGTTTGCTTTTACTTTTGTGACTCAGCTTGTCATCATTGTGCATTTTTTAGAGTGAATTATAATTTAAAATGGATGAAACGTTCAAAGGTCTTCATAAACTGGCCCCTTCTGCCTTTCCAGTCTTCTTACACCTTGGTTGTTGTGTTGTTGTCCTTCATTCTCCAAGAGGACCAAAATATCATCACTATGCTAGAGTCAAGTTACGGTGTCTGACTGTGGTTGACCAGACCACCACGAGCTCAGAATGTTCTGCCACAGGTCAGGCACAAATAGCCCATGTGAACATTTTCTTACATCTTACTTCCCCCGTGTACTCAGGGATCAGGTGAGATTGGCCTCCTTCCTGTTCCTCACATGAGACATTCCATTTCCCAGGTTGAGCATTTTCACTGGCTGTCTTTCATGCCTGAAATTCTCTCTTTCTAATCTCCATATTCCAGCTTCCCTGACTTCCTTCAAGTCCCAGGTAAAATCCAACCTTAATACTATCGTTCCCTTTGTTGATTGTCACTAGTCTTAAAAGAGAGGCAGCAAGATAGCGCAGTGGATGGAGTGCTTGGATCTGGAGTCGGTAAGACTTGAGTTCAAATCCAGCCTCAAACACCAGCTTTGTTACCTTGGGCAAGTAACTTAACTTTCAGTTTCTGTATCTGAAAAATGGGGATAATCATGTACCTACCTCCCAAGGTGGTTATGAAGATAAAAATGAGAAAATATTTTTCAAGTACTTTGTAACCTTTAAAACTTAAATAAATGCTGGCTATGATGATTATTGTTGTTAATTATTATTATTAATCCCAGCTATATCTTGTTTGTATATAGTTCTTGACATGTCGTCTTACCCATTAGTCTACAAGCTCCTTAAGGATAGGGATGGTCTTTTGCCTTTCTTTGTATTCCTAAAGCTTAATACAATATCTGAACTAAATTAGGCACTTAAATGTTTGTTGACTGACAGACTGGTTGAAGCCCTTTTAGCTATTGCCAGATATTTTAGATAAATGTGTAAAAGAATATAGGAAAATCTGTTAATTTGCAAACAGAACATGAAAGAACTTTTGGTAATGCTTATCAGTAATGGTAGCAAGGAATATATCCTCAAATTTTATCTTTCTTTGTTAACCAAAATTATATCTATTATAGTTCTTGTAAGGAACAGCTAATGGGAGTGAATATTGCCACCCTTCTGTTCATGAAATTTTATAGGACCAAGATAGAGTATACATTTTGAAAAGATTTTCATGTTTTTGATTTTCTAGAACAAGTTGTGTATAGTCATCAGTTAATGAATATGGTTGGTGAGAATTTGACCAGTGTCAGCCTGTTTAAAGAGCACTGTGAAAATCTGCTGTGTGACCTGATACATTTATCAGTCAGCAGGTATGCCAAGGTAATGGTATATGAGTTCCTTTCATTCTTTTGTCCAGGATTGTTTTTTGATTTAGTGTGTATGTATTGCTTTCGTTTACAGGGAGAAACTTAGTGCAAAATATTTAATTTGTCAATATTGCAAATCCCATGATGTTTAAGTACTTCCTGACAGCTGAATGGGAAAAAAAATATATTAAAGACCAAGTGTCCTAGACTCAGAATGAAGCTTAATGCTACTAATTAAAACAAAAAGATCTTCCAGTTCCCAAAAGGCAAGACAGAATGCCAGTCGTCTTGCTAGGGAGTTAACTGGACAGTTATATGAAAGGTTAAAAGGTAATTTTCCATTGAGTACTTTAGAATAGTCCTTCATCAAGACAACTCTTTTCATGAATGTTAAATGTTTTTCTCTTGGCAGGTGGTAAGATTAGTAGATTGAAAAAAAATCTTCCCTCCGCTTCCCTTCTCTCTTTTTCTCTCTCTCCCCCCTTAACAACCCTTAACTACTTCTCACTCAACTTTCTAGATCTCTGGAGTCTATAAACTGCTGGCCAATAATGACCCTGAACAACAATAAAACCGACATGTTATTTAATGGAAAACCTTAAAGTATCGAAACATCTAGGGTTTTGTGATTGTCACTAATGTTGAAATAAGTGAGTGTAGCCCTGTAATGATGTGTTCCTACACTGCTATCTAGTGATGAGATAAGTGAGAAGCAGTTGAACAAAGATAGCTGACCCGCTTTGAGAGCTTTGGCTTGATTTATAAAAAATCTGGGGTCACAAGAGAGATCATACATTTTACAGTATTACAGAATTTTTTTTATTAATTCAGTAGATCAGTAAAGTTTAATGGCCTTGATTGTTTTCATATTGCAGTCAGTGGTTAAAAAGAACTATGTTCTATTGACTTAATTTCAGGAGATGGAAAGGTCTTGGGTCTCAGATTTATAGATTGCTATCACTTAATTTCAAAGAACAAGATGAGATCATCACAGACCCATTGAGGTATTGAAGGTTGCTTAATATTAAATCTCAGACATACATGTAGATCTAAGCTTTGAACAGATCAGGAATTTATTGCCCTTTCTTACTTAGGTTTTTTTTTATACTTAGGGTCTTTTATGTCTGTGGTTAAGCTTTTACTCAAAGCCTATAAGCATTACCCACATGTGTCCTTTTAAGGGTAATCCACATGAATACATTCATGCTTATAATTGAAATAATTCATGCTGTAATTAAATAGAGAATAGTAATGTAAACCACACAATTAAAATACCTACTATCCATCATGTTAAAAGAACGTCTGACTCCTATTGATTTACAGAAATACAGAGTTATGAATTATTGGAAGTTTAATTATTCTTCCTATAAAAATATACATGTTCATACATACTTCTGCACAAAATGTTGCATAATTTGCAAATCATTGTGTTTTTACAAACTACATATATTTAATATAAAAAGTTTGTCTTTTACTATTAGATAACAAATTTGAATCCTTCCCATCTATCCCATTCTTTTCATTAAAAGTCCTTTTTCATTCTGGTAGGCCAAATAAATAATATTGAGGCAGATTTGATAAAAGCTTGACAGTAATGCACACTTGATCTTTTGGTTATATAATTATTTTTGCTGTGTATTGGAGATTTCTTTTAGAAGATATAAATGGTACATTTTGCTTAAGCCTATTCTATAATGGGGCATGAATTTTAAAAGTTATCAAAGGCAGCATGGTATTGTCAGGGAGCTGGCCTTGGAGACAAAATTCCCTGATTCCCTTTAGCACAGTGCCTGACACATACTAGGCACTTATTAAATGTTTATTAAGTTGAATTGAATTGATTCCAAGTCCTGCCTCTTACTTAAAATGGCTGTGATCCAGGCCAAGTCACTTAACCTCTCAATGCCTCAGGCAACTCAGTAAGACTATAAGCGACTGAGAAGGTACAGAATTGCATTGGTAGGAGTTTCTTTTTCCCAGAGTTCCTTACACCTGTGAAACTATTGTCCTAATCCGTATTCTTTTCCAAGCAAATTTCAGAGTGGAGAGAATAAAATTTCTTTAAAAACAACAGGAGAAAATAAATCCTACTTCTATATTATTGATGGCTTTTCTTTCTATTTCCTTTCTCAGGTTAGGCCCTCTGAAGCTTTAACAAGTCACCACTGTCCCTGCTTGTGCATCAAAGAATTGTGGGTCCTGCTTATTCAACTTCTTGACCATAGAAGTAAAGGGTGTCACACAGAAGTAAGCTATAGTTCATAGAAAAAAAAAAAACTTATGTTGCATTTATTTATATGAACACTTCAAAGCTGATGTAACTTTTGTCGCAACAACTTTTGAGAAAGGAAGTATGTTATTTATTAGCCCCATTTTATAAATGAGGAAATTGAGCTCGCAGAAATTAAATGACTTGGTCAGGTTGTCAGAAGGAAGACTTGAACCCAGCTTTCCTGACTGTAAGTCTAGTGCTGTTTTTCACTACACTACACCATTATCTGCACCATCTTAACAAATGGCCTTAGGGTTGACAACTCTTGGTTATTCAGCATTTTGCTGAGCCAAATTATTGTCTTTTAAATTCTTACTCCCACAATTTATTTGAATGTGTGAGTTAAGCAAATATTTGTTATGTTCATAATACTACAGGAATACAAGTAAAGTGAAGAGAACATGCATGTAAGTGCCTACTGTGTGCCAGTAGAATGTAAGTTTCCTAAGAGCAGGAATTGCTTTTCTTCCCTCCCCCACAGTCACAGTTCCCAACATAGTAAGCACTTACTATATGCTTGTCCAATTGAAATGGAATTGAATTGTCTTCATAGTATGGATTTGTTATTTTATTTGAAGTATTCTTAGAACAGCAGACTCTCATATGCAAGTTTAAGCATAGAAAGACATTTAACATGATGAAAATACTTTATGCTAGGTTTTCAGGAAGTTTTGATTCACTGAATTTTGGTGGTGTTTTTATTTGTAGATATCGTTGCCTAAATCCATTAGCATGCGTGATCAAGAGTAGATTAAATGAATTTAGAGGAAAAGATTTTGTTTGTCGATCTCAATTTTTTATCTCAATTTTTTTCAAATGTACAATTTTGTTTTTGCAGATTTGCTAGCTTTCATTTAAATTATATACAATTATTACATATGCACAAAATTAATATATACTTTAGGTACTTTACTTTAGATGTTAGCTTAATAAATATTGACTTCTGTAATTCTCCTGTTGCTTATATTATAGACTTTTCCTCTGTGAAAGGTAGAATGGAAGGTTGGACAGGGAATTAGCCTCAGAATCAGTAAGTCCTGGATTCAAATCCTGCCTCTGATACATACTGACTGTGTGATCAAAGGCAAGTTACTTAACTTCTCAGTTTGCCAGACAACTCTCTTAAGATTAGAAGTTACAGAGTTGGTGCCAGTCTGCATTGGCCAGAGGAGTTCCCTTTATTAGTGAAATCACAGGTCCAGTCCAGTTTATTTTATATTAAAAGTAATGATCTGAGCTATAATTTTTACAGCATATTATGTGAATTATATATTTAATTACATATTTCCTTTTACTAAGAAACATTTTGCAGGATACTTAGGCAGCTCACCTTATACTACTTATTCATGGTGATCGTAAGCAAGGGAAACTGAATGAAGATAGTTGCTGCTTATAAGCACCACCTTCTTTTTCAGAGGAAGAAGTAGAGACATTTTACTAGGAATTTGGATAGCATACTCTTCCCTCATTCAACCATATACCTAGAAATACAGAGACTTTAGTGTGATGACGGAAGATGATGAAAAATGTGTTGGAGACCGTGATTTTGGGTGAAGAAAGAAAAAAGGTCCAAAGTTTTTATATGACATCCAAACATCATACTATGACCTATGATCTCTTAGGAAAACAATCAGAAGAAGCTGTACATGCCCTGAACAGCATCACAAAAGAAGAAATTGATAGAACAACATGTGTAGGAGTCATTCCAGCATCAGCTTCCTAAGTATAGTCAGAACATCCACTGGTTAGAACTGAGGTTAAATTTAAGAAAGAATAAAAAATAAATACAAAGATGATATTACTTGCAGTTACCTGTGCTTGCAATTATAACAGCTTTAGCCATTTTTATTTCATAAAAAGAAGCTGTTGGTTTCAAAAAGTGGAAAGTGGATAAAAGCCTACAAATTGACTTTGATTAATGCTGTTTCTTAGTGAAACTTAAATATAAAAATAATTTCCATAACTAGGAGTCTTAGAAACCACCTGAGTTAATGAACACTTGATATGACAAAGAGGGAATGGCACTTGAGCTACTTGACCAAATATATACAAAGGAAATCTGTGCTGGAGGTAACACAATTTTAAAGGTACTGAGGGATTCATTTTCATATTTGTAAGAGCATGCAGTTCCCAAAGAATGGAAAATATCCCACCCACCCCCCCACCCCCAGAAACCAAAAAACCCTCCAACAAAGAATTGTGAAGAAAACAAACAAAAGTCAACAGAACTCATCAATACATTAGCCACTTCCCAAATGAGTTTTCTCTATCTGTGGTGTTTTCCTTCTGCAGAGAAGAGAGGGAGGTGCCATATCTTACCTCTTCATTGGGGCCAGACTTTGTCATTATTATTTCATGGCATTAAGTCTGAATTTTTATATTGCTGTCATCATTGTTTTTATGATTCTGCTCACTTCTCTTTTCTTATCCATTCATGTAAGTCTCCTGATGCTTTTTTATTTTTCATATTCATCACCATCATTTCTTGTAACACAAAATTCTATTGTATTCATGTATCGCAAAAAAAAAATGGAAAATACTCCAAATGCATTATTACCAAAAAAGAAATTGACTAAGACTCACAGAGTCTTAGAATCAGAAGAGACCTCAGAGGCTGCCTGATTCATCGGTCACTACTAACCCATATGACTACTTCTCATCCCTATAAAATCTTTGTGACAATAGCCTATGAAAATATTGAGGGTCTCTGATGAAAATATGGTAAGATAACCAGGCAGGCTCTTGTAGTTCTCTCTATGAGAGAATCTCTATAATCTTGTAGTAGTCTGAGAGGTATAGAAATTAGAAGATTTTGTTTTTATTGATTACTTTTTGATTATAAAAAAGCATTGGACCTGATAGAGCACAATGCAGCCTGCAAGAGTCTTCAACAAAGTTTCTCCTGTGATTATGTTATAATCAGAAGTCCTTGATAGAGGCAACTACAGAGATAAGTTTGTGTTTAGTTATCCTTTAATTATCAGGTGAAACATAAAACAGGAAGACTGTGTTGTCCACTTTTATGGAAGAGGTTCTGCACAGAGTCCAAAAGGAAGAGGAATTCCTTATAGATGGTGAGTCACTTCACATGTCCCTTTTGATTGTTCTGAGACCCAGAATACTCTGGCATCTCCTCAGTGAAATCTATAACCACACAAAAAGAGAATGGCATAGGAGAAAGCAAGTAGATAAACAATGCATACAAGGAAATGAAAGAAGGAAAAAGCGTACTGTAAGCATCTATTACATGCTGCGTACTGTGCCATATCCAGTTATTTACATGCATTTGGATGAATTAGTTCATTAGTACTACTGAATTAGTTCATTAGTACATTTACCTTGGAGAGGCACTGCAGATGAAGGACAAACTGAGCTCAGAATTTAATAGGAGGAATACAATGGGCTGTCCCCCACTTTTGAGAGTGTGGCAACTTTAGTGATCTCATGAATGAGATCCTCTTATTCTCCTGATGATATTATATGCTTGTGAATCTTGGAGTTTTGTGATCTCAGAAGCCCCATCATTGTAGATAACCCAAAGGACAGTAGAAAGAAACAAGATATTCGTAGTCAGTGCTATGAAATACATTACCAAACGATATATGACCAGAATAAGGAGGTGAGCTGACAATGTATTGAGTGCAAGGGATAACAGATGGGTAGGTAGCCAAAGGGTTGTATTGGAATCATTGAAATTTTAAAAAACTCCAGAGCAAGGCCTCAAGCATTTTTAGTAGATACTCTGAGAGATTTATACAATATGTACAAGAAGCCCACAAGATAAGAAGGGATAGATGAGTTTCATCTATCATGGTGTAGGTTAGTACCCAAATCTATGAATTCCTGGGTCCCCTGAGGTATTGAGGCCTATTGATGGCAAATGAATATTCTACTCTGTTGCAGTCTCAAAATAGGGACTTTTTTATTAATAAATTTTAATTCTCTGTCATAATAATTCATGGTGGTATTACAAAGTGTCACAAATAGTCAGTGGCATGTGATGGAAAAAGCACTGGTCTTTGGAGTCAAAAGATCTGAATTCAAGTCCTGGCTTCAACATTTACTAGATATTTGACCCTGAGCAAATTTCGTGTATCTTCAGTTTCCTCATCTGTAGAATGTGGGTAACAGCATTTGTATTAACTAACATTGAGGATTGTTCTGAGAAAACCTCTGCAGAAATGGGCAATGAATAAATGAATGAAAGAATAATAATAATGATAATGACTAACAGTAATAATCTTTTTTCTTTTTTCAGTAACCAGCATTCATTGAATTTTAATTACAGTGTTTACCTGTTTGCCATGTCTGTTTTTACAGAGTATTTGTGTTTTTAACATATTTTTTATTTAAGAATCTCATATACATTTTCATTAGATTTGGGTTCATTGAATCAATGGGCAAGTAAATGATTATTTGCAAATAAATTTCAACATTTGGGTATCTTTAGATAATGGTGCATACAGTATCTTGTTGTCCATCTTCCCAGCTGCAATTGTAGTGTCTTTCTTTTTTTAGATTTGATTTTAACATTCAGTTTTCATTCTGTATTTTGGATGTGAGCAAAATACAGCATGTTAGCCTATGTAATTCCTGTGCTTGCAGCCTTTTCTTCAGTGGGGGCTAGAATTTACTTGCTTTTAAATAATGAAAACCTGTGATAATTTCAGGGCTTTTCAAAGCTACTGAATAATGAGTGGTTTGATTCATATTTTTATGACAATTTTATTATAAAACTTAAAATACATGATCCTAGAAGAATGTTTTAATTTAATTGCATTTGAATCACTTCTGTTTCTATAGCCCTTTTGGAGATGGATGAATAAACTACTAAAGAATCTTTTTAAGAAGCCAAATGATACAGAACGGCCTTCTATTCCTGTTGTCCCCTCCAAGGATCCATTGGGCTTTAGTTGGTGGATTATTACTCACCTAGCATCATTTTACCAATTTGACCGTAATGGAGTGCTAGATGAAAAGGTAATATCTTAATTTCTCTTGCTTTTATCTTGAAGTAGTGGGTTTTTACTGTAAAGTGGATGTTCTCCCTTTTCCCACCTCCTTTCATTGTGATTGTGATTGAATATTTTACTCGTTATTTTATGTTCATTTGTGGTTATCACAGAGGACATAGGGCTGTGCTCATTTGTGGTAATCACAGAGGACATAGGGCTATGTTCATTTGTGGTAATCATATAGGGCTTCGTCTGCTTGAGGGCAAGGATTAGTTCATTTTTTGTCTTTGTATATACAGTGCCTGACACATAGTGGATACTTAATAAATGCTTACTGATTGATTCTAAAGGGCAAAGATATCCATAAGTTTGAAGATTGTTCCTTTAGATCATAAAAAGTGCTCTAGTTAAAAATGTGAATATCTCAGTAAGGGAAAGCTTAATGTTTTTGAATACTGCTACTTGGTAAAATAATTAAAGTCAAGGATATGGCCCAAGTACTGTGAGAGCCTCTTTACCTAATATAAAACTGTAAAGAGTCTTGGACTGGAAGTTAAGTAATTTATTGGGGGCTCTTGTTCTAGGCTTGCCAACCATCTTCGATGTGACTATAGGAAAATCAACTAATCTGTCTGGACTTTAGTCTTCTAGTATGCAAAGTGAAGGAATTGGACTAGATAGTCACTGAGGACTCTTCAGTCTTTAACGTACTGTTTTGGTAATGTCAGTACTGCTGTTGTAGCCACTTGGTAGTGTCAAGCACTTACAGTGCCTTGAAGGCACTGGCTTTCTCTGGACCATAGGAGAAAGGGATTGTTTTAAGAACAACTTTTAGCAAATAAGTCATTTTGACTATTATAAATACCCAATTAACCACAGAGGACATATGAAGGAAGGGGACAAGGAGTTCCGTATTGCTGAGGCACAAGGTTGAGACCTCTAATCCTTGAAGTCCGAAATCATAGCACCATGCTTATCAGAATATTGAGATGGCTGCCAAGGTCCTAGTCCCAACCTTGGTCAGCAATTTATGGATGTAGTAGGATGGGGAAGACCTTTTCATTGAACCTCAAGGTCACCCAGCCAAGCTGTTTCTTTCTTCCTGAATCAATCACTGCTCATTGGGATAGCAATTCAGCTGTCTGGTTGATTGATCCCCATTGTTGTGAGCACTGGTCCATGAGCTGAAAGAAGGGGATACAGGGATCCCTGCAACTGAAACACATAGTTCAGTGACCTAACTCTTGCCTACTCTAGGATGGATGAAAGGTAGCAGTGAGACTGCTTTTCCTTTCCTGTCAGTGGACATACAACTGTCAGGCTACTTAGTCCCACCTCTTGGTCAGTGGCTAACGGACCAAAGGTATGTACCTGTGACTCTGACTTTGCCTGTTGCCCACCTAACTGGTCAGTTTGGATCCTGGCAAGAAGGGATGACTTTTAAGAGTGACTGCAGGAGGCTTTCTTAGAGACACATTGACTGGCATTTCACTAACACTGGCAGTCAGTGGGTAGGCGGCAGTGATTCTAGAGCTAGTCTGCATAGTAACAGCGAAACCTGTTTGAAGATAAGGGAGAGGAAGAAGGGCAGACTTCAGGGGAGACCCATATAAGGGTTGAGGAATGAGGGGGATCTCAGAGCATTAGCCAGGAGTGGGAGACAATCAAGCATTCCTGGGATTGTCAGTGATTATTCCACCAACTGCTGATTTCGTTGTGGATTTTATGAGGTTTTTATGGGTCCCTACACCTCAAAGTGAGGAGGGGATGAAGGGCTGCCCAGTGTCCCAGCTTTGTGGCTATCTTGGCAGTGCTAACACTATGACCAGGATGGTAGCCTATCAGATTGCACTGTCAGGGGAAGGCAGAGCATGGGAGTTTTATTGAAACAGCTAGTATGTTACCTTAGCAATTTAACTGCATCATAAGCTGGAGTTACAAGTTAGGCCCCAAGAAGTGAGATAAGGTTTAGGGAACATTAGAAATTTACTCAGTTTAAGAAATCAAAGGGTCATATAAAGAAACATTTTCACTATACATATGTTACTTTTAAGATCCTCTGATTTGATTGTGTGTGTGTGCGTGTGTGCATGTGTATATGTGTATGTGTATGTGTGTGTGGTGGTCATTACAAGTGTTCTTTAATAGAAAAACCATAAATATATTGTAAACTTATAAATGGACTATTGTCTTGAGATTCCCTTGAAAATAAGAGGTATGGAATTTTTAAGCAATATTTTGATGTCTTTTATGATTAAAAGATCCAAAGAAAAATGTTTAGTGTGTTGACCAAGGCCTCTTGAGAGGATTTATAGAACGATATGAACAAGAATCTCATAAGATGAGACAGTATCAGCTAAGTGGCACAGTAAATAGAGCACAGGATTTGGAGTTAAGATGATATGAATTCAAACCCTGCCTTAGACACTTCCTAGTTGTCTGACCCTGGGCAAGTCATTTAACCTCTTAGAGCCTCAATTTTCTCATCTCTAAAATGGGAATAAATAATAGAACCTGCCTCAAGGGGTTGTTGGGAGACTCAAATAAATTAAAGAGCTTTGCAAACCTTAAAGCTCTATATAAATGCGTTATTATTATTATTATCGCTGTTGTTATTTTTACACCTACATCATTGAGACCACAGAATTTTTAAAGTAGATCCATGTCTAATATTTTAAATTGAGTTGTTATGTCTTAAAAACGTGTATTCCTTCCTAATTTTGTCAGTCAGCTGTGTACAAAGGTACATACAGTAAAATTTTTTATCTGTGTTCATTCTGTTTGTGCCTCCTCTACTTATTTAGCTGTCTATAAATTCTGTAAAGAAAAACTGTTATTTCATATGCTCAACACCATAAAAGAGCTAGATGTCAGGAATCCTGAAGCCAGGCACTTAACTGCTTTTCAAAACCAGCTCTGACCCTTCTGGAACATTCCTCAAAAGCTTTGTTTAGTGTCATTAACAGACTTTTCTTCCATGTGAGTAGGTGAGGCAGTGGCAACAGGAAGGGTTATCCTTTGACTGAGAGTCAGTTTAAGATTTTCCATTCCCACGTTTTGGAGCTATATAAGCTAAAAGTGTCTTTAAGCAGTCATCTCCTTCTTCCTTTGTCACTAAGTACGATTATTCTGACCTTGATTCCTTTAAAATAAATAGCCATCCTGTTTTTCTTAAAGAACTCCTAAAAAGGACCTCTTACCTTAAATTGCTTTTAGTTCAACAAACATTTATTAAGCACTTAACTCTCTTTAAGGATTGTCCAAGTATAACAGTCCATTGTTTGGTGCCATCCAGTCAGAGTTAAAGGATATTTTTTTTTCTTTCTGCTAGCAGTTAATAACCTATTTTCTGGGGCTACACTGTAGGCAGTTTTTCTTCAGGTTTGTAGCAATGTGTCTGCTGTGTTAAAGTATAGTACCAAATTAAAAAGAAAACAAAAACAAATTAAAAGATTTTTAAAAGACATATTCCATCCCCTCAAATAGTGGTCTAGTAGTAGCCATCTTCAGTTTCTAATACCGTATGAATCCTGTGGCAACCTTTCTATCCTCAGAGTTCTTTGAAAGGTCACTAGCACCCCTCATTTACATTTGGTAATTGTTTGGTACTCTAGGATTTAGTTTTTCTGGGCCTGGTGACTTGAACTCAGCTAGACTGTAAGCTTCTTAAGGGCTTCCCTTTGAACTCAGCTAGACTGTAAGCTTCTTAAGGGCTTCCCTTTGTTTTTGTATTCCCAGCTCCTAGCATAGTGCCTGGCACATAGCTTATTAATTGCTTATTGGTTAATTGAGAGCAATTAGATGTGGCCTAGCTGTCCATTAACTTGTGCTGGATTTAGAACACCTTTATTTATTAAGCAGACAAAGACACAAGGAAAGAAAGTGAAATCCAATTATTTAATGACATCTCCTTTCAATTTGCCTCTGTTCCCCAGAACCTCCTCTCTACTTCTCTGGCCCCACTTGTGGGGCGAAGCTTGATTAATTTGGTAGTCCAGGACAGAGACACAAGATGAATCTAATTATTTAATGGTATCTCTCGATCTTGCCTCTTCCATCACCATCATCCCTCCCCTTTTTGATACTGCTCCACAGTAGTATCCTATTTACTTAGATTTTAAATTCCCTAGTGAGTCTTATTTTTATAAATCCATATTGACCTGTTAGTCATTGCTTCTTTTCTTTGTAAGTGCTCACAGACCATCTCTAGAAATTTATTTCTAGAATGTTATGAGGAATTGATATCAAGCTCATTGAGGTAGATTATTCCTCTATTTATCTCTCTATCTCTTCATTTGTCAATTGTCTAGACCTGCCATTCCTTTGGTGAAGGTATCTCCTAGTGAGGAAACGCAAATCCTTCTACCATTCAGATCAATACTTCTGCAATGTATAGACTTAGACAGTTGCTTGAGATAAGTATGTGACATAGTCAGAACTCAAATCCAGGGCCTTCTGACTCTGAGTAGCTCTATCACAGTGATGTGCTGCTGCCTCTTACCTTTTTTCGCCACATCCCCCTCTCCCTCCATTTGGGAAAATCAGCATACTTGCCCACTTCTGGGCCTGCATATTCTCCAACACTCCTGAAAGATACAGTAGAAGTTCAGGATTTGCTTCTCCGATTCTTTAAGTATATTAAAATGTAGTTGGGGCAATTGCCTTTACATGACTAAGAACATTTTGGCAAATGAGATTATATATATGAAGTACTTTATAAACCTTAAAGCATTATATAAATGTTAGCTATCTTTATTATCCTCAGCCACTTAGTCAGTAAGCATTTATTAAGCACTTACTACATGCCAAGCACATAAGTAAATACTGAGGATGTAAATAAAGTTCCTGCCTTCAAGGAACTCACATTCTAATGGAGGAGACAACATGTTAGGTACATATAAGATATATTACAGAGCAAATGAAAGTAATCAGAAAGGGGAAAGTAAAAGCAGGTAGAGGACCCAGAAGGGCCTCGTGTGGAAGGTGGAATTTGGGAGGTGGAGGTGAAGGGGCAAAAGCATTCCAGGTATGGGCACAGCCCACAGTTGAGAGATGGAGCATGTTAAGCAAGCAACAGAAGGAAGGCTTGTGGGGACAAGTTATCTTATATTCTGATTCTCAGCTAACAATTTTTTGTTCTATTTTTCTAGTCTGAAGATTATTCTCCTTGGTAGAGAATATAGAAGCAAGAGAGGGGCTAAAGCAAATTTTACTTATCTCTATTATTACTGGTAATTTTCCCATCAACTCCAATCCCCTTCATCCCTTGATCTTCATTGCTTCCAGCATAAATGGGAAAAAAGACACTTTTTCTAATGACTTGTGAACTTATTGAAAACCTCAGCTCTTCTGGTCTTTAACTTTCTTTCTGACCTTGTTCTTATCTGATCATGAGATTTAAAGCTGGAAGGACTTTTAAGGCATCATGTAATTCACAGGTTCTTAACCATTTTTATTTGTGATGGACCTTTTTGGCAGGCTGGTGAAGCCTGTAGCCTCCTCAGAATAATATTTTTAAATGCATAAAATAAAATACACCCAAGGAAGCCAGTCACAATGAAGTAGTTTATCTATCTAGTCTGCCTGTCTGTCTTTTTAAAAATCAAGTTCACAGAATCCAGGTTATTACAATTCAACCTTCCCTCATTTTACAGATAAGTATATTGAGTCTCAGGTAAATGAAGTGATTTGCCCAAAATCACACAGATAGTAAATGACAAGTAAGTAACAGAACTAGGAGTTAAGTCCATGTTCTCCAACTCCAAATCTTGCAGTTCTTTCTGAACTTACTCTTTTTTTGTACATCTTCCATGATCTGCCTCCCACCGAGCTGAGATTGCTGTGCAAGACTGTTTCTGTATCATTTTATGAGATCTTAAGTGACTCCCTGAATAAATAGAGAAGTCAATTAACTAGAATTTAACAATTATAATAATAACTAGAACTTATAAAGCACTTTAAAGTTTGCAAAGTGCTTTACAAATATCTTATTTGATTATCATGCCAGCTCCCTTGGAGATAGATGCTGTAATTATCCCTGTTTTATAGATGAAGAAACCGAAGCAGATGGAGGTTAAGCGATTTGCCCAGTGTCTAAGGCTGAATTTAGTGACAGGTCTTCCTGACTCCAGCCCTACCATTCTATCTACTTTACTATCTACCTACTTTTAATTAATTGTGTACAGTGCACAAAGCCCTCAGATCATGATGATGATGATGATAGTAGCTAGCATTAAATATAGCTTTTAGGTTTGACAAGCACTTTAAAAAAATTATCTCATTCTATCCTTACAACAACCCTGGGAGATAGGTGCTATTATTAATATTGCCATTTTTACAGATGAGGAAACTGAGACACAGAGAGAGAGATTAACAGTTTCCCAGGATCACATAGCTAGTGAATGTGTGAGGCCTGATTTAAACTCAGGTGTTCCTGACTCTAGATCTAGTGCTTAATCCATTACACCTAGATGCCCAACACATAGAGGAAATAGTCTTCTGATGCACTGTTTGAAGAAATAGTAACTTTTAAGTCCCAAGGGTACCAATTATTTAGTTAGCTGTTAAATAATGAATAGTGCCTCCAGATGTGGAGAGTTTGGGGGGAATGATAGTCTATTTTTATCATCACTATTAATACTATTAATATTATGACTAATTCAGTTTGATTCAACAAGTGCTAGGCACTAATCTTTTATGGTCCTGAATTTGCTCTTTGTATTTTGTAGGGAAACTTAGTGAGGATCCCTTTTCTTTTTTTTTTTTTTTAAACAATTAATGACATTTTAGTATTTATCCAAGTATAAAATCTTTTCCTCAGTTTTTTTCTTAAAATTATCAAAGTTTTTTTTTCTATATCTTCATTTGAAAAATTCCTACCTTTGTTATGTGAAAAGTATTTGTGTCTTAACTGCACTGTTTTTAAATTTATTTTTCTGTGGAATTATTTTCCTACCTTATTTTTCTCTTTACCTTCTTCACCATGTTTTTCCCTTTTTGTGTCCAGAGTTCTGAATTAGTTCTAAAGATTCCCTTACCTTTAGTTTCATTACTATCATTATCACTATTGTTAATGTTAAAACAGTAATTATCATTAATAGATATTATTATTATTCTACCTTTTATTTGTTTAGTACTTTCAACTTTTCCAGAATGTTTTCACATGAGTTACCACTCTTCCTCTCTTAGTAGTCCTTTGAAATAAAACAGATTTTTTTCTGACATTTGACAGATGAATAAAATGAATCAGAGAAAAAGAAGACAGCGTAGTATCTTGGAGAGTACATGGGATTTGAACTAGGAGAAGCTGGGTCCAAATTCTCAGTATATCTCTGCCACTAATTTCTTATAGAACTTTGGGAAAGTCATTTGATTTCTGTCTGGACCTCATTTTATTCATCTGTAAAATGAGGGAGATTGGACTCAATGACCTCTTGGGTATTTTTTCCCCAGTTCTAAATCTACGATCTTCTGATTCTTTGAAAAGTTAAGAGGGGCAGGGGGGGAGCAATATTGCTTAATGCCTTTGAATCTTAATATTAGGTTAACAACTTTAGAAATCAGACAGAATATAACAGAATTTCTTCTTTTGTATTTAGTTGAAGCAAACATATCTTAGTCCATTCTTTCAAAGAGATTAGCTTAGGTCTTGGTGATAATTGGCTCATTTTGTTATCAGTATCTTGAAATTCTTCAGATTCCATTTTTTATGGATTTAACACATCCAAGTATAAAAAGGAAATGATTATGCAGTAAACATTCTTTATTCTACTAAACAGTAATCTGGTGGAAGGAGGATGATATGAAGTAATAATGGTTATTCATATATTCTTCAGGGGAAAAAAATGCCTCTAGTCTTGTTTCATCCATGGAGGTGTTTCAATTTTTTAATGTGGACTGGTTTGCCCTAGAGGTTAATGTGAAATCTTTACATTCTAAATAGGTTTTCAGCTGTGGTTAGTTATTTTTTATTTTACAAGTTCCTATAACTTGAATGTATTCTATATATGGATTTAAACCAGAAAACTGTAGCCAATTTCTCAGTATGAGAATATAAGGAAACTTGGGTGTCTCGTTTCTTATACTTCAGGTTTTAGATTTATTGCACATTTCTATTCTCTTAACCCAGACCCAGAGCATGTTATCCTCTCAAAATCCTGCTCATCTATTTTAAAACCAAATGGAGTGTAAAGAGGAAAATTCACCACTTTTGAACATTGCAGGGGTCAGTTTTAACGCTGCTTTCTCTGTCCAGACCACAGAGAGAATTATTCAGGACTAGGTGATACTCTCCTTGGAAATGTCTAAAATGACTACTGGATAAAGGATGCAAAATGTAACCCTGAAAGGAGAGGAGAGCCATTCTCCCATATAGACTAGAAATGGAGGGCAAGGGAAGATTCATTTTATTTTCCTGATAGAGATGCAGCTTATGCAAGACCTCAAGTGTGTTTCTCAGTTGTAGTTTTTATAGCAGCCTTGGAAGTAGAAAACATTGCTCCAAGTGGGCGGTTCCATAATAATTTTATACCACTTGGAAACCAGTTAGTCATAATTTTACATGTAGGACAAATATTGTTGCTATAGAAAACTGAGTTAAAACTGCCCTGTCACTCCCATCCCCTAAAAAAGGGAATTTGTAGCAGATATTGTTTCTGTCCTTTATACATACTCTGTTTTGCAATGACCCAGATGCTAGTTCCTTAGGATTAGAATGATACTTGGCTCTTTTGAATTTTAGCTTCTACACGTCATCTGTCTGTTTTTACTAGACAAGATGTTTGTATTGCATCTGTAGAGTTCTAATTAGCAGAATAATGCAGCTTGGGGGAGGCATTAGAAATTTTATCAGTAAATACTGTACAACTGGAATACAAGCATTTAACTAAGAGTGAGTTCCTTGTCTACAAATTCTACTCAAATTAAACTATGAACTATATCATCCACATTGTTAGTTACCCTATACAATTGCCGTCTCATGTTTTTCCTTGTAAAAAATGTTGGTTTAAAAAAAAAACAAACTAGTTACTGAGTGAAAGATAGGTTGGTAAAATTTTTATTGTTTGATAACTGGTAGGACTTTTATTATTTCAGATGCACAAGATGGAGTTTTCAAAAATTAATATTTCTTCTTTGCTCAAATGAAGACTCAAATTAAACCACAGAGTCTTACCTACTAAAGGTTTATGTGAAATGAAAAAAAAGTAATAATTTAAATCAGCCATCTAAATGAACATGGGCTCCACTATTTATGTTCAGTGTATGATTCCTGCTTCTTCATACTCTTCTGTCACTACAGAATATTGTCTGTGTAATATTTCTTTAGTTTGAGTTGGTCAGAGAAGTCTTATTTTATCCTTCCAAAGCAACAATAAAGCACTCTCAGCTTTCCAGACTATAGCCAAAAAACAAGTAAGCATGCATAGTTTAAAAAAAAAAGACCTATAAGCAGTTAAATATATTTCACAACGTTCATGGAATGTAGTACACTTTACTGAGAGGAGAGTCCCCCCCATCTTCTCACTCAGCCTATGTATTCTTATTTCAGACACAGTTTTAACAATCTTGACTGTTTGTAGACCAGAAGCAGCAATTTAGAAGGGGGCAGAGCTTTGGAAGACAGTCATAATAGCAACAAGAAGGCTTCTGACAGTAAGGGAGGAGAAAGAAAAACTATAAAGAGCATACATGAACTCAAAAAGAACAATGGTCTGGCTTACCTCAATACACCCTGAGTCTATAGAATAGTATAATGATTCATGTGTGTATCAGTAACCTTAAGTCATTAAGAAACAACTGAATTTTATTATTGTAATCTGTTTAAGAATCCAGGAATGAATATAGTAATATATTCATACAGATGTTTGGTATTTTAGATTCTTTCACAGACAATCACATTAAAATGAAACAAATATTGCTCATAAAAGGACACATCTTTGTTTTTTTTATGTAGTCTCCCTAGTCTATATCATACGTAAATAATGGCTGAAGTTATCATTCAGTGATCGATCATTCGGTGCCTCATTGGATTTTGGTGTTTCAGTTAAGGCAAAGAAAAAAGTTGTTCTTTGCTTTCTTTATCTTCTGTTTTAGTCAAATTCTGTTCTTTTCACCTTGAAGAGGTGAAGATGGAGACATTCAGTATGTATATTACATCTTCCTCACGGGTTGTATCCTAAGTCTATCTCTTCCTCCTTTGATAACAGTCCATAACAACATTCAGTTTTAAATAACCAATATTAAAAGCCAACTGTTGTGAACTGAGGTGTCTTGAGGTGTGACATATACCAGATTAAGTAAACTTCTTTTGATTGTTTCAGTGCAATTTCATGTAAGTATGTTTAGAGTAGCAAATGATGTAAATCAATCATGAAGTTGTTTTGTTGTTGTTGCTGTTGTTTTGATCCAAGTGGGAAAAGATCTAATTGTTTCTGGGGAATGAAAATCATTTTGAGAGAACAATAGTTCAGCCATGGTCTGTACAATGTAATTATGTAGTTAGCTATTGGAAGCTTTGTGTATACATTAGAATTTAAACATTAGCAGAGATCAAAGTGTTTCCCCTAAATTTTGTGTTATTTTAAAGATTAAGTAAAATAATAAATAAATAAATCCTTACTTGATGAAGGTTATAATTTTGTTTTAGTGTAAAGACAAGTAATTAGTAATTTTTTCCCCTCCAATTCAGTCATCTACCAATATAACATGATAGGGGAAAATAATCAGATACACGTAAAACTGTATCTCCCATGGACATTGCATCAAGTTCTGTGGTGATAGAAATATTTTAAAAAATAGTCATTTACTTTCCCTGTCCTAGTTTTTAAAATATGTATTATTAGAAGTGGTAATTTCTTTGATTCAGAAGTGTTTTTCCTCTTTCCAGAAGCAAATGAATTCAAATTGGAGCTTTGTAGAAGAATTACTGAAGAAGTCAACCAATGTCCAGGTAATATGTTAAGTAGCAATAAAAAATACTGGCATTTAAAATTTTGGACATCACATAGAATACATGTAGAAGGAAAGACAAAACAAAGCCAACCTTTGGTTACTGTAATTGAGGCATACAGATGTTCTTGGGGTTTTTTTTTGTTTGTTTATTTGTTTGTTTTTGCCAAAGTGAAGCCAGTGCTTAAGAGATTAGTAACTATCCTTTAAAGATTTTTTTTTTCTTGACACTAAGTTGTCAGATAAAGGATAAAGATAATTATCCCAGTTGGCTATTTTGACAAGATATATTCAAAATAAGGTCTGGATGCTTAGAAACTGTAAGCCATACATTGAATGTGTGGATATCAAGTCTAGGAGACATGATGGGCGAAGATAGTGGCATTGAAAATTCAGCTATATCCTCATCACAGCAGGAAGGTGACTTGCCTTGCTGAGCAATTTGTCTTACAGGCTTGAATCATACTCTTACTGATAAGGTTCTAGTTTCTGAGCACTCATTTCATACCTTATCATTTTTCTTTCTGCAGAGCTGTTAATGCAGTGCTTCATGGCCCAGAGGTCAGACTTGACCTCCTTTTAAAGTGGTTTTAAATATGCTGTTCATCACATTTTTAAACATGTTGCATTGTAGCTCTGTAAATTTGTTCTGAATTTTCATGGTATAAATTGCCTTTTGTGTAATGCCTTTGAGAAAATTAAAGAAATGAATGTTGGTTTTCATTTGGGAAAGAAGTTATTTAGCCACTAAGAAATAAAACTTTAAAAATTTCTGAGAGAAATAAAGCAGAAATGTGGTAGTTAATAGACTATTTTCCACCAGTGCATTGAAAACCAAGTCTGTGAAACTCACTCAGTTTAATAGCTTATTTTGAGACTTTTGAGACCCCTCTTGGATATGTAAATTCTTTTAAAAATTAATGTTTTGCCGATGAATATATAAGTGCATTTAGTTATAACATAGATCTATTAATTATGTAGGTAAGAGCTCAGAATTCTCCCTTAGATGGAATGTCAAAGAACCCTCTATTTGGAATGAAAGTGATGTTACCTTTTTACAGTTTTCCTGCAAGTTTTGTCACTGGCATGCTACAAGGTTGTTGTTTTTTTTAAGTACTACCCATATTTTATTATATGTATACTCTCATAGCTTCCCCCTCCCTGAAAGTTCTTTTTTTGGTTGATAATAGCTTGATTTTGAACATTTAAAACTCTCATTATATAGTAATCTAGTTTTAAACTTTCATTTTAAGACATTTGGGAATGATTGACATGTGATCATTGTGTCATTTATATAAACTATTAAGCACATTTACCTGATATTGGCTTGAGGGATCTTTTTTGTGGTGTATTTTATGTTGTTGTTGTTGTTTTTTAATGGAAAGGCTTTCATTTAAAGCCAAAGAAAATTTTTTTTATTTTATTCTTTCCAGAAACACAAGATTTTGTCACTGCTTTGTTGGAAGAAATAGGGACAGCAGATAAGGACTGCTTAGATTCTTTATTTTGGTCCTTCAAGTACTATGGGAAGATGGATAGGTTTCTAAATATTTCTGTAGAAATTTTGAAATAGGTAGAAAACAGATAAGTCATGGTGAGGAGCAAAAATCTAAATATATTATATGTGACAGCAGGAAAAACAGTATGTAGTCATCTCTGCCTTATAGCAACAGTACTATTTTAACTAAGATTGTAAATCACTTTCTATCAGTCTTTTAGTGATTTATTATTATTATTTTCCTTTAGATTATGACTACCAAGTGTTGTTCTCTTTCCCCTACCCACCACTACCCCTCCCCGCCAAGGAAAGGCACTATATCGACCATGAAAAACGATTCTCCTCAGTTGGAATGTCTAATAATATAATAAAGCTTTTATTGACACTGCTGGATTTAACTTTTATAATACTATATTTTTTATAAGGGTGAGAGTTAGAGCTGGTTCTGTAGCACACTATGTAATTCCTATATATGGACATAAGGATAAGTTAGATTTTTTTTTTTTAGGACAGCCTGTACAGTAAATATTTCTTTATGAAACTAGAGCCAGCACAAAGCAAGATTTTTTACTCAAACTGTGTAATATCTTCCATTTCCTAATATTTAGGAAGATTAAGCCCCTCTCTTCAATACTATCTCAATTTCATCATGCCTTACATTGTGTCAAATCATATTCCATAAGTAATATAGAACTACTTGCTGGTGTTCTTGAAACCAATTTTGTGGGTTCAGTAGGTGGTCATAAAGAATAAATAATATGTTTAGATAGAAGTATCATTTTGATTATATCTGTTTTTCTTCCCACTGAGATAAATTAAAATCTGACCGCCCTCATGTTCTGACTTGATCTCCAGCAGTGAAACAGTCCATTTATAGACTTAAAAAAAACACCCAAAAATGTACAATAGTCTTAAGATAAAGTTGATAGAATCTTGAAAGCAGTATTAATTAAGCAAACAATGTTTTTCAAATCATTCTTTTTCAAACCAAGACAGAGGCACTAAGCTTTACTGAGGATCACTGATACATTGGGTATCATTGGACTCTGCTCATCAAAGTAAAGATGAAAAAAGTTTTTTCTTTTTCTTTATAACCTTTGTGAAAAAAATACCTTAAAACCAAACTGTCCTTTTAAATTAGCTAGCTGTGTTGGAAATGCTGTGGGGAAAAGAGAATTAGATTGTTTATGTGCTGTTTCAACCTTAAAATAACATTTTTATTTTTTACAAGAAAGAATTTCAGGTTTTCTTTTATTTATTGTTTTGATTTTTCTTTTCTTTCCTTAAGTTTACTGAGACAAAATAACATATCTTATAGACAACCTGCAAGAGTCTTACAGAAAGGGTCATTTAGCCCATCCTCTTGCAAGAAAGAAAAGGACACACCATGAAGAATGAGTATTACTCCTATTTTTAATTTCAGGGAGAAGAGTCCTCAAACTCTTTCAGTAAAAACAACGGTAGCTAATATATACCAGTAATATGTGTCAGAAGAAGGATTTGAATTCAGGTTCTCTGCCTCTAGAGACAGTACTTTTTCCGTGATACCAAGCTCTGGTGATACCTTTTAGAATCTGATTAGTTTGTGAGTGTAGAAGATATATTATGGAAGCAAAGCAGTGAGTGGAAAGAATACTGAATTTGTAACTGGAGGACCTTGGTTCTATCGCCAGCCTTGGTCTTGTATGACCTTGGTTAAGTCACTTAACCTCAGTTTCCTCCTTTGAAAGTAAGAAGTTGGATTTACATGGCCTTCGAGTTCTAAAACTATGATTCTGAAACAGAATAGTCCCATTGTTAAGCATCCATACCTTTATGGAAACTTAACTTTATAATTAAATTGCCAGAATTTGAGATGTAGGATCCCAAAGCTGAGTCCAGTGTCAGTTATTCAAAATATGAGCCAATGCATAGAGATATTAAAGAGCACGTATGATACTATTAACTGGCATTATATAGATGTTAAAGTTTACAAAATGCTTTTCATGATTTCTCTCGTTAGACTGTGAGTTTCTTGAGAGTTTGCCTGTCTTTGTACCTCCAGCATTAATCAATAATGCCTCACATGCAGTGGGCATTTAATTAAATACCCCTTGACTGAATGACTTGAGCTTAACAACGGCTCAATGAGGTAGGAACTGTCGGAATTTCTATCTCTTTTTATAGATGAGGACACTGAGGCTCTGAGAGAAAAGGACTGTTTCATGGTCATACAGATAGCAGGTGTCAGAGACAGGATTTGAACCCAAGTGTGTGCCAGTCAAGCCTTCTCTATACTATGTCAATGGTACCTTCATGTACAAAGGATTATAAGTCCTGGGGGGCACATTCTGTAAAGGAGGGCTGAAGAGGAAATCACAGATCAATCTCATAATAGTAGAAAAGAACTAATCAGCAAAACTAATCAGAACCAAAGAAGTCTTATAGAAACACCTTTCTTCCTAATTCTAATTTGTATATAACTGCATAATAAAGTTGTAAGAATAGTAGCTAAGCAGATGCCCAGGTGGAAATATGGAGACCTTGTTTAGAGAGCATAGTATGCACGTGAGAGATTTGTAGTCTAGGTTTTTGTAACTTGGGCAATGTCTGTATTTTAAATCTGTAAAAAGAAAAAATTGTGTGATCTGTGCTGTATTTCCCAATTTACTGATGACTATATTAGGCAAAACAGTTAAACCCCTCTTAAATGCAAAAGTGAATAGTATATTGCTTCTTAACTTGTTGGTCATTCATTTAATTGCCTAAGTAGATTGATGTGAAGGAACTTATTTATAAATAATGTATTGATCTTTGTCTTCTGACTTGTTTTGCTTTAAGGTATTTACATGGAGTGATTTTTAATGTTGTGGTTTTTTTCCCCTTTTAGACAATGAAGTGAAGTTTACATGCCTAATTTTTTACCCACTTTTCTTAAATATAGATAGCTAGTCCTTCATATTCTGTGCACCCTAGCTGATCTTTTTGTTTTAAAAATTGAGTAGCTGTTGTCCTGTAATGAGTTTAGTTAATTTCTTAAGCTGATTATCAAATGAGATAATATAAGTAGAGGTTTTGCAAACCTTAAAGAGCTATATAAATTCTATTATTATTAGTTGTTATTAGGCTTAGACCTGTGGATTTGAATACATCTAGATTATGGACACCTTACATTACATCCACCCTTACTCCACCTTGTTTCATTCAGTCAGCAGGCATTATGTACTTCTATGTGTTGTGTTGATGTTCTTTCCTATTGATTGACTAGTCTTGTTTCCTTATCTATTACCACACATAGGCTCATTTAAAATAATCGAATGGAAATTCTGATTCTTCTATACTCCATATATTAGTGATTAATTAATGGCCTCTGAAACTAATATTTAAAAACATGCTTTTGCCTCATTGGCCTCACCTTGTTGGTAGAAGATGAAATAGATATGATTAAGTTTCTTTGAGTCTGTTTTTTACATTTTCTTCAGGCATTTGTCTCGAGTTGCAGTGCATTATCAAGTAACAATGTCTTTGTGGTCAGACCCTATTTCCTAGCTTACCACTCCACCTTAGTGACTTTTTGTTGATGAAAAGGAGATAACCAGTAATAAGGTTTATAGAGAAAATTATTCCATGACAACCTTTGTACTTGAAGTGACAGCATATGTGAGTGTTCAAAAGCATGGCTTGCATGTAATTGGATGTTTCTGTTTTATTAGGATGGTATATTAGAAGAACAGGTGCGCATGTATCTTCACTGTTGCTTGACACTGTGTGGTTTCTGGAATCCTAATATTCAGGCTGTTACAATTCTGTGGGACTACTACAGCAAGAATCTGGTGAGCAAATAGTGCTACGACTTTGGTCCTCCCAACTGAGGGATCTATGCGTATTACTTTGTGCACTGAATAACTGTTGTAGAACATTAAAAATGTTAATATTCATTAAACATAGATTCAAGTATTCTGGGAATAATTTGCCAATCACAAAAACAATTACAGATTTTTTTTTCAAAAGGGAAAAATTTAGTCTTCCTTTTATCAGTGGAATCAGGTCTAACCAAAGTGAGCATCTTTTCACCAATATAAGATTCCTATATATCTTACATCTGCTACTAATACTTTTGAGTCTAGATAAATCTCATAGATATGAAGAAATACTTTTCTCTCTAGCTTATAACCCTAAAAAAAGCATTCTACTTGTTGGTGCTTTTGCTGTTATATTTTACTTCCAAGGTTATTTAGTAAGGTGTGTGTGCTCATAGATCCTATGGCCTTAGATGGGGAACAGAGGAGGCAGGAAGGGTATCTGGCATGGTTTATAAGAGATTGAGATTTTTTTTCCCCTTAGTCTGAACAAGTTTTTAACATGGTGACCTCTATTTGTATTGCATTTCTGAGTGTATTGGATGTTTCATTATATTTTGTTATTATTGAGACATGGGGTCAGTCTCGTATTCTTCATAGACCTTAGTGTGTTTTACAGTTTGAAGTTTTTATCAGGAGATATAATATTTGGTTTTCTTTTCCCCCTCTAGAATAGTTCTTTTACTATTCCTTGGCTTGGTCTACAAGAGTTTGCAAATGTTTCCAAGTCAGCCTTGTCTATGCTTGAAATAGTGAAGACCTGTTGTTCTGATGAGCAGAGCCATCATGACCTCTATAAATCCAACAGTAGTTACAACATTTTTCTTTGTGTTTTGGCAAAAGTCATGAAAAAAGCTGTAGCAACTAATGAAACTCATCCTTGGAACCAAATCAAAGGAAGGTATGTACTCTTTTTCCTTCTGAAAAGAAGAATGTCCAGGAAAATGTCTTTAAGGAAATACTGCAACTTTAATTAATTTTTCAAGATAAGCTATTAATCAGCAAGGATTTTTTAAAAATTGCCTATTATGTGCACTGTGCTAAGAACTGGGGATGCAAACACAAAATTGAAGTGTTTTCTGCCTTCCTGGAGCTTAAAATCTATCAGAAGAGATATAAACCCATATAAGTACATACAAATTAAATACACAGTGATTTGGTAGAGGAGGCAGTGGAAGTTAGTGGGGTGGGAATCAGAAAAAACATTATGTAGAGGGTGGAAAGCATGTTTATATATTGCATACTTTTTCTGATATTTGCTAATTAAAACTTTATAAATTGATAAATCAGGGAACAAATTCAGCATATGTAATCTTCAGACTCATCCCTGGTATGGAATTTCATAGCTTCCTGCACCTTTGGTCCTGTTGGGACTAAAATTCCTAGGATTTCTGGAGACCTTTGATTAATTCCAGCATATTCTTCATGCAAATAGTTGGATAAAATTTGATCGTGTATGAGTGTGTTGAACCAACAAAAGCATCCTTAAGATGTTGAAGTATTATGTAGTAGGTTAAATGAAAGAACCCCAGTATCCTCAGAGACTAGAGATAATATCTTGTGTTTTTGCCCTGGCTGAACATACCCTGCAGATCAGGACAGTTAAGTTATATCCCAGACTCTAGCATTAATGTTCATATTTTAGTGGAGACACAGACCAGTAGATTATGCAACTCTAGTGTTCATGTTTCTGTGAGTGGTAGAAGAGACCAGTCTTAACTGGATCTTAATTCAAAGGGGAAATATGACATAATGAAAGAAATTTTGGACTTTGAAGTCAGAGGACCTGGGTTTTAGGTCTTGGCTGTACACCTTACTAGGAATGGAGTTTTCTTGGCAAAGACACTGGAGTGGTTTGCCTTTTCCTTCTCCAGTATTTCTACATCAGAATGTATCATTCCCACCTGAAATAAACTAATTATACAGTTTTTACTAAGTGTGATAACCTGTCACTAGAGTGTAAGGGGGAATTCTTTTTCAGCAGTAAACAAGACATCTGTTGATTCAAGGAGAGCATATATATTCAGCTATTGTAGTTGACTATTAAATGACACTTAACTAGTTTTGCTGGTATTTTTGTTACCAAGCAAAAAAATGAATTTCTTTCTTACAATTGTAGGGTTTTACTGAAGATAGAAAGTAAGCCTAAGAGAGTGTAAGAGGATAACCAAATGGATTATAAATTATTATTATTATTATAAATTATTTTAAATTGGTTCATATTGGAATGAACCTCATCATTTTATAATTGAGTGAATATTGGTCTTTTTTTGGCCAAAAAAATAAGTAAATGTGATGGGGGACTGCAGTAAAAGATTTTTAAAAAACCGTAATCTATAGAACACACATTTGTATCATTTTTTAGGGGAAAATCTACCAAATCTTTTCATACAGTCACAGGTGATTTGCTGTATGACTCACAAGCTCTATGCTAGGTTGGTAGGGAATTCTGTGACTTTGTCCTCTTAAGAAGTAGTGACCCTTCTTGCTGCCACTAAGAAAAACCTGGCAAGAAGGAAGATAGAAAACTCTTATTTGGAAATTCAAGTTTGAATTTTTCCCTATGGGTGATGACCTCCTCTGAGCTCAGTATGTGGGGAAGTTGTAGAGAAATGTATTTCCATGAATAAAACAATAAGGTCTATTAAAATACTGGTTTTATTTTACAGAATATATTCCAAATTCCATCAAAAAAGAATGGAAGAGCTAACTGAAGTTGGTCTTCAGAATTTTTTTAAACTTTTTCTGGTGCTGGCCACTGTTGCAAAATTGGAAGATGTGGTCAGTCGTGTCCTGGATCTTTTGGACTTCCTCAGACCTGGGTCCGTCACGCCTTCACAGAGGGCGCTCGTTTGGAAGGGCCAAATGGCCTTCCTCTTAATGTATGTTCAGAGAAACCTGGATGTTGGTGCTTTGGCCCAAACACTTTCTGGTGCTTTTAGTGAAAAAGCAAAGGAATTCTTAGTATCTAAGAATGAGTTGGGACAGAAACATGCTCTGTGGACACTTCTTTCTATCTATATGGATGGTGTTCAAGAAGTGTTTGAAATGAGCCGGGACTTGAAACTTTCCGAGGAAATCTTGTTGAATGATGGATTCAGTATGCTTCTTCCTGCTTGTCGAGAAGCTCAGCTCAGGACTGTATTAAACTTTCTACAAGCTGTTTTGGCCAGAGTCAGGTATGTTTTTCAGTAAAATGCAAATACTGATTTCTTGATATTTTTTTTCTTTAGACCAGTGATTGGGGTGGGGATGGGGTGGCGGCAATCAGGATTAAGTGACTTGCCCAGGGTCACAGAGCTAGTAAGTGTCAAGTGTCTGAGGCTGGATTTGAAATCGGGTCCTACTGACTCTGGGGCTCGTGCTCTATCCACTGCGCCACCTAGCTGCCCCTAGACCAGTGATTTCTGTTGGTTTGGGTAGCAGATAGCACCTTTGTCTTCATTTTCAAGTCCTACAAAGTTGCCTAGATCACAAAGAAGTTAAGTGACTTGTCTAGGGTTATACAGCTAGTATGTGTCAGAGGTAGTTTTGAACCTTGGTCTTCCTGATAGCAAGCCTGGCTTTCCATGTCTCTATGCCATGTTGCCATTCAGGGATTTGTTTTTTGTCATAAAATGCACATGGGATTTTATCTCCTATATTGTAAGGTGACCCCAATAGGAGATTACTGAAGGTTTTCCTAGTTAATATGCCGTATTATCCAACATTTAGAGGAAAGAGTTGCATAGGATAGTCTAGATGAAGTAGTTATTCTTTAGAATCTTATCTCTGCACCCAGGGAGTCAGCTGAGCATTGAAGAAAAGTAACAGTAATCATGCTGGGTCACTCTTGGGGGTTCTAAACACTGCCATGAATACATGTTTAGGGGTGGATTTTGCTATCATGGGAGGAATTGTAAAAGGAGACCATTGATTATCCCCTTTCCATTTCCTCAGAAACTAAAAATGCTTTAAAAAGCCATTCCTAAAAACTGTATGCTTTCAGAATTAGCACTTTTTCCAGTAACATGTGGCTGGGTAGTCTTGAATAGCTTTCTTAACAGACAGAGATATTACATCTTCTAAACACAGTTAATCTTAGTACTAATACAGTCATGCTAGAGGTTGAAAATAGCACTGAAGCTATTATGCTTGCTTTAAAATGTCAAAGGAGGAGGATTTGGGGAAGGGGTGGGGTATTTTAAAATACAGAAAAGACTTTACAAGAAGAAGCACAGTGTCATGGAAGAGGCTTTGGTCTAGAAGTCAAGAAGTTTGATTCAGATCCAGAGCAGCCTAACTGTGTGGTCCTAATAGGCTATTTGATCCCTCTGAATCTTGGTTTCCTTTTCTGCAAAATTAGGAGGTTGGAACTCAGGTCCCTAAAGTTTCTCTTAGTGCTAAAATCCTATTATTTATGATCCTATGAATATAATTGTGAAGGGCAAATGTATGCCTGCCGTGTACCAAGCAACATGCTTGACACTCAGAATAGAAATACAGAAGTGAAGCAGTATTTCATCTCAAGGAGCTGACATTTTATTGGGGGAGACAGCGTGCACAAATATAAGTATATATAATATAAAATATATAATAAAACATATATATAATATATAAATATGTAAATATATAATATATAATATAAGATAGATATAGGGACTAGAACTGTGATTTCTTTGTTATAGGCAGGGAAATCCTGGATTTGGTAACTGCCTCAATCAAAGTATGTGCAATATAAATTTTTAAAAATTTCTGGGGTGGGTGGCACTAGCACCTGGGGGAGGAGGTAAAGGTGTGAAATCATGAAATAGCCTGAGAAACTTCTCCTCCTTTCCCAATTCTCCAACATATTTTTCTCTTCCTTTTACTGGTTTCTTCCCAAGCCAGTATTGATTTTTGGCTACACCTAGTGGTATTTTTGCTTATTGTCTTTCTTTATGAATAATCACTGAACATTCATTAATGTATTTAGCAAAGAATCACTGAATTTTTTTAATTCCTTTCCCCAGGAGGTATTTAAATATAAAGTCAATAAAGTCTGGATTTTAGTAAGAAATTATTTCTGATGATATCTGTTTCTACCTATGTGCTTTCTCTTACTTTCTTTTTGCAACTTATAGATCCTTAAACTTTGAGATTTTGTTTGTCACTTTTAACTTAGGATCATCAAGTGATAGGTAAAAATGCATCACACAAAGAAGAATAGGTAGAGAAAAGTAAATAAAATTTTATTTGTAATAATCATTTTAGTTTTGATTTTTTTTAACATCATTTCTAACATCTAAATTGCACTTCCGCCAGTAAACATAGCTGCTCATTAATTCACTTTACAAAAAATCCTTCAGCACTAAAGCTAGCACTACTTTCGGAAGGTTAGACAAGTATCTTGATTTGTCAGTTAGTTGCAAGTTTATGAGGCAGCTATTGATCTGTGCCACTGTTCTGAGTAGGGATGTAGCAATTGGTGGGGATAGAACAGTGAAGAATACTTGAAATAAATTTATATGTGTATTTAATAGTCTCATTTAACTGGAGGGCTTTGTTACATACAGAGTGTGGAATTAATGTCCTCTGCGCATCTAGACATTAAAAAGTGAGCGTTTTGGTATAATTTTATTAGCATTATTTTTTCCTTTTTTTCATTGCTCCCTGCTTATGAGGGGGTGGGTGGAGATTTTACTTGAAAGGAGCACTTGCCCATTTACATTTTCATTGCCAAAGTTGCTAGGCAGTTTTATCTTCAATGGACATAAGTATGAATATAAAGTGTGAAAAAAATGCAGTAACAACATGTAGATCTTTATAGCTTTATGTTTTACTCACAGGTTTTCCCTGAATCTTTCCCATTCATTTGGAATATTCAGTTCTTTAAAAGCTAGTTTATTTACAGCGAATGTGATAGACAAGGTGTGATTTGATCAACTTTATTTTAAGCACTAGTGATTAAAACAACACATTATAATAGAAAGAATGCTGAACCTGGATTCACAGTGCTTGAATTCAAATTTAGACTCTGCCACTTCATACCTCTATGATCTTGGGCAAGTCTTAACCTCTCAGAATGGGTCTTGTTTTTCTCATCAGTAAAATGAATGAGGTGAATAAGATGACCTATAATTTGGGTTAGATGACCTCCTTTCTAGCTCTAGATCCGGAATGCTAAACCTTGCCTTCTCAGGAGCAGTACTTAACCATTGCAGTGATGGAGTTTAGGTCTTGACCATGCATGGTGGTACAAACTTGTAATCCTTGCTATTGGAGGAGGTTAAGACTAGTGGGTCACTCAAGCTCAGGAGTTTTGAGCTGCATACAGTAGGCTAAGCCCATCGGGTGTCTGCACTGAGTATAACACCAAAATGATGAAGCCCTGATTAGCCAATGGACTTCTAGCCTGGGTGAGATAGACACACTCAGTCTCCAAGAGGGGGTAGAAAAGAAAAGTATTTTGCAGGAGAGAGCCTGGAGACAGAGGACTTATCCTCTAGTGTGATGATGATTAAAAAAAAATTCCTCTAATACTTATTATACCTGAGATTATTATACCAGCCTTAAACTCTGGGATCTTACTGGAAACCTTGATCACCTAGTATTCTAGTTATTTCCTTTGAGTGTCCTTTATTATTACTGTGTACAAGTTAAATACATTTTTGGTAGTTACTAAAATTTAAGGCAACTGCATTAAAAAAACAACAACTGTATTCAGATCAGGACCTAGTTTCTTTGAATTTCGGTATAAGCGGAGAAGATTGGCTTACATAGATTGATGATATTTATTCCTGGCTGCATCCCTGACTAGGGAAAAGGATGAAATACATTACTATAGCAATCTCTCCTGTTTTAAAATCCAGGTGGGAATAAGGTAGCAGTCCTTGCATAAATGTGTTTTCCCCCCTTTTTCTGTATACTGTGCCGGGTAATAGTTTTATAACTGTATGACAGAGAATTTACAGGTAGGAAGAAAGTGAGATCCCTGATTAAAGGGAGAAGCAGCTCCCCCTAGGCTGTTAAGAAATAATAACTTCATATGCCACTTTCTGCTAACCCGAGATGATGGCTCACAGGAGCATTCTTTATTGCTGATTAAGTAGCATTATGAAAATACTGACTTGGTTATGTTAACTAAATGCCTCAGTATTTAAAGCTTAGAATGTCAAATAGTTTTAGCAATCCTCTTTAACATATCACATTACCTTTCTGGAATCACATCTCTGGTTTTCCACTTGCTTTTATTCCAGGTTATTGTAGAAATGGCAATCTTTCATTTAAGGAGTTAGGTGAAGCCAAAAGCTGTTCTTTAATTATAGCCATTCATGCTGCTATAGTTAAGGGTCTGTCAGCATTTCCATTATAGACCCTTATTTTCAGAGTTTTATAACACAGCTATGAAAATTAGCTCTGGGCTAAAACTTGCCATATGAGGTCTCATGAGATCACTTTTTTTCTTTTTTACTCAAGTAAGGGTGAGTAGTTTGAAATGCCTTTTGGAATCTGAAAATATCATTTGGATTAAAAAATAATTATAAAACAAAACAATAAACTCCCAGGGTCTGTACCTGTTTGTTCACCCACTTAAAGGAGGCTGTGGACTTCTGAATTTACCACCAAATGGATATTGATCAACTGACAGCCTGTTCACTCCTAAATAAAACAACATTGGGGTGGGGGTGGGGGGTGGTTTCTTTATTTTTTTTAGAGAAAAGTTTTAAGGCAATTGTGAACTGACCTAAAAATGCTGGGCAGTTCAAAAAGAAAATTCCTTTAAAAAAATTATGTCTTCACTAATAATTCTCAAGAGGCTTTGACTTCAAAGCAAAATTTTCCATTTCATTTAGCCCAGTGAAGATGGTTAACAGATAATCCTACTGTCACATTCTTTTTAATATGGACACATTAGACATTTTGAAAGTCAGGATTCATTTGTAGAAGAGATTCATGTTTTAGGTGAAAGTTGAACTAGATGACCTTTGACTTCCTTTCCAATCCTATAGGACTTTGTGATCCCTCCCTCCTCCCCTACCCTAGCTTTATTAGGATTAATAATTGTTAATTTTTTTACTCTCTTAGAATGAATCCTATTTTTAACTCTTTAATTTTTCTTCCTTGTTTGTTTGAGAAGTTATCCATTCTTAGGAGGAAATCATATTGTTATATCAAAATTTGCTTTTATTGTTTTTTCATATTTTAGATTTTTTTTATGTGAGCATGAGATGATAATAAAATGGAGCATGAAACAGTATAGTACAGCTTCTTTCTGATCACTTAGGCCCAAATTCTTGGAGTCAGATTTGACTCTTGTTCTCTTATCTCTATATATCCAGTCAGTTGCGGAGTCCTACTTCCACAACGTGCATTTCTCCCTTTTTTCCCCTCATGTGGCAACCACCTTAGACCTTCATCACAGCTTATCTGTATTATTTAAATAATCTTTTTAATTCATCTCCTTACTTCCAGTCTTTGTCTCTCTTCTAGTTCATCCTTGGGGCAGCTAGACAGCTCAGTGGATAGAGTGCTGGGCCTGGAATTGGGAAGACTCATCTTTGTAAGTTCAAATATGGCCTCAGATACGTACTAGCTGTGTGACCTTGGGCAAGTCACTTAACCCTGTTTGCCTCAGTTTCCTCATTTGTCAAATGAGCTGGAGAATAAAATACCACTCCAGTATGTTAGCCAAGAAAACCCTAAGTGGGGCATGATTGAAAAACTACTGAACAAGGTCTGTCCTTTACATTATTGTTTCTAAGCCATAAGTCTGACCATGTTTCTCACTTTAATATTTCACTTTAAGGTTTGCAAAAGTACTTTACATATATTACCTCGTTTGATTTGAGTAAAGAACCACTATCTAAAGCACCAAGAAGCCGAATGTGTACCATATGCCACATCTTGTATTTTGCTTCTCTGAATATTAGTGTCTTATTTGAGAATTTAAATTAGACCAATACATATAATCAGAGATACACTTTAACAAAAAGGCATGGCATAATGGGAAGATTGCTGTCAGCATTGCAAACATTGCTAAAGTAGGAATGGAAACCATGAAGAAGGAAAAGGAATGAAATAGACAAAGGAAGAAAAATAAAATGAATGCAGCACATGTGGAAAAAAAAGAATACAAAAACTAAGAAAACAAAGTTGAACCAAGAAAACAGTAATACATAAGACGGGATTACTATCTCGCTTTGTTCTTTCTTTTTGCTGCTTCATGTTCTGCTACTTTGTTCCTACAGTGTTACTTCTTGATGACCTATGTATCTCTTCCTCTCACTACCTTCACTTTCTCATTGGACAATTCCCACTAATGCCTAAATAGACCAAGGCAACAAGATATCACCTTATGGATGCCTTTTTAAGATGCCATCTGTAGGAACATAAGTGCTGCCAAAATTGGAAACTCTCCAGTATGTGGAAAACAGAGCAACACCTTAGTCATCCAACACAGTCAGTTATTATCATAGTAACAGAAACCTACGGCCCGACAGCTAACTTTTAGCCGTTTATGTTGGAAATCTTTCAAGGAAACTGTAATGCACGCTTCTTTTCCTAAACTGAAGCTCCTAGTAATAACTTGATTATTTTCTTGGTGACTCAGGACCCTCCCTGTGAAATCAAATTCAGTAGGCAGTTATTGAGTACCTATTGTATGTATATAAGGTATTTTGCTACATACTGAGGAAAATGCAGAAACCCTCGAACTTTCTTTCAAATTAATATTCTCTGCTCATTTGCTGTTTCTTTCCTTGATTCTCCCCATTTGTTAGTCTTTTTCCCCCAGTTGTTAGCTTTTCATCTTTCTTTAGAATGCCATTATATTCTCATTTTGTATATACAGAAGAGCAGATTTTGAGTTGGGAGGGACCTCAGGTTATCTAGTCCTCATCCTAGCTAAATGACTTGTCTAGGTTGACAACAGATAGTAAATAATAGTGGGAGGATTGGTACCTAGTCCCTCTGACTCTAAATCCTAGATTTTTCCCAGATTGCTGAGATTGTGTTTTGCCTCCAACCCCTACTCCACTAGAATATAAATTCCTTGGGGGCTGGGCATGTTTCATTTTGGCCTTTTTATCACTGGCATCTAGTACAGTTCCTTGTACGTAGTAGTGTCTTAAAAGATGTTTGATCATATGAATGAAAAAATAAATAAGAAATAGTAAGCTCTATCAAAATATTACTTATTGTACCGTTCTTTAATAGCATGGTAACCCAAAGGGATATTTAAGTATTAAGGGCTTAATATAATCAGCCACAATCTCAGTTTTGTTTCAGTTGATTGTTCTACTATCTACTCTCTTTACTATATGTTCTTGAGAATTCTTGAAGATTAACTTGCTGGCTCACTGAATTATCCTCATTTGGTATTTCTTTGGTCTCCAGTGTTGGGGATAACTGTTCACTTTGTCACACTACATTGTGTGGGGTCCCCCTCAGCATCCAGTCCTCCTTTCCACCGTCTTTTGAGTGCTACTTCTGTTGTTCTTGTCTCCCTGCCAAGAACAGAAGGGGTTGTGACTAGGCAG
This sequence comes from Trichosurus vulpecula, assembly GCF_011100635.1. Lineage (NCBI taxonomy): Eukaryota > Metazoa > Chordata > Mammalia > Diprotodontia > Phalangeridae > Trichosurus > Trichosurus vulpecula. The sequence goes on from NC_050579.1 coordinate 173,434,463, forward strand.
TTTTGAAAATTGCCAAGGGAAACTAGGTAACTTCACCACAATATCTGGTTAGGTAAAGAAAGGAAAAACTGCTTCCACTTTGCCCTTAAATGTATAAAGGACATTCCTCGTGGTTGCTGTTTTAATGACATCTGATTTTGGTAAGCATTTTGATTTTCAGTTTATAGTTGTTCCCAGAGATGTCATTGTATTTCTGAATGCCAATAGAATGTATTTCCCTTCCTTAAACTAGAAAGGAGAACGAGGGTGGGGAGAAACCTCAGGGGAAAAAAAAAATCAAAGGAGAAACTTCTGTTAAGAAACATCTTTGTACTGAAACCTTCATTCTTTAAACATTGGTCATCTGAACCGTTTGGAGCATGACTGTCCAAAATGCAGCCCGCCTACAAGCATGGAAATTTACATAAATGCATTAGTAAGCTACCACAGAGCTCTCACTAAAATGGCAAATCAAAATATATTGTCTATTGTTTCAATAAAAACCTAAGTTTGGACAGCTCTGGTTTAGGGAATAAAAGTGCCCATGACGTTGTACTACATCAGGAATAGAGAATATAGAAAAAAAAAATGATATATTAAAAGACGTTGGGGGCAAGATAAAAGCTACTTTTCCCAAACCCGTTTGAGTCACTTTGGTTCCCTGTTTGAACCACATGGCTCCCTATAGTTATTTAGACCACCCTGATCTCCTGAAGCTTGAGATGAGATTTAGCAGTAAGTTTATCAGAAGGAATGAGTATTGTTCTGTTCCATCTCACCACATGGTGCTGTGTTTCTCAAGCCAAAGGAAACAGTTTTGTGTTGTCATAATAAATATGTCGTAGGTTGATAAATCCTTTTAGTGGAAGGTTTATTAAGTTTACCTTTTGTTCTACTATTGATTGGATAAAAACAGCTGGATTACAGTGGCCTTAATAAGACAAGCCACATTGAAGGTAACTCTTTGAAAATTTTTACATAGTCAATCAATTAGTAAAAAATTTATTAAGTCCTTACTATACTCCAGGCACAAAAAGAGACAAAAGACAATCGCTTCTTTCAAGGACAATCTAGTGTATTATAGTCTGGCTGTGTGACCTTGGGCATATCACATCGCTTTACCTCTCAGAGCTCTCACAGGTCTAGTACCTATCCTTATATTCTATATTGACTCACCTTTAAATATGTTATATCCCTCTAGTTTATCGTAAGCTTCTAGACGACATAGATCTTCACTTTTTTATTCGTGCATACCCACATTTTGTTGATTGAAGTTGCAGAGAAGCGTTTAAAACCAAGTCCTATGTCTCTACACGTGACCTTTCTTCCACTGTATCATTATGCTGTTTTCTGATGTTTACATTTTAAAACATAGATTAAAAATTTTAAGATAGTCATTTTTATACCCTTTGTGTGAGTTATACGATGGATTTTCCATAGCAGAGTTTAATTTCTATAAACATAATGTAAATATTAGCCTAATCAAATTATAATGAGGAAGGTATGTTCAGTGAAGGGGGAAGAAAGCATTTCAAAGCTAAGTGACTTTTAGAAAATAGGACAGGAGTCACTGGTGTTCACATATTGTTAAAAGTACAAGGCCTTCTACCATATTGGATAGCTCCTATGTGTGCTTTGTAGGATGATGTGGACAAAATAGTTGCATGGGATATGAGGTTTGCAGTGGTTATAATCTATACAATGGATTGTCAAAGCATGGTCTGCTAGGGGTCCTTCACACCCTTTTGGGGGGTAAGGTAAAAATTCTCTTTAGTTTCAAACTTTTCAAAATAATACTAAGATGTTATTTACCTATTAAAATACTCTTCCTCATGAGGCTAGATTTTTTTTCATATACTTCAACCGAAATAGTATATTGCAATAGATTGAATTCAGGAAAAAAACTGAGAACCTAGATGTCTTCTATTATACCAGACATTAAAGAGATTAAAAAAAAAACACGTAAAACAATGCCTCTCCTCACTAATTTTTATTTTTGAAGCAGTAGTTATTTTTTATTTAAAAAATTCATTTAATATAAATTTATTCAATAAAATTAAACATAATAATTGATAGTTCACTTAGCATAAATTTCAGTTATGTTAACATGTAATATATTAATATTTAAAATGAATAAATATTTTAAAATTTTATCTGCTTTAATTTCTAATGTGGTAAATACGTATAGATGTAACTTAAATAAACAAAAGCTCTTTGGGGTCCTCAATAATTTTTAATAACCTAAAGGAATCTTGAGACCAAAAAATTAAAGAACTATCCATCTCTACCATTGGAGGGAGTATCTGCAATGGATAGATTATGAACCTCTTAAGATTTCACTGATTTAAATTATTCTTACCACTGTCTGCCTAGACTGAGGCCAGGCAGTTCTGAGAACAATTCCACTCCGACTTCTAGCCAAAACAGTCAGTGCCGTTTGTCCATGTCTTCAGTATTGTTAGAAGTAGAGAACTGGAAATTTCCGTGGTTCCAGTGACTATTTGCAGTAGGTGGCTTAGCAACAGGGTTTTTAGCAGTAGTTGGGATAGGGTATTTGCAGATAGTCTGAAACTTTAGAAAATTACCCTCAGGCATTTCTAGAAGAGTACTTGTGTTTATTCCCAGGTGAGAAGAACAGTTGATGTTACCTTCTTTTTAAACCAGATTATACTTTCGGGAGAAGCTACAGTTGCCTCAAGTTATGGCAGGTGAAAATGTTAGAATGGAGCAAATGGACAGAAAGTTAATTATTTTGTGAATAGTACATCTAGTGTTGGTTATGTACATCTGTTCTCTAATGACTAGCCCAGCTAAGTTTAGAGAGACTTATCAACAGGCTAGATTGTAGAGTAATGAATTTTTCATTCATGGTAGAGGAGATACAATCTGTGTCATGCAAAGTGACCACTCTTAACAAAATCACAGTTCCTTTCCGGAATTGAAACATTGCTTAAATAATTTGTGCTTTATTCTTGGGTATTTTTTTCCCTCCTACTGTATCTTTGTTCTACAGAATGATGTGTTGACTTTGGTTTTAACTTTATCATCTCTTAATACTCTCCCTTTCCTCTTCCTTATCCCCCCTAAAAGAACCCTTTCCTCTAACAGAGAAAAGCGGTTAAACCAAATGGATACACTTGTCTTTGTCTAACACTATGTAAAATTCCACAACCATACTCTTATCTCCTGGGGGTATAGTGACTAGAGCAGTGGACTTGGAGTCGGAAGACCTTAGGCCAAACTCTGCCTCAGACTTTTCATAGCTTTGTGACCCTGGGAAAGTCACGTAACCTCTCTGGGGATTAGTTTCCTCAACAGCAAAATTAGGAGGTTGGACTCTGTGGTCTCTAGGTTCCTTCCAGCTCTTAATCTCTGTGATCAGAAGAGGGAAGTAGTTTCATCATCTGTCCCCTAGAATCAAAATAGATTAAGTTAACCTGATTTGGGTTACATTTTTGTGTTATTTTCCTTTTCTTTATTGTGATCATTGTGCATATTATTTTCATGGTTCTACTTCCTTTGCTCTGTATCAGATCATAAAAGTTTCCCTAAGTTTTTCTGTATTCTTCATCTCTCTCACTTCTAAAGATACAACGACATTCCATTATATTTACAAAAAAAACCAGTTTTTTCTAGCCTCTTCCTAGTTAATTAGTACTGTTTCTAGTTGTTGTTGCTGCTGCTGCTGCTGGCCGCCTCAAACCAGATGCTATGGATATTTGGGTATATGAAGGAACATATCCTTTTATCTTTGACCTCTTTGAGGTATATGCCAAATAGTGATATTGCTGGGTCAGAGGGTATACTAACAACAGTTATTTTTCTAGTCTGGTTTCAAGTTATTTTCCAGAGCTGTTTTTCTAGTCAATTTGCAAATCGTCCAACAGTGTATTAGCTTGCCTGTCTCTCTCCATCCTCTCTAACATTGACTATTTTCAACTTTTGTCACCTTTGCCAATTTTCTCCATGTAAGGTGAAACCCCAAGAATTGTTTTAATTTTCATTTCTCTTATTTTTAGCAATTTTAAACATTTTTCCCCAAATGATTATTGATCATTTGCATTCTTTTTTTGAATACTGTTTATGGTTTGACCATTTATCTTTGTGAATGGAACTTGGCCTTATATGTTTGTGTCAATTTCCCATGTATCTTGGATACCCATATTTTATTAGAAATAATTAATGCAATTGATACTGTTTCATCATATTCAAGCTGATTTGATTTATTCCTGAGGAAGCTGTATTTTATGCAATCAAAACTTTCTAATTTATCTTAATACCTTATCCAATTTCTGCTTAAGAAATCTCCCTCTAATCATTGTTGTCAGAAGTGTCTTCTTCTGTTATCCGGTTTTTTTTATGATTTTAAAAAGTATTTAGATTGTTTACCCATTTGGAGCTTATTGTGGTATATGATACATAAGATGTTGGTCTAAACCTATTTTTTTGGCAAAAGTTTCCAGTTTTCTCAATAACTGTTGTCAAATGGGGAAGTACTAAGATTCTTTTCCCCATTTGTTTACATACTTGGGTTTACTGAACACTGGACTACTGTATTTTATTACTTATATAATTCTTTTAAATGGGCTGTTTTTTAACCAGTTCTAAATAATTTCGATGATAACTGTTAAGTGAGATAGTTTGAGATCTTATAGTGCTGACCCCCTTTGTAAACAATATATACCTGAAGTTATTTAGGGCTTTCTGTATTTCTTTCATAACTTTCATAGTACATATATATATATATATATATATATATATATATATATATATATATATATATATATATATATATATGTGTGTGTGTGTGTGTGTGTGTGTGTGTGTGTATTTGTGTATATATATAGTCTATGCATGTACTTGTGTGTTTATGTGTGTATGTTTACACACACAAAGTAGATTAACATTTAGCTATTTATGCATTTTTAAATTTTCAGTGGAATTTCTTTTTCCATCTCTTCCTGTGATGTTAGCAATATATATAAAGTTTACCTTTGTTCTTAATTTTATGTTCTCTCATAATCTTTTAAAACTTTTTCTTTTTTGTTACTCAAAACATGACAAATATCAACAAATGTGGAGATTGATATGTACAAAGAATAAAACAAGGTTAAATATAAAATCATGACTCTATTACATGTAGCTTGTATTTTTTAAAGTATATCATAAATTTAAAGCATCAAATGGCATTTTCTAGATCGTAAGAAACTAATTAACAACTCAAGTCACATCTCAAAAGCCTAAAATTCCACATGATTTTGCTTTTTTAAATTATTAACCACTTTAATCTGGAGTGACTATTACTCAGAAAATATCAGCTTCCAGAGCTTATCATTTGTAATCATAGTTTTGGTGGATACATGTAGAAGTATAATAGTACCTTACATTAATGTGATTTCATAGGCTGCAGAAGATTTAAAGCTGGAAGGAACCTGAGAGATGAGGTAGTCTAAACCTCTCATTTCTTGCCTTTGTGCCTGTGAAATACTCTCTCCTCATCTTCCTTCAGAACCTTCCTTAGAGATTCATCTCAGTTCCTGCCTTCTCTGCAAAGCAGTTCCTGAACCTCAGTTTTTAATGTTTTGAAATTACCATTTCTTTACATTTCTATGTATATATTGTATCTTCCTAGTTAAATGTAAGCTTCTTGAGGGTAGGGACTTGCATTGGCTTTTTTTTTTCCACCACCCTAGCAATTAGTAGGTGAGTAATGTACGTTATTGAATAAGAGCAAGGAAACTGAAGCCCAGAGGTTACATGACTTGCCTGGAGCCATGTAGGTAAATCACAACTCATGTTTTCTGATTCCAAATCTCATTCTACTTTCACTGCAGCCTATTCTTTATTTCTTAAAATTTTACAAAGCCTACAATTTTCTTTTGCTCATTATTATGTTCCTGTGAATGGACTTTGGAACATAGTATTTTGGTAGAAATTTGGCTTGTGACAAAATTAGTTTTTGAGTTTTAATTTCAGCTAACTGAATAAAAGAATAGATAATTATGATATTTTTCATTAGTAGCATTTTTTTAAATTTGCTTTTTTGAACTTGTCCTCACAAAGATTGTCTGTAAAAGTGGGTCTATGGAATAAAAATTCAAACTGTTCTTCTGCACGTATGTTGTATATAACTGTAAAGGGAATTTTCTTTTGTTTTCCATTTAGTTGTTTCACAGGCATTATTGAAAATGTTGATTGTAGTATCATTTTGTCAAATAACTAGATTCATGTTACAGATCAGCCCGCTGAATTTAAACTGAGTTCATTTTGTGAATTCCAATTCTAGGGAGTCACATATTTTAAGAGAATAAAGAGAACTGACTGCTCTAAAAAGAACTTTGTGGTAAATTATTCTGTAAAGCAAAGAATGATCCTTTAATTTATTTTGTAAATCAGGATTTTAAGATATGATTTGCATTGAGTATGCCTGAACATTTATTAAACACCTACTATGTTCTTAATTAATTAATGGGGGAGCCCTAGGACTCCCAAAGACAAAAAACAGGTTGCAATTTTAAAATAACATTAATAAAATAACAGTGTATGCATAATTGCATTTGTGATATAAATGGTATTTGTTTTTAAAATTAGCTAAGATTATTTTATCTTGCTCATTTTAGATTTCCATGTATTATGTTATAACATTATGGGGAGTAGGGAGTAAATTAATCTTCCATGTGAATTGAGCACCTACTGATTATGGACCTGAAGTTATTTTTTTTAAATATGTTTTTTGAAGACCATCAGTGCACATTTTTATTTCACTGAAGCAATTTACTTTTGGAACCATATTTCCCAAAAGGAACTTTTTCTCACCTTCCTCCTTCTGCCTTGTGGAGAAGACTCAGTAATTGCTTTCATTCTGCTCTTATTTATTTATTTGAACAAAATTGGGAACACATACGAAATGAAACTAGCATTTGAAACTCTTAATTTCAATTGTTTCTTCTTTACCTTACAAGATATATATATTTTTCTCTCTTTAGGATATCTCTTGTCAGATTTAAGGCTTATTTAAAATGAAAAGAAAGCTGGAGCAATTTTCTTTATTCCATTTCAGTCTCCTAAGGCCTATTTCCCCCTGGTGAGCTCATAGCAACAGGGGGGTTTAAGGGAATTCAGCTTTCTGCAAATTAATGTCTCACATCATGAAAATTCAGGACTTTTTTTTTTTATATCTTGAAAAGTAATACAGTGAGTGTGAGTATTATTTCTTGCCAGCGGGTGGAAGATGAATGATTTTGTCACAGTTTTACTGCTTGATGAGCAGTGTCCTGAGGGTCAGGCTTAAGTCTGTGTCACTATGCTGCTCATTACTCTTGAGCTAAATAAGGGCTGATTGGATCTAAATTGCCTAGCACATGGGCCACAGATGAGCTCAGTGAGCAGGGGCTGACCTGCTATTCAGTCTGGGAGTCACCCCGGTGTGCAAATGCTGCATTAGAACACCGTGGGAGAATGAGAGGCTACCGACGGCTGCCAGCAAAAGAAATCGAAATGTAAAAACTCTTTGATGCTGGGATGTTCGAATTTGAAATGTAGGAAGTGACAGGTTGATGGTACTTATCAGCTTTGGCTGGATTAGAGAACAATGTCATCTTGCTTATATAATGACAGAAGAATGAAGCTAGCTGCTAACTACTGTGCACCGTAGAGATGCTGCTGCTGCTACTACTGCCACTGCCAGCCGTTGCTGCCTCCTATAGGCAGTTTTCTTGGAGAATAGCTAAAGGGATTGAAAAAAAAAGCATCCCCCTTTCCACGTTGGGGCTAGGCAAGCAGCTCTTCATTGCGGATCCTTTGGAGCTTTTCAAGCCCTGACCTTTTGCAACTCTAGGTTCATCCTAGGTCGGGGGTAAAGAGACATTGTTAGGGGAGTCTGTGAACTTTGATAGGGGGGGATGAAATACAACTGTTTCTGTTTTTAACCAGTGTTTGGTTTCCTTCGTAATCCTATATATTTTATTTTATGCATTTAAAAAAAAATTGTTCTGAGAAGGGGAACATAGATTTCACCAGCTGGCTTTAAGAGTCCATGGCACCAAACAGGTTAATAACCCCTGACCTGGGTGCATTGGGGTTAAGAGCTCCTAGTGCCTAGGTGATGTTTAACAGAGATATGAATATATATTAAATCTAGCAAGCTTACTAATAATGATAGTATCAACACTAGCATGGTAAAACCTTCCATGAATCTTTGAAAAGATGTGACTCTAACATTGAATAATTGACTTAACATCAGTCTATGTTTCCAGTAAAATTCCACCTTCCCATTTGTCTCTTGAGTTGAAACAATAGCTTAGAGGGTTGTAGTGCAGGGGAAGGACCACTTGCCTTGGAGTTAAAAGACCTTAGGCTAAGGTTTTGGTCTTTTCTCTTTGTCTGACCTTGGGCAAGTTGCTTAACCTCGCTGTGCTATAGTATCCTTATCTATGAAACAAAGGGGCTAGCTTAGAAGATCTCCAAGGTCCCTTGGTAATAGTAGTACTTTAGGGCAACAAAATGCTCTCATCTATAATATTTAATTTGTTCCTTATGACAGCCCTGTGAAATAGTTAATGCAAGAATCATTGTGCTGATTTCACTGTGGAGGAAGCTGAGAAGTTAAAGTCATAGAGAGGATAAGTGGTAGAATTAGGATTGATCCTGGATTTTATAATTCCAAGCCCAATGGTTGTTCCATGATATACCATGTTAATCTCGTTCAAAAAAGTGGATAGAAAATATTTCAGGTTCTTCCATTCAGGATTTTTAGCTTAACAGTTATAATATATGTATTCTGATTTGAGATAGCGTGTAAGTCAGACTTAAGTTCAAATCCTCTCCCTGACATTCACCAGGTATGTAGATAAGAGCCAATGACTTGAGCTTTTGGAGTCAGAAAATGCTCCCATTCATCTATATGGATGAAGTAATCCCACAATGGGATATCTTTTATGGAGAAAAGCACATGTCTTTGACATATTGACCAATTTTGAATTAAGACTGCCATGGTGGCCTTCTATGATCTTAGCTGTCCTCGAGGTTGGACCTCAAGAGGTCCTCCTTACTATCTGCCTGGAAAAGAAACAAATGATTGAAGAATGCTTATTATCTAGAGACTGTGATATAGTTGGATGGAAAATCCATTGAGCGTATCCATCAATACATATACATTAAGACATACACTGCATGTGGGCAATGAGCTGGACCCAGAATTGAGCAGAAGGAGGAGTGGGGGATTGATTACCTTTTGGAAATAGCCTATTTTTCTTTTCGTGAACCCAACTTCCTGAAGCAAAGGCTCATATATAAATAATGTTCTTCTAGTGACAATAGGTGGGCGTGAATCATAATACATCCTAATCTCAGAAGAATTGAAGTTGAGGACCAACCAAAAGGCAGGAAAGAGGTGCTAAGTGGGTATGAAGAGGCTGCCATTTATTATAAACAGGAGAGGAGAATTGGTATAAAGGATGTCTGGAAAGAAAAGCACTTTAACAACAAAAGAACGATGAACTGAATTATGGGTAGGCAACCCATGTGCTATATCAATGTGTGTGCAATGTCATGAGAACAAGAGGAAGATACCTCATCATGTGATTTGTAAAAAGACATGGAGAAGAGTTAAATAGCATAGACAAGCATGGATAGGTTGTGATTCATGTAATTGGAGGACATACCCACAATGATGACATCATAGAAATTGGACATCGTAGAAATTGCATCTAGAAATTGGAGCATTTCCCTCTTATGCCCTGAGGGAAGGCAAGGGTCAGATGTGGTGCCCTCATTACATAAAAATTCCGTTTTACCCAATGAAACCTTCTGAAAAAGTCCTAGGAGGGGCGGTGTGTTTGTGTGTGTGTGTGTGTGTGCGCGCGCGTTGAGACCAGGTAAGACAAAATTAGAAAAGTACATACTGGATGGACACAGGTTTGGTGAGTGCAGTCTTCATAGAAGTCTATAGTATTTACTGCAGAGTTAACATACAAGATCCCCAACGAAGGAATAATGGATAGAAACAAAATGATTGCAGTCATTTGCTACTTATAAGTGATGTGACTAAGGATGGCTTTTTCTTAAGCAGCATTTGAATAATTTGCCCTAAAAGGAAGGTCTGAGTGACTCTAATGACTGAAGGAGATCGCAGTAGGATATCCTGAGATCTCTTTATTATTTACTTAAGTATATAACTTGACGTATCCTTGATTGGCAGAAGAAATTCCATTTCCCAGAATGTTCCAAAACTTGCTGATTATCTTCCTGTAGCATTGTTGATTCCTTTGCATAAAGAGGCTGTACTGTTCTTGGTGTAGAGCAGGAATGGGGAACCTGTAGCCTTGAGGCCACGTTTTCTCTAGGTCCTCATGTGCAGCACTTTGACTGAATCCAAACTTCACAGAACAAATCCCCTTAATAAAATGATTTGTTCTGCAAAACTTGGACTCCATCAAAAGGCTGCACCCAAGGACCTAGAATGCCACATATGGCCTCACAACTGTAGAGTCTAGCAAGAGCTGGAAATTTTGTTGAAGTGGGCTGGTATATAAAGGTTTGACTGCAATATCTCCTTGATTTTTGCCCTTTATGTAATTAAGGATTTTTTTTTAAATGAAAGATGTAAAACTCTTACTCTTACAGACCCCACAGAAAAAAGCACATTAACAATTTTATAGAAATCATTCATTCTGTACACATTTATGAAGCTTATATCCTGTGTAAAGCATTGTTGGGTGCTATGTACAGCACAGGCAAGCTAGCCTAGGCACCCTAACGGACACATGCTAGGCAAGTCAAAACCACCACAACTCTCTCGACTACCACCTCCCTTCACATACCAATGGAAGCTGCCTCAGAACCCAAATGCAAGAGCCTTGTGAACATCAGTGCTTCCTCTACCACCATCCTATTATTACCAGTTCTTCTAGCCCAGGCCGTGCAGCCATTATTGAGGGAAGTGTCATTGTGGAGAAAGGGCCCACCTTCTTCACTACCACCAACTGCTGCTGATGGGAGCGTAAACCCAAGAGCTCTGAGAGCAACATTGGCCTTTTGTCTCGCTGCTTCTAGCCCAGCACCCATAGTCATTATTCTGGGAAGAAATCTTTGTGGAAATAACTGCCAGGCAACTATTTCTGCCGATGCTGCAGCCACAGACTCTGAAGACTCAGAAGAGAAAGTTCCTTCCCCCAAAGTTCTTGGCACCATCAAATAAAATGGCTCAACATCAGACACTGATGTGATTTTTGTCAGTGGAAATGACATAAAAAAAGATACATTACCCATGGGCTTTGTTGCTACCCTAAGGACCATAGGGCGTCTCCATCTGTCTTGCAGCTAAAACCGTCTATCTTTGCATGTTGTCCTTCCCGTTACGATGTGATCTCCATGAAAACAGAAAATGACTTACTTTTAAAAATTTCTATCTCTAACACTTAACACAGTGCTTTGTACATAGTAAGCTCTTAATACATGTTCCTTTCTTCCTTCTTTCATTAAATGATGATAATCCAGTGGGAAAGACTTGTAAGCCATATCCAGAACCTCAGCTCCTTTCTTCTCAGCACCTCCAGTATGGTTTAGCCAGTGCCTGACAGTACTGATGTTAGCAGTCTAGCTACCATATATAACCTCAGTCATTTGAGAATGTCACTAGGCCTCCTCCAGCTGTCTGCAGTTAGGAACTCTTATCTCTGCACTCTGCTTGGTACATCTGTCACATTCAGCTGCCATTCGACCCAGCTGCTCCAGTCCTTCATCTGTCAGATGTTAGTGAAATTCCAGGGATAATAGCATTAGATTCTGGTGCTTCAAAAAAAATTTTTTTTTGTCTTGGTTGCTGATTAATTCCTTCACATTTTTACTTTCTTAAATATCCTTTCCTATTGAACCTAGATTGTAAAAATGACTAATGTCCATAAGGACACAAGTAATGCTATAAACAGAGTCAAACTATGGGTCCATCCATACCAATGTTCCCTTTCAAGAGAGACTCACTAAGGGAGACTTTGTGATAGTTGTCTCACTGATGCTGTCCTCAGATCCTCCTAGGATTGAACCTTGAACTTCTTTAACTATTCAGTGGATAAGTACTTTAATTTTGCCTAATTTACAGTCAGCAATTTTTGCTAACAGTTTTACAGTACCAGTGGTACATTAATTACATTAATAGTTGGAAACTTTAGAATCAGAAGATTGAAGAAGAATCATGATCATAATTCTAGTATTAAGAGAACATCAACTTTCAATATTCTGGCACTTACATATGAAAGAGAAAATGGGAGCAGTTGAAGGATTTCTAGGTTAGTGAAGAGAAGCCTCACAGGGGAGAAAGAATGATTTGTCTTTAAATATTTGAAAGGTTGATTTATAAGAGGGATTAGATTTATTGGCAGGGCTCAATAGATGGAAGCAACAGAGAAGCAAATTTGCAGTTAACATAAGGAAGAATTTGTTAATAATTATAACTCACAGAAAATGAAATGAGATACCTTGGGAAGGCTGCAAGCAGAGGATAAATGTTTATTTTGCAGAGAGGACAGGGCCAGGTGACCTCTAAGGTGGAATTCTTTGAGCAAGGGTCTTAATATTTTGTTCCTCCTATTTCCTCTCTCAGACCCAATTAGATAGGTCTTTTTCTTCTCTTTTGTTGCCACCTTTCATTGATCTTCAGGTAGTATCCCTCAGAATGGAGAAATTCTATGGCTAAATTAAATTCAGAAATTTAGAATTAGACCTAGAAAATACCGAATATGTTTAATAGAAATGAAATAGAAATTGTTTCCCCATTCCTTGAGCTAGACAGAATTTTCTTAGAGAATTCATTGTTAGCTTAAGACATAAGTTTTATCTAATAATTTGTTGAAATGAGAGAAAATTTCACACAGAGCTTTAAGTCTTGGACTTAAAGTCTTAAGTCTTGGACTTTCATTCCTGTCTTCCCCAACTTGCTTCCATTTTGTATCTCAAGGGCAGATAGATTTTTTAGAGTTTTAAATATTAAGGTCCAAAATTTTAAAGGAAAACAATTGAGGTTAATATTATCATTCTTTTTTTTTGGTAGTCACCTAAGTTATGAGTCTTTTATTATACTTAGATATACTCTTGTAGAAAAGAACACATCATGTTAGAAATGAATTAAATTTAGAGGTAAGGGCAAGATAAAATCCTGTTGTGGAAAGCCTAATGTCACTAACTAGAGCTTTACAGCCTAGGTCAAATCACTTAACCTTTCAAGGCCTTGATTTCCTCATCTCAGAAGTGAGAAGGCTGGATTAGATGAACTCTTAAGGTCCTTTCCAGTTCTAAATCCTTTCTTAAATGTTTTACTTTTTCAGAGTATTGCCATTTTGTTTTTCCAATTGCAATGTGAAGTAGAAAAATAGTTCTATTGAGACTATCTTATTCAATTTTTCCTTTTTAACAGGTAAATAATAGAATTCATTATGTGAATTTTTTCTTCCCTAATTATTTTATGTCCTTCAATTTGAAGCCCTTTACTTCACATGTTATTTTACATTAAGTGCACAAAATTAGAGTGTAGAAAACTTTCTGTAATCCACAAAGTGATAGGAGACTTTTCTAAGCAAGAAACAAATGATAGGATATAGGAATGTAATTGGCATATATCTGATTTGTAGTAGATAAGCTTAGTTTAATTTTTTAAAACATTCAACTGTCAACAAAGAGTGAGAACCTGTTGTGCGTAAGGCACAAAAAGTCATAAGAATCATTCAACAAATAATATATTTGCCTTGTTGAAGGGGAGATAACATTTCCTACTTAGCAAATAAAAGAAATTAGTAGGGACAAGATGGATCTGAATGATTTCATTAAAACGAAAACACTTTTGCACAACTGACATTTATTATCATTATCATCACAGTCATTATTAAAACAACAAAAAGTAAAATTAAAAGAAAAAAGAAAACACGTTTGTGGGAGAAAGATCCGTGGCAAATGTGACAGATAAAAATATGATATAGAATAATAAAGAACTGTTAAAAGTTCCCAGAACACAGTGGATAAAGGACCAAATGTTAGTGAACCATTTTAAAGGAATAAACATATATTGGTTTTTTTTTTTTCCTGTCCCTGGGAGAAAGCTTGAACTAGGTACCCAGATCTGAGATCCTAGAACTTTGCATGAAACTGTGAACACAGATACTTTGCTCACTGGTGGGGACTTTTTTTTTTAGTTTATTTAATATATTTAGTTTTCAGCATTGATTTTCACAAGAGTTTGAATTATGAATTTTCTCCCCATTTCTACCCTCCCACCCACTCCAAGATGGCATATATTCTGGTTGCCCCGTTCCCCAGTCAGCCCTCCCATCTGTCGCCCCACTCCCCTACCATCCCCCTTTCCCTTCTTCTCTTGTAGGGCAAGATAAATTTCTATGCCCCATTGCCTGTGTATCTTATTTCCTAGTTGCATGCAAAAACTTTTTTTTGTTTTTAAACGTCTGTTTTTAAAACTTTGAGTTCCAAATTCTCACCCCTCTTCCCTCCCCACCCACCCTCCCTAAGAAGGCAAGCAATTCAACATAGGCCACATGAGTATCGTTATGTAAAACCCTTCCACAATACTCATGTTGTGAAAGATTAACTATGTTTTGCTCCTTCCTAACCTATCCCCTTTTATTGAATTTTCTCCCTTGACCATGTCCCTTTTCGAAAGTGTTTGTTTTTGATTACCTCCTCCCCCTGTCTGCCCTCCCTTCTATCGTCACCCCTTTTTTTATCTTCTTCCTCCTTCTTTCCTGTGGAGTAAGGTATCCAATTGAGTGTGTATGATATTCCCTCCTCAGGTCAAATCCAATGAGAGCAAGCTTTACTCATGCTTCTCTTGATTCTTGTGTTTGAAAGTCAAATTTTCTATTCAGTTCTGGTCTTTTCACCGAGAAAGCTTGAAAGTCCTCTATTTTATTGAAAGTCCATATTTTGCCTTGGAGCATGATACTCAGTTTTGCTGTAGGTGATTTTTGGTTTTAATCCTAGTTCCGTTGACCTCCAGAATATCGTATTCCAAGCCCTTTGATCCCTTAATGTGGAAGCTGCTAGATCTTGTGTTATCCTGATTGTTTTTCCACAGAACTCAAGTTGTTTCTTTCTGGCTGCTTGCAGTATTTTCTCTTAGACCTGGGAGCTCTGGAATTTGGCGACAATATTCCTAGGAGTTTTCTTTTTGGGATCTTTTTGAGGAGGCGATTGGTGGATTCTTTCAATTTCTATTTTGCCCTGTGGCTCTAGAATATCAGGGCAGTTCTCCTTGATAATTTCTTGAAAAATGATATCTAGGTTCTTTTTTTGATCATGGCTTTCAGGTAGTCCAATAATTTTTAAATGAACTCTCCTGGATCTATTTTCCAGGTCAGTGGTTTTTCCAATGAGATATTTCACATTGTCTTCTACTTTTTCATTCCTTTGTTTCTGTTTTATATCTTGATTTTTCATAAAGTCATTAGCTTCCACTTGCTGCAATCTAATTTTTAAGGTAGTATTTTCTTCAGTGGTCTTTTGGACCTCCTTTTCCATTTGGCTAATTCTGCCTTTCAAGACATTCTTCTCTTCATTGGCTTTTTGGAGCTCTTTTACCATTTGAGTTAGTCTATTTTTTAAAGTGTTGTTTTCTTCAATATTTTTTTCAGTATTTTTTGGGGACTCCTTTAGCAAGTCACTGACTTGTTTTTCATGGTTTTCTTGCATCATTCTCATTTCTCTTCCCAGTTTTTCCTCTACTTCTCTAACTTGCTTTTCCAACTCCTTTTCAAGCTCTTCCATGGCTTGAGACCAGTTCATGATTTTCTTGGAGGCTTTTGGTGTAGGCTCTTGGACACCAGAAGAACAGTGTATGAAATATTACCATATAAGATGAAAAGTGACTGAGAATAGAAAATTTTGATGAAGACTTAAGGAGAGTGACTAAAAAGTTATGATATTAAATCTGTTAGAGTTTGTTTATTTTACTGTAAATAGTTAAAGAGCAAACTTAATCATAAAGATTTTAATATTAAGATTTTAATAATTTTTAAAAGGAATAATAAAGCAGCACAGCACTCAGAGTCAAATTGAGGAATATAGATTGAAAGAACCTATAGTCCTGTCATGGTGCAGCTAGGTGGTGCAGGCCTGGAGTCAGAAATACTCATCTTTCTGAGTTCAAATCTGGCCTCACACACATGCTAGCAGTGTGACCCTAGGCAAGTTACTTAACTCTGTTTGTCTCAGTTTCCTTACCTGTAAAATGAGCTGGAAAAAGATGGCAAACTGCTCCAGTATCTTTGCCAAGAAAACCCCAAATGGTGTTACAAAGAGTCAGCCACAACTGAAACAACTGAACAACAGCAACATAGCTCTCTCTGCGTTGTACTTGGTGTCCTAAGAGATAAGATAGAAGAGAAGAATATAAGTGATCCTGCACTCAAGAACCTTAACATCTATTTGAAGCACACATGAAATGGTTATCAAACAAATAGTGTCTGGCACATAGTAAATACTTAAATACTTGGTTGCTTTTTTCCGTATAAGTAGGTATCATACAATTTATCACCTAGTTATAAGCTAACTCTAAAATATATAGGAGGAGTTCAGAAAAAGGAGCAATAATAAAAGTTCGTGAAACAAATGAAATTATATATGTGTGTATGTACATATATACATATACATAAAACATATAACTGTATACATATATATTGACATAAATGTGATGGTTTTGAAGGACACGAGCAGGGCATCTAAAGGATTTGGGAAGATTGGTGTGGCGTGAATTGATAGAGAAGAGGGAGAAAGCATTCCAAATAAAGAGTCCCAAGTGAGCAATAGAGGGCTTAAGTAGCATGTTGTGTTACTGGAAAAGTGACAGGCTCACCCAAGATGGCTACAATGGAGTGCATGTTTTGGGGTCTAGTGGGAAATAAGCTGTCCTGGGAAGTGCATTGCCAGATTATGAAAGACCTTGAAAGGTGGGAGTAGAGCTCAGTACTCAGAAGGGAGCATGTGAAGTTTTTGAACATAGGAGTGACATGGGGAAACTGGAGCTTAAGGAAGATCGGTCTGGTGGTGGAACGCAGGATGGATTGGAGGAGGCAGAAACTAGAGTAAGGAGAATGTTCTGTTAATTTAGGCATGAGATGGTAAGGGCCTGGAATAGGATGATTACAGTGGGAACAGGGAAAGAAGGATGAATCTTTTCAAAAGAGGAAGATTGTTGGTTTTAAGGTTAAATGAGCACCTGGGGTTCAGATCTTTGTTCTACTTACTACCTGTGTGACATTGGACAAATTGCTTGACTGCCATTTCTTAATCTCTAAAATAAATGGTTAGACTACATGACCTCTAAGGTTCTTCCTAGCTGTCAATCATGATCCTTTATTTAAAATATATATATATATGTGTGTGTGTGTGTGTGTGTGTGTATGTATGTATATATTGCTGATTTTTTAAAAGCACTGTTGTCACTCGCCAATGGCCTCTCTCTTTCCCTTTCTCATATCCCCATTCCCCTTGTATAACAAAGATGAGTTAGAGAAAACAAGTGAATTTGTTGGCCTCATCTAACAAAATATGCCTTATTCTGTGTTCCTAGTCCACCATCTCTTTGAGGAGAGTAGGAAAGCATTCTTCATTGCCAATATGATCTCATGAGTATAAACTCATGAGTTTAAACTGATTCCTGTCAAAATTCTACAAAACATTAAAAGCATAGTTTTCAACTATGTAAAAAAAAAGTAGTTATGACTTAAAGCCAACATGGATTCATTAAGAATAAGTCGTGCCAAATTAACCTTAGTTCCTTTTTTGACAAGATTACTAGACTGGTAGGCGATAAGAGAAACATCAGAATGTCAGATGTTTCATATCTAGATTTCAGCAAGACATTTAACACAGTGTCTCATGAGACTGTTGTGGACAAAATGGAGAGATCTAGTTTTTGAGCTGGTTGAATGACCCCACCCCAGTAACTAGTTTTATTAGATAAATATCAGCCTTATTCAAGAAGCTTTTGCCAATCCCCTTTAATACTAGATAGCTAGATGTATTAGTGGATAGAGCGCTAGACAAGACCTGAGTTTGAAACCAGCCTCAGACACGTACTAGCCATATGACTCTGGGCAAGTTGTTTAACCTCCATTTGCTCATCGCTAAAATGGGCATAATATCTGGAAAGTCAAGACATCACCCTCATGATGTCATTGGTTCCCTTTGAGAGCAAAAGATGAACGGCAACGACAACAGTACTGGCACCCACCTCCTAGGGTTGTTGTAAGGGTAAAATGCTTTGCAATCCTTCAAGTGCTATAGAAATGCTGGTTGCTGTATTTATTATATATTATTAATGCCTTTCCTCTAAAACGATCTCCAGTTTATCATTTATTTGCATGTTGTCTCTTCCAATAGATTGTGAGCTTCTCGAGAACAGAGACTTTTTTTTTTTTGCCTTTCTTTGAATCCCTAGCACTCAGCACAGTTCTGGCACATGTAGGCACTGAAATGCATGTTGACTTGACCAGTGCCATAGGAAAGACCCTGGTCCTGTTTTATTTAAGGCTTTGTTTTGTTTTTTGTTTCTTTTTTTATCAGTAACTTGATTAAAAACATGGTTGACATGTTTATCAAATTTGTATATGCAATCTATTGCTGGGCCTGTACTCCAAGCCTAGAGTTTGCCCCTCTGCTGCAGTAGCCTCCAAGAATCCAGGGTCACCTCCCCACCGCAGTGAGACACTGCAATAGGACCTCAGTGGAAAAGTAAAAAAATAAACAGCTTACATGTCTGTAGCACGTGTAGGAGTTCATTGGTGTAGTGGATTATGTACTGGACTTGGAGTTTGGAATACCTGGGTTCAGATTTCTCTTCAGAAGCACTTATTATCAATGTGACCCTTGGGATGTCCCTTACCCTCTCTGGGCCTCAGTTTCCTCATCTGTAAAAGGAGAGGGTTGGAATCAACTCACTCCAAGATCTCTTCTAGCTCTAAATCTATGATTTTCTGATCAAAGAAACCATCTCAATCTGTTAGTAAGCATTAAGCACCTGCTGCGTGCCAGGCACTGTGCTAAGTGCTGGGGATACCAGAAGGGGTAAAAGGTGGTCCCTGCCCTCAAGAAGCGTACAAGCTATTGGGACAGACAACGTAAAAACAAATATAAACAAAGCAAACTATGTATACAGGATAAATAGGAAATAATTAACAAAGGGAAGATGCTAGAATTAAGAGGGGAAGGGGAAGGCTTCCAGTAAAAGATGAGATTGTTAATGGGATTTAAAGGAAACCAGGAAAGTCAGTACGTGGAACAGAGAACGGAGAACATTCCAGTTATGGAGGATAGCCAGCGAAAATGCCAAGAGCTGAGAGATGGAATGCCTTGTGTGAAGAACAGCCATCTTTCATTATCTCTTGCCCCCTTTTAAACTCCCACAGCACTTGAAATTTGTATAGCATTCTGTGCCGGAGATAACTAGGAACAACTGGGGGAAGTTATAGAGAAGCAGAGTTTGTCTTCATATAAAATTTAAAAAAAAAAAAACCTCCTAAGAATTTGGTCTGTTCAAAATGGGATGTATTTTCTTGGGGGATAGTGAGTTTCCCTCCAACATCACTGGAGGTCTTGGATGAGCACTATAGAGAGAGGGCTTCCGTAGAGTGGATTTGGACTACATGACCTGTGAGCTTGCTTCCAGCCCTGAGATTCTGTTTCTGTGATTGGATAAATGAGATAAAGGAGAGAACAAGAAAAAGCTGAGGTGATAATTCTGGTGACCAGGAAAACTGTGATGTCATTGACTGAGACAAGGAGTATTCACATAAATGGTAATTCAGTACCAGTGACCTAATTTGAATTTGTGTAACTGACAGTGAAAAAATCGTGGGAATTGTAAATAGTCTACAATTTGTGAATGGTATTGTACTCGAATATACTTTTAACTTTGTATCCAGTTTTATGAAGGTCCAGTTGAATAGCAGTATGAATTTCATTTATCTTTGGGAATTTCTTGCAGTACTAGGAGCTCACCAGTCTCTGGTTCTTCTTCCCACTTGGTCCTGCAGAGGCAGGCTGGTGGATACAATGTATGTATGTGGGGAGGTAGAGTGAGGGAAAAATAGCCCTGCCATTGCCACAGAAACTCCCAAATTTCCATTAGTTTGCTTCAGTACTAGGTCTCAGGGTGACAAAAAAGAGAAACAGTCAGGAGGATGGTCAGTCCAGGACTACCTTGTCTTTTACTTGCAAAGCTGCACCCCGGCTCGCATGCCCTCTTCTCATACCTCCATCCGAGCATTTTACTGTCTTTTCATCCTTACCCCAAAACCTTTCCCTGATTTCTTAGCCCTTTCTTCTCCCCCAAACAGGTGGTAGGATCCACTAAAACATTACATGAAAGGCAGCACAGTGTAGCAGAGAGAAAACTGGCCTCAAAGCCAGAAGAATCTGGAGTCAAGTCCTGTGACAATGGCTTTGTGACCCCTACCCCAGGTCACTCAAACCTTAGGCAACTCTCTGAGACTTTTTTAGGCTGCAGAGAAGTTACAAACCCATTTCCAAACCCTTATGAAAATGAAATCACAGGGTGCCTGTCCTGTTCACAGAGCATATGAGTTTGTCCAAATCATTTTTATTTCAAAATCGGTATTAGGAAATGTAATTTTTAAAGAATATTTCCACAAAATGTTATTAGAAAGGATGAATTTTTCAGATTGTGATAAAATTTTACTTTTTTTTTGTTCCTCACAGCAAGCTTCTGATATAAATGCTATTATCACCTCCATTTTACAGATGAAGAAACTGAAGCAGTAAACATTTATTAAATACCTGCTAGGTGCCAGGCCCAGTGCTGAGAGCTTTACAGAAATTATTTCATTTGAGTCTCATGGTGATCCTCATGTTATGGTAGTAAGTCTGAGAATGGGTCATAAACTATGTCTTCCTTATTCATTCACATGAGAAATCCACATTTCAGGTACTAAGTTAATGAAATCTTGACTTTACTTCTTATTGGACTTCATCTTAAATTTCAGAACAAGCAAACAACTTAGGTCTTTATTCCATGTGTGCTCAGATAGTAGGTGTCAGTAAAGCAGAGGAAAGTTGAACTATACAAAAAATGATCATGGGAAGTCCTCATTGAGGTTTTTGAGTCACTTCTTTCGTAGCTGCTCTGAATGTAAGTAATCAGCAGATATTTATTTATTAAGTGCTTATTATGTGTCAAGCACTGAGCTAAGCAATCAGACATAAAGAAAGATAGTCTCTGCCCTCAAGAAGCCCGCATCCTAATGGGGGAGATGACATTTAAATAACCAGAGATAGTGTAGATGGGGAAAAAATATGAGAGGAAGACAGCATCTGGGAGGTTGGAGAAAGGCCTCTTTAGGGGGGAGATTTGAGCAGTCTTAAAGGAAGCCAGGGTAATTAAAAGGCTAAAGTGAGATGGGAAAGGGTTCAGGTAAGCCAATTCAAGGGCAGGAAAGACCGAAGTGGGTGTATTGCGTGTGAAGAAGAGCAGGTACCAGTGTGACTAGATTTTTGAGTTCATGGAGGTGAGAGAAAGGTCCAGAATATGAATATCCTTGACAAACAAAAGGCTTTATATTTGAACCTGGAAGAGAATAAGGAGCCATTGGAATTTATTGAGCGGGGAGTGGGGAGGAGTGGCTTGTTCAGAACTCCATTTGAGAAAAAAAAATTCCTTTGACAGTCCAATGGCACATGGATATGAATGAGAAGAGGAAAACCAATTAGAAGGCCACTGCAGTAGTCCAAACAAAGGTGTAATACTTGAAGAGTTTCAGTCTGGTCAAAAAGCATTTATTGAGCATTTAACGATGTACCAGGTATCTGCTTTGTAATATTTTCATCATGGGAGAAAAGAGACGATTTTTCCAAGATTACTAAGTGTTCTAGAAGACCTCAGTTTATTCCTGCCTCTGCCGTTTGCCAAAACTCTGTGACTTTGGATAAGTCATATGATGACCGGCCCCCCTCACCTGTAAAAGGAGGTAGTTATGCTTCATGGCTTCTAAGGTCCTTTCTAGCTTAAGATCTATAATGCTATGCAACTATAGTCTTTTTCTTGTTAATTCTTTGTTTCCAGTTTCCATTACAACACTATATAAGGTGAAGAGGGAGTTATGTTCTTTACGACATTCTCACTTCGGCCCGCTCTCAGATTGTCTGGCTTCTTCTTGGCCATTGTTATATAGAATTTTAGAGCTTGGTGGCGTGAGGGACCTGTCTTTTGTTTTGTATTGTTCTATTCCAATATGCTGACTGTATCAGCTAGTCTCTTTTCCCTGAGAAAAGGTCCTGTTTATCTCTAATCAGGGTTAATTAAGCCTTAGGGCAGTGTTTAGAAAGGGACAGTGTTGAGATCTTGCCAATAACTGGAAGGTACAGACTTCATCAAACCATTGCTCCTAACCTAGGCAAGCAAAAATATGGTGGTCTTCAAGTGAGTTTTGCTTTGTTTTTAAATAGTGTCTGAGAGCTCTCCATTTTAACTAGGACAGATAAAATTTTGACAGACCTTTTCATTTGATAATTTATGTTTTTCGGTGAAAAATGTTTCCTTTTGTTTCTTTGTGAAATTATACCAATTCTAGTGAAATTAAGTTTTAAAGTGAGAAACTCACCCTAATTCCTATGATTCACATCATGGTGGGGGAGTGGCCTGGGACGGGACAGATCTAAGGTCTGGGGATACAAAGAAACGCACGTAGTGGGACTGTAAATGCTAAGCATTTTGTCTACATTATCTCATTTGAGGCTCACAGCAGCCCTGATTTAGGTACTCCAGGAATCTTATAGGTAAAACAGCTGAAGCTCAGAGAAGTTAAGGAATTTGTTCACAGTCATGTAGCTCATGAATATAAGAGGCAGCATTTGAATGCAGATCTTCTGGACTTTGGGTCCAGCACCATAGCAGGTTGATTAGAGGCTGGTGCACTAAAAATTTACCCTGTTATGGTTTCCAGAGTTTCTTTGCAGGTACACATACTGATATACACATTCGCAACACACACTTTTACAGCAGTTGTGGTAAAACTGGAGGACAGCTGACATAATAAAATAATAATAATTACTAATAACAATAGCATTTATGTAGCTCCTGCTGTGTGCCCGGCACGGTGCTAAATGCTTTACAAATATTGTCCCATTTGATCCTCACAACAGCTCTGAGAGGTAAGTGCTGTTGTTATCCCCATTTTACGTTTGGAGAAACTGAGGTTAAGTGCTTTGCCCAGGGTTATACCACTAATAAGTTTCTGAGACTGGATTTGAACCCAGGTCTTCCTGACTCCAGGCCTGTTGCTCTATCCGCTGTGCCACCCAGCTGACTTACTGTTCCAGGCCTAAATTCTTGGCTTTCTTCACTGGTCTCTTAAGATAGCATTAGCAATTTTTATGTTAACCGTGCTGGGGTTATAAGCCATAAGCTTACCACCACAGCGGCCCAGCTTTTACTTGGCATTTGGTCTTGGGGCCACTAGGTGGCACCGCAGCGGTTAGACTGCTGGGCCTGAATTCAGGAAGATGGGTTCAAATTCAGTCCCAGTTATTAGCTGTGTGACCCTGCAGAAGTTAGTTAACCCCAATTTGCTTCATTTTCTTCATCTGTAAAATGAGGGTCATGATACCACCTGCCTCTCAGGGTTGTTCTAAGGATCAGATGAAATAATAATTATAAAACGCTTAGCACAGTGCCCAGCCACATAGTAAGTGAATTTCGGTGTCAGTTATTATTATGTTTACCGTTAATTTGGGAAAAAGGGGATGAAAGGAAACGTTCAAGGCAAAAACATTCATACCACGCCGGAAACTTTTTTCCTCTAATTCTACTGAATTTGAAAGCCATTTTCACAGTATCTCATTTCACTAGTTATTTTCAAGACACTATCACCTGAAGCCAAAAAAGTGATACTGCTGTGAGCACACGGACACCTCTTTTTTGCATGTAATCAGTGGATGCTGATGGCTTTAGTAGCTATTTAAATGACTTGCAAAATAGCCATATTTATAATGCCTTGCAAACTGTTCTTTGGATGACTTCTCCTTTTCCCCCAAAAGGAAATCAGACGTGGTTTTTTTTTTTTTTTTTTTTTTGAGAAAAATCTAAAATGAGTGGTTTTTGCTATTGGGTGATATTTTGTTTTGTTTTGTTTTTTTCCTCCAGCCAAAATAGGCAGGTAGTATTTTTTCTCTTAAAAAAACAAAACAAACCCAAACTCTTTGACATTTGTACATTCTGAATGTTATGACAGAAAAAGTAGTTGATGCCGTTGCCCTTGAACTTTATTGTCTTCTCTAACATTAGAATATAAGGACACAAAACAGTTTTGTTTCGTTATAGTTCATTAGAAAAGGGATTCCACTGTAGAGCTGATTTTGAACCTCTGGAAATTCTAGCCATCTTTAAAGCCATGTTGGGACGATCCAAAAGTTACGGTAGCATTTGTGCTATATTTTTCTGTAAGTTATCAGAGAGAGAGACAGAGGGAGGGAGGGAGGGGGGAGGGAGAGAGAGAGAGAGTGAGAGAGTGAGAGTGAAAACTGTAGCACTCGTCTTTCTATTCAAATTAATACTGTAAATTGTGCTAGTGAGGTAGGAGGGAGTATGGTGGGTCGAAAGTAGAAGAATTAAAATCATTCCAATAAAATGGTTTAATTTATGCCTCTGCAGTTAAGCAGTGCTCCTGGTTAACAGAAATACCCTTCAGCTACACAGGATTTTGGAGGGTTGGAGGGCACTCATTTGCACATAAATAGCCATTAACTGATAAATTCCCAGAGGTCTCCTGTTGCATGTTAGTGGTTCTGACCTACTTAGCTAGCTTAAATTTGTTTTACAGAATTATTATAATTCCATCCCTGGTACTTAAACTTTGTGATTAATGCATGCCTCACAATACAATTAAAGTATAATTACACAGTTTTGCAGTTTGCTATCATGGTGTTATTATTATTATTACAAAGAGCTGGGTTTTGCAAATATTAGAAGAATTAGGGTTCTGATACTCATCACTTTTGCTGTTATTATGTGATTATGTTAAATGGGACCCCTTTATGTCTGAAGAATGGATTGGAGAGAGGTGAATCATTAAATAGCATGCCAGATAGTTTGAAAAAGATTGAGCCACAGAAATGAGAAATGTGGTTATATCTGAGAGATGTCTTGCTTGACAGGTGGAAACTCACTTGCTCACCAATCATATGTCCCTGAAATACATTGGAACTTGTATGATTCATTGCTTAAGTAGTGTTGGACTAAATTTTTGGAGGCAGCATGTGTGTCGACTGCTTGTGGGCCTTACTTTGTGGGCCTTAGTTTCCTTTTTGTAAAATTACGTTATTGGATTATATCATCTCTAAGGCAATTTTCAGCTCTAAAATTCATTGATTCTTAATATAGTTGATTTGAAATGTGCTTTTGTGTGGAGTTTTATTTGTGATATGTCAGTTTTTGTAGGTCCCTTTATATTGGTTGAAATCAAAGATTTCACATTTATGTTTCACCTCCTTCCTTCCTTCCTTCCTTCCTTCCTTCCTTCCTTCCTTCCTTCCTTCCTATTGCAAAGACCTTAAAATTATAACAGTTGTGAGGGAATTTCTCTGTAGAACATTATTATTGCTGACAGTGCCTACTGAAAGTTAGGGAAACAAAATATTTAGCTTGTTTTCAGTTTTGAATTATTTAAAAAGTTGTACTATGTACAGTAATTTAGGGGAAAATCATTAAAAATTTCAGTTGCCAAGTTATCTGCACAGAATGGCTTTTCTTGTAATTTTCTTAAGTGACTAGTTTTGGTCAATTTATCTTTCTTGTCTGATAGCAATAAAGATTTGAAATAAGCCACCAGTATGTCCCAGTATCTGGCAAACACTAGTTATTGTTATTAATTAATAAGTAGAAGTAAATGACATCATCATCTGTAGCTGGTGGAATTTAGCATTCCCATAGCCTTTCCTAGTAAATACATTTTTTGAAAAGTAGTATGTTTAGAAGTTTTGTCGTATTTTGTTTCCATTCATTGACACTACAAAAGTGTAAGGGTTTTCCAGAAAGGGGAAAACTGGTCAGCAATAGAAGCTGCTTTTTGTGAAGTTGGCCTACAACAAGCAGCCTTCTGTAAAGAGAAAACAGTTACCATGCAATAATCAAGACTGATGAATTCAGAAATCCATTGATTGTCCCAGCTCTGGGTAGATTAGGTGCAGACTTGCTTCAAGGAGTGGAATTTATGAAATGTTTGCTGCATCCAGCAAGCAGAGCTGCTATAATACAGCTGCCTCCTCAGTGGTTTGCTTTGATCCTGTGGAATGAAAGGACAGGAGGATCAGCTCAGGTCTAAATGAGATTACAGCTGGTTCTGCAGCTTATCTGGTCTATTGCCAACTAGTGTGGCTTTGCACGTCCTAAGGGGTTTACAACAGAAACTGTTTATTGAGTATCATCGGTTTACTCAACACAAGCAGGCTAATCCTTCCCAGCCTCAGCATGTTGTAGAATTGTGCAGGAGCCAAACCAAAAGCTGGTGTAGCCAGGGCCTCTAGAGCCCTTTGTCTCGCTTCGTATTGATTTTTACCTGAGTTAAAGACAGTCAAAATAAAACTGATAACCAGCCCTATTGTGAGCAAAAGGTTAATCTTACCTAAAATCTTACAAAAAAGCATCTGTTAACCCTAGAAGGGACATCAGCCTTGCCTTACTTTACCACTCAAGAGGGATTTTCTAGTTTTGAATTTTGAAGAACAAGATAAGAAAAACAGCTTAAAAGATCTTGCCAGGCAACTCAAGTTAAATGCTTAAGTCTCGTTTAGCAGTGCTGTAACAAATGGCTTTGTATGTGAAATATGGGATGATTTTTTTTTAAGAGTTGCAGTTTTTGCTTTATATTCTTTCTGAAAACCCATACAGTTTTACTTTGGTGTGGCAGAGAGAATTCATGAAATCAAAGGAGACAGATGCGATGGCATCAAAAGCGTCTCAGTTGCTCCTATTTATTTCTAGCAGTACTAAAGTTTGTTGGCAGATGATTCCTTGATAAGTGGCACTAGTCTGGAATAGAAGAAGGCAGGTGATTAGACAGAAGTATTAGAAATGCAGTTCTGCTTACTGGAGTACTTTGTTGGACATAACTTTTTTTTTCTTCTCCAATGAAGATCACAGACCCTCCATACTTTCTCATCCTTTGTGATTCTCATCCTGCATGTTTTTTCATAAAACCTCTGTAGGGGATCCACTGTGAACTAAAGGTCCTTTTTTCTTTTAATTTTTAATTGTCATTTATTTATTTATGCTTTTACGTGTAGGGTTATCAGTCTTGCTACATGCCCGTCTTACTTCCATTTCTGGTTGTTTCAAGTATGATATCTTTTATACCACTTTTTTTCTCCACAGGTCTCATCATTTGTAATGTCCTTCAGCCTACCATAAGTAGGTGCCGTCGCTTTTTAGCTTATAAGTTACTTTATTTCTTCCAGGGCTATGATATTATGTGGTGTTTTTAGCCGTGTAGCCTCACCAGGAGAATATTAATTGGTGTTGAGATGCTCTTTTGTGGAAGCAAGCAACCGGAGATCATTAGAAGTTTTTAGCAACCAAATGAATTTCTTCTGCTTACTCAGTTTCAGGCCCAGCTCATCATCTCTCTGTGCCACATAGTAGGAATATATGAATAACCGAAAGATCTGTAATTTTATCAGCATGGATAATTTATCCACCTACATGCCTATCCTGAGTTCTTTGATTTAGTTACTAATTCTTTTTTTTTTCTTTTTAAGAAGCTAGTTTTTGACAGTTTCAGTGGCTTGAAATTATCGTAACCAAGTTGGTGATGTAATTCTCTATCTCAGGTAGTCTCGTCTTTGGACAAAAGACATCCATTCAGTCACCAGACCTGGGCTCTAGTTTTCTCCATGTGTGTAGGACATGACATTGCTTTAATGGACTCACAGTCCCTCCATACCATGATGAAGTACTGGTGTAGGACTTCAACAGAATATCTGTTGCGTGTCTTAAATTAGGGATCATAGATCTAGAGTTGGAAAAGACCTCGGGGGCCTTCTAGTTCAAACTTATTTTTAAGATGAAGAAAACTTAGCTCCAAGAAGTTGAGAAACTTGTCCAAGGTTACTTAGGCAGTACGTGTCACAGGCAAGATTGAACCTAGGTCCTCTGATCCAGTGTTTTTTCTACTATGTCATACTCTTCAGCACCTGGATAGTAGAAAACACCTTAATGAAATCGATTCTCTACACTAGAGTTGGGGGCTGTTGGAGAATGGATGAAAAATGCATACTGCCCAAATTGAATTGGAGCTTGATAGATTTGATTTCATTTAAATTGATAAATTTCATTAAAAGATATATAAAAAGAGACCTCCAGTTTTTCTATAAACTCTGGTTGTATATAAAATATCTCATCTGAAATAGCCTTTTGTTTCCAGAAGTCTTAACTTAGCAGAATCTAAGTTCCTGGAGACCATTTTTATTTTTGTCTTTGTATTCCCTGTGTTGAATTGAACTTCTCCTGAAATTTTGGGAGTAACTGAAGTTACTTTTCAGGTCTTTTCATTTATATGTTAGTCTCCCTAAACATGAATTCTTAAACATTTTTGTGTCATAGAAATCTTTGACAGCCTGGTGAAGTCTATGGACCACTTTTCACAGTAATTACAAAGGCAATAAGTTATATTGAAATAAATATGGAGATTTTCCCCCAAACCAATTTATGAACCCCTTGAAATCTGTCACTGTGTCCATGAACCCCTAGTGAAGAATTTCTGGCTTCAATCCAAGGAATGCTTAGTAAGAAAGCTTACTTTATAATACATTACTTTACAATATAATAATTCACAGTTTCCTCCTAACCAAAATAGAAAGTGATATAATGATACCCTAAATTGATTAGCTTAGTCCAGGCATTGCTGATTGATAGAAATCTTATAATACAAGTAGTGGAAGAAAGTAGTGTTATAGATAATCCCTTTGGTTTAGTTTCTTTTATTATTGTTGTTATTATTTTGTTTCTTTTTATTATGTTTTGTTTATATCACCCTCAATTTCAAATATACATGTACATATATACATGTATGTATATGAATGCACATATATACATATATGTATGTATCTCCTCCCAGCCTTCTCAGAGAGCTACCCCTTTTATTAAAAAGAACAAATAATTCATCAGAACTAAACACATTAGCCAAGTACAACATTATAAGCAGTGTTCCATATTCGTAGTTCTTCACCTATGCCAAAAAGGAAGAGAAATGCATTCTCATATCTCTTCTTTAGGTCTCCGCTTGGTTATTATAATTTCATAGTATTCTGTTTTGATTTCTTTGTTGTTCTTTACATGTACATGGGTCCATTGTTGTAGTATATTCTTTTTCTGGTTAAGCTTACTTCATTTTATGTTAATTCATATAAAGCCTCTATGCTTTTCTGTAGTATTCATATTTATCATTTCTTGTGGCACAGCAATATTCCATTAAATTCATGTAACATGGTTTGTTTAACTGCCTTTTCCCAGTTTACTACTACAAATAGTGTTGCTGTAAATATTTTGGTGTACATGGGGTTTTTCTTTTTATCACTGACCCTCTTGGGCTATATACTAGCAGTGTGATCTTTGGGTCAGAGTATTAACATTTTAGTTCATTTCTAAGCATAACTCTAAACTGTTTTCCAGGGTATCGCTATCAGCTTGAATGATACTTCTCTATGTTTCAAAAAAGTCACTTGCTTCTTCATTATCTGGAACAGGCAAATAGGGAAGGAGACCATCAGTTCACAAATACGCTCTTGTTGGGCAACTGGTTAAACGTAATATCAATTGGAAAAGCTGTTGGGAGAGATTAGGAAATATTGATCAAATTTGAGTTTATGGTTTTGAATAGTAAACCCTCATTATTTTCTCTTTTATCTTGCATAGTTTTAGTAATAACAATAATATTAGTTTATCATTCTGTAGCACTTGAAAATATAGAAGGCACGTTCAAACTGAAGACAATGCTGAATGGCGCAAGGGAGACAGCCCCACTATGTTGCTTCTCACTTGAGTTATTACTTGATTGCCCTATAAGCAGCATTAGAGATGGATGGTCCTACCAGCTGCATTTAGTGCTAGGTAAAAGAAAAGGTGACAGCAGTAGAGAGTTTAAGGAGACTTTGGCAGTACCTCCCAGTTTACTTCACCTAATTGGGAATGAACATGTATTCTCAGCTATGGGTAAGCAAAAAAAAATGTTCCTTTGAAAACGTTTGGAGGCTTTCTAAATGGACTCTGTGATGGAATCAGTAAAAACTGATGTTTATCTTAAAACGTAAAGCTTGTCCAATATTTAAACCTAATGGACAAGATGTGTACAAGTTGAAAATGTAATATTTATCCAATCATTTCTATTCTTTCAAACCTGGCTCTAAAGCAATAGGTTGTACTCATAGAGTAATAAATTTTTAGTGCATTTGGAGATAAAGGCTATTGGTGGTGATTGCTTAAACTCTTTTTGTTCAATCATCTGAATGGTGCAAATCAAAGCATTTTGTCAGACTGTGAGAAGTTTCACCTAGATATTGCTTCCCACACACGCAGGTCACCATATAAATTACGTTCACGGTTTTACAGCGTAGCCGATGCTGGAAGTTAAATTGATGCCCAGTGGTGGAACTCGTAAAACATTTTCCTGTTAACACAACCAGGCAGAGTTGACATTGTTGATGGTGGCTTCGATCTAATAAACCATCGGTTCTAACAGTGATTTTTACTGTGTTTCAGAGGTGATGATGATACAAGTTTAGCAAGCCTATGGTTCTTCCTGAATGACAGAAAATTAGCTCGACTGTCTATATTACCAAATGCTGGGAAGAGTCTGAGTAGGGGGTGATTGGAGCCTGATGTAACCTCACACTCTGAAAAGATGATGAATTACATGAACAAAATCCTTTAACTCTAACTCAATAGATACCTTCCTTCTTAAAGAATAACATTGATTTTCTGAAAAGGATGTGTAATATTTCATCTGCTGGAAATTCGGAAACAACTTATTATCTGGTTATCATATATGCAAGTTGTTTCCTTTTCAACATCTCTCATGCAGATGGTATTAAGTGGCTTACTACTGAAGAGAGAGACATTTTGTTGCAAAGGGTTGTTGAAAATTGACCATCTCTTTTTTACTCATTTTCTTAGAACATTACATGTGATTATTTTTTTCTGGGGAAACTTCAAGCTTTTGAATCTCTATAATATTCAACCTGCAAATTTGTGCCAAAGAAAATACACTTCGTATGTAGTCAGCCATCTGTAGAGTGGTGGTGAACAACGGGATTAGTCTAGTATATGTTTTAGATTTCTTTCTGTTTCTTAAGCGTATGAAGTTCATCTTTTTGCATGCAGAAAGTAAATTAGTTATAAATAATTTCCAATTAAAACATGCTAGATGTTAAAAAAAACCACTGCCTTGTTTTCATAATAAATATTTATCTTTGCAATATTAATATCTAGCTTTTTTAAGAAAAACTTTATCTGCTCCTCCAGCACCTTTGCACATGACTGTTGGTGACCTTCCCATAATTCAGCTCCATTTTGTGGGAAATGGCATATCTTTTATTCACTGCTTTAACACTTCTCATCTCAGCCAGCGTATGGGTGAATTTTTTATATCAGGAGATGGGGCTTTTTGATGTGCAGATAAATGTTATCAATGGTGCCATGCAGATGAGACTAGTCATGTACAAATAGCATGTATCAAGCCCCAAGCATGCAGAACCAGATAAATCGGCTCATTTGCTGAAGCCTTGCAGAAAGAAATTAGTGATATAACAAAAGCCTTTGAGGCTTTTGGCCCTAATAACAGAGCTGTATAATAATGCCTACAGCTCATTGACTCAGCGGATAATCTTTTAGGAAAACACTTTTCCTTTTTTCTTTCTTTTTTCTCATTCTTCCTTTTAACTTGCTGCAGTGGTAGGTAAGTAGGACCTCTAGAGAGGAATGTTTATAACTAAGTAGCTAAAAAACTGGAATTTAAATTTAAGAAGTATTTTGCATGCTAAATACTGATTTGTTCTAAGAAAGTTTCAATTTTAATTTACCCCTTTTTACATATACACATTTATGCATATGTATATGTATGTACATATGGCAACTTAAAAGAAATTAATTATTAGAGGTTGCTCCCAGTGTTAAACATTTAACTAATGTAGATCTGTCTGTGTCACTGAGAGGTTAAATGATTTCCTAGGGTCAGAATGACAGTGTTTCTCAGAGTGAGACTTGAACTCCAGTCTTTCTAATTCTCAATACAACTTTATAAATATCATGCCATACTGCTGCGTGTGTGTGTGTGATATCTATAGATCCATGTCTGTCTGTCTGTCTATATCTATATATTTCTAGATCTATAGATCTTTCTATGTAGTTTCATTTTTCTCCTGCATGATCGCTAGCCTCCTCCAGTAAGAAGACTAGTGCCTTCCATTCAATGATGAACATACTCACACCTGGTTATACATTGTACATCTCAATGATTCTCAACCTCAAAAGATCATCATCCAAACCCCACCGCCCATCCCCCACCACCCATTTGCTTATTCTCGTCCTCTTCAGCCCTCCAGACTTGAAGTCTTATCCAAATGCTACTTCCTTCTGCTCTGCATTCTGGAATGCTTGTTCCATAGGCAACAATTCAGGGCTCCCTTTTGTCTCTTATTGTGCCCTACCAAGCCTCAGCTTTGGATCATTCGCATCACCCAGAACCTTCGGTCCTATGTACTTGTTGCTGTACAAAGGCAGAGAAAATCACACAACTGCTCCGTGGGTCTACTACAGATTGGCGTTACATAGCCTCAACTGGGCTCTTACTGCTGCCAGGCAATATTTCTATACTTCTCTTATCAACTCATTATCCTACCTTCATAGCGGCTCTTCCAAACATTTTCATCCCTCTTCAGACCTCTCATGGCTGTCCTTCTCCCCTCCCTCTGTGCTGAGAATCTTATCTCATATTTTACAGAAAAAAATTGAGGCCATTTGCCATGAGCTCCCTCCTGTTCTTTCTTCCTTATTTCCTTTTATTCAAATGCCTTCTGCCACTATCTCCTTTTTTGTGGTTCATTCGTTTCAGTCATGTCTGACTTAGTGACCCTATTTGGCGTTTTCTTGGAAACTTGGATACTGGGGTGGTTTGCCATTTCCTTCTCCAGCTCATTTTACAGCTGAAAAACTGAGGCAAACGGGGGTAAGTGGCTTGCCCAGAGTAGCATAGCTAGTAAATGTCTTGGATTTGAAAAAGGAGGATCATTCTTCCTGACTTGAGGCCTGGTACTCTATCCGCTATCTGTCCTCCTTTACCCTTGTCTCATATGATGAGGTGATCTTATATCTTACCAGGATAAACCCCTCTACCTCCTCAATTGGGGCAGCTAGGTGGCACAGTGGATAGAGCACTAGGCTTGGAATCAGGAAGACACATCCTCATGAGTTCAGATCCAGCCTGAAATACTTCCAAGCTGTGTGATCCTGGGCAACTCATTTAACCATTTGCCTCAGTTTCTCATCTATAAAATGAGCTGGAGAAGGAACTGGTAAACCATTCCAGTATCTTTGCCAAGAAAATCCCAAAAGGAGTCACGAAGAGTTGGACACGACTGAAAGTACACAACAACAAAAACCTGTTCAGATGATCCCATTCCATCCCATCTCCTCTAACGATTACCACTTCTGTCATCCTGACTCACTTATCTTCAGTCTCTCCCTGTCTGCTGGCTTCTTCCCCACTGCCTACAAACATATCCATCTCCCCCATCCTAAACAAAAAAAACCACTCTCACTCAGTCATTCTTCCACTGCCAACTATTATCCTATATCTATTTCAGTCCTTTAGAACTGCATTCCTCAAAAAGTCTACAAAAGGTGCCTCCACTATCTCTTCTCTCACTCTCTTCTTAAGCCCTTTCAGTCTGGCTTCCAGCCTCATCTTTCCACAGAAACTCTTATCTCCAAAGTTACCAGTGATTTTCTCTTAATGCCCCCTGCCCCCCACACACACCCAAAATGCTCCCCCTCCCTGTCTCTGCTTACTGGCTTGCCTGGTTTTCTTGAAGTCCCAACTAAATCCCATCTTCTACGGGAAGTCTTTCTAAATCCTTAATTCTAGTGCCTTCCCTCATTTAATCCCCCCCCCCCAATTTTTCCTTTATATACTTTATTTGTACTTGGTTGTTTGCTTGTTATCTCCCCTACCAGACTGTGACCTATGGACAGGGAACAATCTTTTGCATCTTTTTGTATCCCCACCATTTATGTAGCACAGTGCCTGGCACATAATACGCCCTTAATAACTGCTTATTATTGTGATGGGCTAGATGGATGTAGTTTATATACATACCAATTTTTTTTGCACCATATCTATGACTTCGGCGGTATGGGGAACTTCCTTGAGAAAACTACTCCCATTGGGTCTCCACTGCTGAGGTAACTTTGCTGCCTAGGGGCAATGAGAGGCTAACTCACCTGAAAGCATTGTTCAGACCATATGTATCAGTTAGGACTTGAACGGAGGTCTTCCATTTGTACCATGCTATCTGTGTGTCTTTGTCTCTGTCTGTACAGATTTTCTCCAAGAAAGGCTGTGATCATTTAGGTGCGTATGTATTTTTATGCTTCAGAGAAGTTTGTCAGAGGTGGGACTTGAATCCAAGCCTTTCACATTTGGGCTGGATTACTATAAACTGTGCCACACTATACAACCCAAAGTGCTTTTCTGTATTATATTAACAGATACCCAAAGAGTCATGACTTGGACTTAGGAAGACCAGGGTTCAAGTCCTATCTTTGACGCATACTGATCTTGTCACCCCAGATATGTCCGTTAACTGCTCTTAATATAAAAAATAGTACAGGGGCAGCTAGGTGACGCAGAGCACCAGCCCTAGAGTCAGGAGAGACTTGAATTCAAATCCAGCCTCAGACACTTACTAGCTGTGTGACCCTGAGCAAGTTATTTAACTGGAGAGGCCTCCAAAAAAAAAAAACACCACACACAAAAAAGGTACACGCCTTAGCTGATCACAGCCTTTCCTATATAAAATCCATATTTAAGTATTCTTTTAAGAATACTTCTAAATCTTTATAATTTACAGGCCGAGGGAGATTTTGGCAGTAGTACATTATCATGTGATAGTCAATAAGCCATTGGTAAACAAAGTTTTAAAAAGTAAGAATTTTAACTCATAGTTATAGGACTATGAGCTTCTTCCCTTCTCTCATTACCTTGATGGAAATTTGAAGACCATCCTGTGATACCCTTACAGAACCACTCAACAGATAGGGAGGGATAATAGCTCCTCCTAACTTAGTATACAGCTGAATTTTAAAAGGAGGAACTTGTCCCTGCTGAGGCTGTTAGGAATTTTCTTTTAATCCATTTTCATAAGTGGCAAAGATCAGTTGTAGCTAGCTATGTAATTTGCTGGATTTCCTGAGTGTGGGGAAAAGACTGGATCAGAACGTTTAAGAGGTTTGGAAAACACATTGATAAAAGAAGACCACTTTCCCTAGTGCATTAGATATTATAATTATGTATTGGTTACAAGCTGTTGACATAGAGTTAGGTTTGATTTAAAGGAGGGAAAAAAAGGACTGTGGATATTCCTGCTATTTATTGATACGCTGAGTCCATTAAGCTAAATTATAGAGCAAATTTCACCATGACAGCAACATTTGGGTTGCTCTAGTTAAGAATCTGTCAACATTACCATAAGACCTTTTCTTTTTAAGAATTTATTACTGGCAATTTTAAAAAATATGCTTTCAGATGGAATTTAATCCTAGCCTACTCTTGCAGTGTTCACTTGTCCCTCAAAGAGGGTTGACGTGCTTGCATTTAGCAAAATTGTTCTTTATTACATGATTATACTGTGGGCCAAATCATATCCCTGAAAAATGTAACAACTAATTATACTAGAAACCTAAGATAACAATCTATTTTTTTAACCTAACCCTGTGATTTCGTTTTGTGTAGGAAACTGTATACTAATGAAGACTGGCAAATGCTGAGCTATTTAGCAGTTCATCTGGGGGCATGAAGTGCCAAGGGCCATACATTCATTATATGTCAAAAACAGAACTTGAACCCAGGTCTTCCTTACTTTGAGACTACCTCTCTGTCCACTGTGTCATCTCATTTCTCAGCAGAATCTCTTACTATAATAAAGAGAGCCACCTTGGGCCACTCTTGGGATCATCATGAAGATGATCTCGGTTCAAATTCCATTTTTGTCAGTTACTTTTTAATCTTAGGAAAGTCCTTTAAACTCTTTGAGCTTCAGGTAACTCTTTAAGACCATAAAGTGTAGGTAGGTTTTTATTGGTGCTGCTCAGTCATGGTTCCCACACTGATGTAGTCACGAGTCTTTGACTATTGATATGTGATAATAATAGTTCACCTCTCTGTGGTACTTTCTCCACAGTGACCCCTGTGAGGTTGTATAAGTATTTTTGTAGATAGCCTCTATGTTCCTGGCGTCTTGCTTAGTAAATGTTGGAGCTGCTCTTTGCAGTATGCCACCCTGCCCAAGTTTTTTGCATATTAGACCTGTCCCTCAATACTAGCATTATAAAAGCATCCAACCCATCTTTAATACAATGAATTAATTTTATCAGTATTCTTAACAATTGAATGACATTTATACTTTCCTGTTTTATTCTTAGTTGATATAGTTTTATAATAGAGATTTGATTTTAAAATATTCTGTACTAAGGATTTTGAAATTAAGCTTACCTCATTTGAATGAGTGATGCCTTTGAAAATTCAGAATGTATAGATGAACAAATTGGAAGGTGAACATTACTTCACTAAATATGCATTTCCCCACCTTTTTTAACCTTTTACTCCCTCCTATCCCTACCCCCCCTAGAAAAATGCCTAAGTCTTTTTGGGTTTTGAGGAGATAGAGCTGTAAGAATCTAGCTCTTAAATTACTTTCTAAGCTATAGCCTCAAACTCAGGTCCTCCATCTTCAAGGCCCCAGCCTGGTGTGCCAGGCCCGACACCTTCAGTTAAAAGCTCCTTTTGATCTTCTTAGGCTGGCGTTCTGCCTGTGATCAATTCATTTACATACAGACTACCCAGGGACTTTGGATGAAATCTGAACTCTATCCCCTGACATTCAAGGCCCTCCAGCATTTGGCCCCAATCTTATCTCCCACTACCCCAGACTGAGCTTTCCCTCCCTCCTTCCTTTCTTCCTTCCTCCCTTCCTACTTTCCTTCCTTCCTTCCTTCCTTCCTTCCTTCCTTCCTTCATTCCTTTCTTCCTTTCGTCCTTCCTCCTTTCCTTCCTTCCTTCTTTCCTTCCTTCCTTCCTTCCTTCCTTCCTCCCTCCTTCACTTCCTTCCTACCTGTTTTCCTACCTTTCTATCTTTCTTTGCTATTGCTGTTCATACCTTGTGCTACCTGGAACATCCTTATTTTCATTTGATCAATCTCTGTCCTTTGAAAGCCCAGCTGTAATGTTTTTTTCTTCTTCTCCTGTGAAGTATATTCCTTGAATCATGCCCCACCAGCCAGAAGTAATATCTCCGTCCTCCGAATGACCATAGTATTCAGTGTCTCTCTCATTAATTCACATTTTGCTTTGCAGTAAAAATTATGTGTTAAAAACTTAGCCCTAGCACAGTATCTTGATAGTGGCAAATCCTTATAAAGAAATGTGAGGGAGGGAGGGAGGGAGGGAGGGAGGGAGGAAGGAAGGAAGGAAGGAAGGAAGGAAGGAAGGAAGGAAAGAAGGAAGGAAGGAAGGAAAATAGCATTAATAGTAATAGCGCTTTTCTATAGTGCTTACTAGGTGCCAGGCAATGAGCTAAACCTTTTACGATTGTTATGTCACTTAATCCTCACAACAACCCTGAAAGGTAAGTGATATTATGATGTCCATTTTACAGTTGAGGAAACTGAGGAAAACAGAGGTGAAGTTACTTCCTTAGGATCACATAGCTGCTATGTTAGTGTCTGAGGCTGGGTTTGACTACAGACTCTATCTATCCACTGAGCCACCTAGCTGCTTCTAGGAGGTAGTGTGGTATATTGGAAAATTCATTGGACTAGAAATCAGGCGGCTTGAGTTCTAGTACTGTGTAGGTCACTTACTAGTTTTGTGATGTTGGATGAGTCACTTAACCTTGTTGAGCTCAGCTTTCCTTATCTGCAAAATGAGGGAGTATGCTTGATGATCCCTAAGGCTCCGTCCAAATTTAGGATTTTATGATCTATGTTCTTCACTCAAAAATGGTAAGAAGCTTTATGTTTATTATGCATCATGAATATGGAATACAGTGGGTCTTGTACAGCAGCGGTGTCTCCCTCCCCACACTTACCGTATAAATAGTGGTAGTTTGTGATTTTCCAAGTCAATTAGAGGCTTGCATGGATCCATTTCTATTTGAGTTTGACATCTCTATTGTACAGTGCCTTTCAAATAATAGATACTCAATAGGTAACTGTTCTTTGATTGATTGAACCTCCTTTATTTGTTGAGAAGATTCAGAAGGCATACATGCAAACTTTCTTTACATATTGGAATGAGTAATGTAACAGAAAGGAAAGAGGTTTGGGAGTGGTCAGATCACAAGCAGCTGTTCTAGGTGCTAGTCAGTGTTACCTGTGTGACAGATTGCCAGTCTTTGGTCCAGGATGTAGCACCTCGAAGGTCTCTTTATATCCCCTAGAAATTAGGACCTTCTTAGCAATTATCATCATTATCATAATAGCTGGCATTTATATGCATAGCTCTGAAGTTTTGCAAAGTGCTTTACATATGTTATTTCATTTGATCCGCAGAAGAGCCCTTTGAGGTAGGTACTATTTTATCTCCATTTTGCAGATGAGGAAACTGAGGCTGAGAAAGATTAAGTGACTTGCCCAGGGTCACACAGCTAGAAAATGTGCCTGAGGCAGGAAAATGAGACCTAGATAGTGAATGCATTTTAAATATCCTGCACTTAGAGTTTGTGTATCTAGCTTCCAGTTACCCAGTTAGTTTTATTCTTAAACTTACCTGACCAGGAAGTCAGTGCTTTCATTTAATGTCAAGAGAAAAAACAACTTGTACACGTGGCTTAAGATTTGGCCTCTGTTCACTCTAGCCCCAGTTTTATACCTGTTTATAGTTAGAGTCCAATTAATATTAAGGGAGCTCATTTGAAACTAAGATTCAGAAAATCATTCAGATGAGAAAAGATATTTCATCAGAGACTTGCAAGATTATATGGCCTATTTGTTAATACTGCTTACAAAGGTGTTGAGCTGTTAAGTTCTAAATGTTCATTTACTAATAAATGTGTCCTCAGTTACTAAGATTGGCATCTCATTTTATTTGGTACATTATGGTCATGTAAAAATAATGTCTCTTTTCAGCCTTTCCAAATCGCCAGTTTTTAATCTTGTGAGCTGGGCCACTGTCCATTCCTTTCTTTCACACATGAGTAAAGCGAGACAAATATAGGTTATATTTCTTAGACAATAATATTTACTCTTGGTCATAACTGAAAGGCTTAAGAAGTAGAAAGGCCTTATTCTGCTGTCAGTAATGCCTTCACTTCTTTTATCTACACAGAAAGGATCACATATTCCTTTAGTTTGTGTTAAGGTTTCAGGAATAGCAGTATTGTCAATAACATACTAGAGTTCTCTTCTTATCTTGAATCTTTCTGCATTTGTCAGTGGTTAAGTTCACACTTTATATCCCAGTAGAAATATTGTAACTATCAGGAGCAATTTATCCATGTGACATCTGATGGATATCTGTGTTGACCCTCTCCTCATTGCTCTCTATCACTAGCCCTGACCTCTCTCCCCCTCTCAAAATAGTTTCACATATCCAAATGCAACCTGAAAATTTTTGCTCACATGTCTGTGCTCACCTTAATCTCCACAAGCATGAGGCTAAACTCATCTATCCCACAAAACTACCTATCCCTTGCAGTGTCTCTGTTTCCATCAGTGGTCCCATTGGGAGTGGAACTCCCTTTCCCCTAGACTCGACCTCTTTTCCCCTCACCTGTGCCTTACTTATATCTACTCAGTTACCAAGATTTTTTCATTCATGATATTTCTTATGTCTGTCTTTTCCTCTTTTCCCACTGCCAGGAATGAAAATGAAACACTGGTCCTTATTACTCAGTGCCTACTCCCTACCTCTAGTCTCTCCCACACATCAAGAAGATTAATTTTCCTTAATGTACAGTCCTGATCATGTTACTCCCCTATTGAGAAACCTTCAGTGATTCCCAGTTTACATTTAGGGATATAGTCTAAACTTCTCAAACAGGTATTCAAGGCTCTTTGCAATTTGGCCCCAGCCTATCGTAATGACTTCCAACCAAGAACACTGTCATCCAGTCAGATTCATTCCCTATTCTTAACTAGATCTTGTCTATCCTTTAGTAGACAATTTAAGTCCATTCTCCTTGAAACTATCCAAGGTCCCATTCTCACTATGCCAAATAAAACCTCTTTGCTGAATTTCTCTAGCAGTTTTGATCTGTACTGTTCATATGGCACGTAACTATATGCATTCACGTACCAATGCTATGCTAATTATACTCTCCTAGATATTTGCCCTACATTGCAAAAAAGCAGTCCTATATTCTAAGATCTATGGTTATTTGAATTTATTTGCCTTCATTTTATCATTCTCCTATATCTATTCACAACTTATTATCCCCTTACCCCTTAGTATTTAATAAACTGTTCATTATATGTGACCAGATTCATAATACTAGTGTTGTGTCACATCTATAGTTCCTTTGCAGCTGGTGCTATCCCCTTCTTATCTGTTGGTGTCCTTTGATCAGACTCACATCATGGTACAGTGGAGTGGCCTTAGAAGCAGCACACCTGGGTTCTGGCTCTGCTTCTGCCCCTTACTAGATGTGACCTTGGACAATTCAGACTCTGAGCTTCAGTTTCATTTTATAGATACAGTTCATTCAAGCTGTAGACTTCTGTAATTCTTAGATTCCTTTTATTTAAACCTGACCATGCCAAACTTTAAGTAAAACAAAAAGAAGCACAGTCTGAAGTCATTGAATGAGCTTATGGCCTTCAAGGTCCTTGACTCCTTAGTATTCTAGCAGGAGAACACTCTGTGTCTTTTGTAGGGTACTTACATATAAAATCAGATGTTTGTCATAAAATATCACATTTTTCAATGCACTTCTGATATTTAGGTCCCCAAACTTAGTGGTAGTGTAGTAATAATGTTTTAAGAATGTGTTCTTCATCGTGTTCTAGCACAAGTGTAAACACTTGAGCTAGTTATAATAATAATAATGATAGCTTAAATTTACATAGCATTTACTGTGTGCCGGGCACTGTACTAAGCATTTCACAGTTATCTCATTTGATCCTCACAATAACCCTAGGAGGTAGGTGCTATTATTATCCTCATTTAACAAACGAGAAAACTGAAGCAAAGAAAAGCTTAAGTGACTTGGCCAAGGTCAACCGCTGTAAGTGTTTGAAGCCGTATTTGAACTCAGGTCTTCCAAACTCCAGGCACAGTGCTCTATCCACTGTACTGCTGATAGACAGACAGACAGATAGATATAAACATACATATGTTTTTATGTGTTCCTCTATTGTAGGACTCACAAATATTGTAAAAAAGGTACAATGAGTAAAAAATAATGAGAAAACTGATTCTTGTTAGTCCTGTTCTTACTTTTTCTCTGGTCTCTAGATAACCAATTGTATTTATATATTTTGCTATGCTTTCTCCATGTGGTCCACAGCTTGGCAGCCAATTGGTATTTTTCTTTTTCTTTTTCTTTGATAAGCCTGAAGAAATAAATATTTTTTAAATTGTTAGTCTCCACCAACTATTTATCAATGGTAGCATCAACTCATAAGTCATAGTTTGGGGACAAGAAGCTGGAACCAAGGCAACTGAAACTCCTTAGGTTTAGAATTGTAGACAAGGTGTGGTTAAGAGCTCCAAAACACTTTTATTGCAAGTCAGAGACATAAAAGCATGCCCGAATACCAGTGAATGAGGTAAAAAATATGTCAAAAACCAGGCATCCTGGTAGAAAGTAGGAACATCCAAATGTTAAAGGGTATAAGCGATCAGATGTCAGGATTTAGTGGATTTACGTTAACTAATGGGGAAAGAGTGAAGTGGACAGGAACATGGATGTGTGAGATTAGTGCCAGGCAATGTTCTCTGGCTTTAGCCGGAGACTTCTGTATGTTTCCTGCTAGAATAAGAACTAGTTCTCAACACGACTAGCCTAAGGCACAGGGACAGAAACAGGTAAAAGGCTAGGGAAAGTGTCAGATATTGGTGAGGTCCATAATATCTTTTTGAGCCTTGATTCCATTACCACATCATAACATTGATCTACTTTCTAAGCGTGTACCTCAGATTATAAATGTCTCTAAAACATATTTTAATTAAACATGGATTATAGGTGTTTTGGCACATAGAGTGCTAAATTTGGGAGTCAGGAAGATCTGAGTTTGAATCTTACCTCACACACTTACTAGCTTTTCGATCCTAAGCAAGTCACTTAACCTTTATGTACCTCAGTTTACTCATCCATAATATGGGAATGATAATAGCATCTGTCTCCTAGAGCGGTCGTGAGGATCAAATGAGGTAACATGTGTGTAAAGTGCTTTACAAATCTTAAAGTGTAGATAAATGCTATTTGTATCATCATTACCATTATTACCTTTAATTCAGTCAACAACCATTTATTAATGTTCTTTGTTCAAGGCAATCTATACGCTTAAAATTTCTTTTCACTTCTATTATGAGCCTGTACCCATTATGCTATTATGTTGGGTTTTGTATATTTCATTTATTTTCCAATTACATGTAAAAATTAATATTTATTTTTT
This sequence comes from Trichosurus vulpecula, assembly GCF_011100635.1. Classification (NCBI taxonomy): domain Eukaryota; kingdom Metazoa; phylum Chordata; class Mammalia; order Diprotodontia; family Phalangeridae; genus Trichosurus; species Trichosurus vulpecula. Next base: position 173,477,334 of record NC_050579.1, read on the forward strand.
TTTAAATTTGAGCTCCAAATTCTCTCCCTTCCTACCCCCTCCTCTCCCGCCCATCAAGAAGGCAAGCAGTATGCTACCGATTACACATGTAAGGTCATGCAAAATATTTTTATATTAACTATGTGTGTTGGATTTTGACTACGTGTCAAATTTCACTTTTTCTGAAGGGCTACCAAAAGAAATCTACTAACCCATGTTGTCTCTTGTGTGTATTGAAGTGGGTGGAGATAACAGTAGCTTTCAAAAATAGGAAATAAGAACAGCCAGTCTAAAATTAAATGGCACCCTTTTAAAAAAAAAATCTGATGTCGTCTATACCTTATGTCATGTTTTCTACCGAGTTATCAATTCTAACTCTCTTATATTTGTAAATGTACTTAGAGGCTAGTATGCAATGAATACAGCAAATCTAATATTCTTTTTCTTTTGGCCCTTGCACATTTCTTCTGAACTAGAAAAATATGATGGTGGTGGTGGCTATTGGTAGTTTTTCAGGAGTTGAGGAAGAGGAAAATAAATTACTTGAGAATGATAGAACCTTTTCTTACATTTTATCTGTGTTCAGAAAACTTATTCTGTCCTTTCCCCATCAGCTGCCAATGCAGTGTATTTCTTTGACCTTGTCTAATGTCTTTACTTTTATGTTTGGATAAATTGTTATAAAGTCATTTTAAATGTTTTCTTTTTTATGGTAAGGATAGGGTCATCTTAACACGACATACCATTAATAGTTAAAACATTTCACTTATGATGTTTTCTGCATATTCCTTAGGGTATGCAGCTTCTTTTTTAGTTAAAAATATAAGGTAGACAAAGGAAAGTTAAAAAAAAATTGTGTTAAAAAAATCACTGCCTTACATTTAGTTGGGATGTTCTATAATGTATGGTTTCTACATAGGAGGAAGGGCTAACAGAGGTGAGAACCTGAGGCCTCAAGGCCGTATGCGACCCTCTAGGTCCTTGGGTGAGGCCTTTTGACTGAGTCTAAGTTTTACAGAATAATTCCTTTTATTAAGGGGATTTGTTCTGTGAAGTTTGGATTCAGTCAAAGAGCTGCACTTGAGGACCCAGAAGGCCATATATGGGTTACCTAACCTCTGTGTATACTTTTAAAATTTCATCTAGTTTGCTGTTTTTTTCAGTAATCTGAATTCTATACTTTGAAGTAGTTCATTGGTCAGCATTCTACCATTTCTCTTTAGGTATGTCAGAAGGGATAAATTTGCTCAAGAATAATTTCTTTAACCCCCAATATCAACCTCAAAGTCCTAATAGTTCGCCAGTGCCACCTTTGACATTCTTTGCCAACATGGAGTACTGGCTGTCATCTTTGCATAAAGCAAGGCAGCCTGTGGTTAATTTAGCCACTATTGCTGAGCTTTTCTTAATCTCAAGGAGGAACAGAGTAAATTTTGTGAATGTTTGACTAACCTTTGATGATTAATATAAAGAAAGTGTTAAATTAAAACATCTCTGCTGTAACCTAATCCTTCGTCTGTACGTAATGAACATACACTTCTGCCTGTCACCAATCACTTTAATATTTTGTTTTACTGCCTTATTTTTAAAAAAAAAACTTAATTTTTATTTTCAGTTCCAAATTTGCTATTACTGTTTTCTTTTGCCATACACACACACACACACACACAGCCTTTATTATCTTGTACTTTCAGAGTTTTAAGGAATCAAGAGCCAAATCTCTGTAATTTTCTTAATATATAGTGTCCCAAAAGTCTTAGTGTAATTTTAAGCTGCTAAAGCTTAAAGATATTTTGAGATACTAAGGCTTACACCTGCACTAAGACTTTAGGACAATATGTATTTCACAAGTAATTAGGTGCTTAAGTATATTTTTTATTATTGTAAATTATGAATGACTTATGACCTAAAAAAATAAAGCAACAGAGAATATATTGCTGGACTTGTAGCCTGGAAGACTTTGGGTCAGATGCTGCTTCTAACACTAGCTGTGCAACCCTGGGCAAGCTGCTTAACTGCTGTATGTTTCAGGTACCTGGCTAGGACATACCTGCTACATCAGAGACCATTAATACCTCCACCCCAGTAAGCTCTACCGGCTCCTAGATCAATCGGTAAACATTTGTGAAGTGCCTACTATGTGTCAGGCACTGTGCTAATCACTGGAGATACAAACAGAAGCAAAAGGTAGTCCTTGCCGTCAAGGAGCTTACAATGTATCATTTAGAGTCCTTTCCACCCTGCCTCAAACCACCTTCTCTCTTATTGTTCCAGTTACCGTACTCCATTGTCTGGCCAGACTGTCTCCTTGTTCTTTATACATTTACATCCTTTCTCTGCACCGTTGTACTTGCTGGTTCCCCATGCCTGGAAATCCCTCTTAGGTCCCCTTTAACTTTTAGAATACATTTTTCTCTTCAGAACTTTGATCAAGCATCACCTTCTTCATGAAGCATTTCTTGATCCCTGCCTCTGTTAGTGCCCTCCCTCTCAATTTATTTTGTGTATATTTATGGCCTCCAAGTTCCTTGAGGACAGACACTGTCGTATTTTTGTATTTTTAATCCTGAGTGGCCAACATACTGTCTAGAATGTAATAGGAACTTAATAATTGATTGATCTGCCCAGTGGAGGGAGTTTCCACACCAGGAGTTCCTTACTCAGATGAAGTCACAGATGCTTCAAGTACTTCACACATGAAAACAAAGGAACTACCAAAACCTCTTATCGATAGATTTTAGTCCCTATGTAGGAACCTGCCCATTTGAAGCTATATGGACCCTATCTGCAAGTGGTCAGATTGCAGATGATTCCTTCCTAAAGGCAGAGGGGTAGGACCCACAGAGACAGTGGGCTTTGAATGATTTTAGTTTTGTAAATGTTGATCTCTGCAACTTGAACTAGTAGGTGGAACATGACAGTGACTACATAAAAAGGTGCTTGTTGGAGACCTTACTTAGGCTATGGCATATTGACTTTGAAAAAATATGGAGGGCTGGCGCAGTGGCTCATCCTTATAATCCCTGCTACTTGGAAGGCTGAGGTTGATGGATCTCATGAGCTCAGGAGTTCTGATCTACAGTGGGCTAAACTGGTCTAGTGTCTGTACTAAATCGTGCATTAATATGCTGAGTCCACCCCTAAGAATTGGTGAAGCAGCCCACGACAGAAACAGAGCAGGTCAGAGCTGTATAATCAAGTGTTACATTTCTAGCCAGGGCCAGAGAGGGAGACACCCAGTCTTTTTTGTTTTTTAAAGGTAGCTGAACTGGTTTCATAATTTTTGGGCACAGCCCATCTGGCCTAACCTCACTTTGGGATCAGTGCTAGACCTCTGATTTCATTGGTACTGAGAATTGTGGGTTTTGGAAATTCCTTCTACTAATGCAAGTTGACACTTTCTCTGCAATTTATATTCTTAGAGAGTTGCTTAGAGCACTGAGTGATTAAGTAATTTGCCCCAGGTCAGTCATTATGTGTTAAAGGTGGAACTTAAACCTGGGTTTTAGTGGCTTCAAGGCCAGTGCTCCAGCTACTAGCTGGGGCTGGCTTAAGTTTTACATATCAGTATATAATCTACTTAACTTTTTGCTTAATGCAGTTATATAAAGTGTAGTAAGACTTGGCCTTGCATCCAGTCTTCTCTTTATGTAAAATTACTTTATTACCAGTGCGCTTGTCCTAATGAGTCTCATGAGATGTTCATTTCTTTTAGAATGCCCACTTCCCCCAGGGAAACAATTAAAAAAAAAACCCAAAAGAATGGTAGAATGACTATAGTAAAACACTTTCTGTTATGACTACCAATAGTTTTTCTTAATGTTATAGTCTATACATATTAGTACTATGGCAAGTCTCTCTTCTCAGCTCTATGCCATTATCTTATAAATATCTCGGCTCTGACTTTACAATGCTGTTTATAGAATTTAATAAGGCAAATGTAATAATGCTGCCTGTGTTTTAATGCACAATCTCAATTGAGTTGACCACAAGATAAATAGAAACAGAAACGATAACTTGTTCCTACATATTCTTTTTAATAAGCATGTTATTTAGTTGATCAGCTTCCTGCAATGATGCCTTCTATCCCACTCTCCAAGACAAATTGGCTAATGCTTTCTCAAGCTTTTACTCTGGGAGTATTGGTTCCCTGAAGATCTCTCTGTATTAAACTTCTAGAAAATTTTAACTTCTGTTTTAGGCTAAGTAGAGAAATATGACTATGAAGGACGTAAGAAAGGTGAAGGCATTATCGAATTCACATTGCATTATTTCAGAATGGAACTTTTTGGCTTGCTGTTTACAAGGTAATGAGCAAGAGGCAAGACCTCTGACACGACAAAAGCACACTTTTGCATTTAATTTCTGGCATGTGCCTTTTTGGAAAAAGAAACATACGTGTGAAACACCATCAATGAATCAAATGTACATTCATTTTTTGATACACTTGTATGCTTAAGCCCACAAAAGAAAACTGTTTTTGGTGGGTTTTTTTTTTTAAGTTCATGCCTCGATTGGAAGTAAAATCACTTGTCATGCCAGCTAGCAGTTGCAAAATGCAAACCTTCATTCTGTAACTGCCTATTTCTCATTTGGTTCTGACATATTAAAAAGCATATAATTAATGGTTGACATTAGTAATTAACATTAACTTTATGGTGCTTAATATGCCATCATTCATCCATCAAATAACCGAGGTGCATTAATGTCTTGGCATAAAGGTTTTAATTATATGAAACGGTCCTTCAGTTTTCATATGGAATATTTGAAAGAAGCCCAAAATGTATTAACAAAAAAAAAAAAGGAAAAAAGATTTCTATAAGCATTTGTTGAGAATGAGTGCTTATTTTTATTTCTCCTTAGGAGTGTGTACCAGCAGTCATGCAGGGAACTTCCAGGGGAGAATGCAGGCCTGAGTGTGCCAGCCTCATCGGTGGCTAAAGAGCACCACCTGGCTGCAATTGCCCGTGCACTCTGGAGAAATTTCTTTCCTTTCCTCAAGAGCCAGAGAATGTCACAGACGGTGCCTGTCCCTCAGCTTGCAGATACAGCTGCAGGTCAGCATTCATCCTTTATTTACTGTTGACTATTTACTTTCCTCCTTGCAGGCTGCTGTTGTTTTGTCAGTGTATTCTTGTCTCCACTAAGTTTCTTACTGCTGTAGCCATTTGAATGTTAAAACATTTTGACAACCACAAAAACGGAGCTGCCTATTTTAATAGGATCCTTTTATTTTTATCCAGCTATGATTTATTAGAGACAAGGCTTGTTTTTGCCTGAAATGAAAGAGGTATTATTAGTAGTATTGGTAAAACTACTACTGATAGCAACAATTCACATTTATGTAGGGTTTTAAAGGTTTATAAAAACACCTTTCTCACAACATCCCAAAGCTGCTCTTCTTCATCTGAAGATTTTTATATTTAAAAGAACAGTTTGATAGGTATCTCATGTTGTTTTCAGAAAGTATCATTGCTGTGAAAGCAAATGATTTTTACAGTTGAATTGCATAAGTCTGTACCCAGGCTTAAGCAGGTTATTTTGCATGAAAAGCTGTTCTGCATGGAACGTAGAGGAGTAGAAATAACATTTGTTCTTAGTCAAACTGAGAATCTCAGTTTGACAACTTATGTGATCTTGGGCAAGTCACTCCATGGGCCTCAGTTTCCTCATTTGTAAAAAGAGGAGGTTGGACTAGATGATCCTGAAGTTACTTTCTGCTCTAAATTCATGATCCTATATTCATGTAGCACCTGAAATAATTAACAAGAATACCAATCAAACTTTAAGAAGGTGGTAAGGTGGTAGTAGCAGTAGCAGTAGTAGTAGTGGTGGTGGTGGTGGTGGTGGTAGTAATACTAGTAGTGACATTGTACAACCCTCCCACACCTAAATCCAATTCACTTGGCAAGTCATAGCATCACCTTCCTGATGTTATGGTCCTCTTTAACAACAAGGAAAACAACAACTTGTGTGTAGTAGGAGTTGTCCCATTGGGGACCCAACTGGCCAATTCCAGTTGGGCAACACAGCTCTTCCTCCATTCTTTTTCCTTCCTTCCCTCCTTCCTTCCTTCCTTTCTTCCTTCCCCTCACTTCTCTCCCTCTCCCTCCCTCCCTCCCTTCCTCCTCTCCCTCTGTCCACAATGAGTATCATACGCTTACCTGCCAGTGCTCTACCCAAAGGAAAGTAAATTTTGATTACTGAAACCTGGACAGCTATCTTGGGGGTTAAGAGCTAGATTTCTTTCTTAAGGACCATGCCTTAAACCCAAATCACTCTGGCTCTCACTGGCCAATAATGGGTCCTAGTCCAAGTCTCACTTGGTCATTGTTTGGAGCTGATGTAATTTACACTGATGTATTTACACTCAGAGTGAATGTAACTCCTGATTGTTTCCATTTTGGCCAGAAACCCTGAGGGTCTTTCTGTCCCAGATTGATTTTTTTTTTAAACTAGGTAAAACAGGCCATTCTTTGCTTAATTTCTGGTAGCCTTAATGACTGAGTGGCTGTTGCCTCCCTCAGACTGAGACCTGGGAAGACCTTTACTTAAAAAGGCCAAGGTCTCCCATTGCATCCAGGGCCATCTTCAGTCACCCTAATCTGTATTCTGCCACTGGACTGAAATGGCTGCCAAGGAGAAAGTGAGGCTGGTGACTTTGCACAGCCCTCCCTTACTTAAATTCAATTCACTTACAAGTCATGGCATTGCCTTCCTGATGTCATGGTCCTCTTTGAGAAGGAAGGACAAGCAACAAGAAGTAGTAGTGGTAGTAGAAGAACAAAGTGATGAATAAAAATGTTGGCATGATAATCCCATATTATATTTATTAGATTTTATCACATAAAATTTTGGTTTTTAAAATTGTAAGCACACAAATAAAATTAAATAAACTGGAGTATATTCTCAAATAAAGCATAAAAACTTGAGCTGCTTACATTTTAACTAGAACAATGATAAAGATATAAATTTTAAAAACTTAATTGTTTATTTTGTTCCTACTTCTAAAGCCATCCATAACATTTTAAAAATTATTCTTTTATTTTTGATTTGATTTATTTTTATTTTCATTTAAACATATTAGTTGCGGGTTTCAGTTTCTTTTTGGTTTGCCAGAAGCTTAAATATTTTTGAAATGAAACACATTTTAGAAAACAGTAGCTAGAATTTGTTTTTTACCCCGATATAAATAAACAAAGATGAATTACAAGCTCCTTCAATTGAAGAATAAAAAATCTGAGAGTTCCTGAGCTCTTGTGTCATTTTCCTAATTGTATTTTAGAATAGATTTTAATAAGGTAATGGTATCATGCTATGGAGGCACTTATAAAAATAAATATCACACTTAGTCCAATAGAACTATTTACAAATCAGCCATTACCAGGCTCTTCGAGTCTTTTCTCCTTAGTTGAAGACCTATGTCCTCATTCCTTACTGTTCCACGTACTTTACATACCTTCATCAATTTTTGCATTATACTAGTCTATGCAATAATACAGCCTAGGTTCTAGTGGATTGGGATACTGATCAATCCATCAGTCAATAAGTATTTATTATATCCCTGCTATGTTCTAGGTACCATCCAGAGTAATGAGGATGTAAATAGAAGACTTAATGGAGAGTTGAAGAGAAAGAATACTTAAAGGCATTTAAAAAGAATATGCCGTTAGACACAAATTAATATAGTGTAAGCCGGGCAAAAGGGCAAAGGGGTGTTGAGTTGGATAGGGCCAGTTACAGAATAGTAATTCCTGAAGGAAATGAATTTGAGGTTGGCATTTTGGGTTTTTTTTAAGACAGTATAATACAAAGTATCCCAAACAGTTTTAGGGGAGCCTGTGTTGTGAGTAGAGATAAATGACGTTTGTGAAAGAGGAAGGCCCATTGTGAAAGGCTTGTCTCAGTAATTCAGATTTGAGGGAACCTGATAAACACAATCTTTGAATGGTTTATTTTCTAGACATAATGGAAAAGATGTAAATGACACTGCAGAAATCAGACAATAAGACAGTCAGCTATTGGATTAGAGCCACTGGAGGATAATAATGTTTTCTTCCATTATGCTGCATGTAAAAAAAAAAAACTATTAAAATTGTATTTACTTATCACCATCAATGGTAACTTTTAAGAAGAAAGGAAGTGATCATCAAAACTTTTTTTTAATAGCACCAAGAATTTCTCTTTATTTTAAATCTAGGTTTTACTTGTTTGGCTTTGGACATGTCCAGAACAGCTCCCTCAGACCTTCAGCCTCAGCCAGTGATATCAATGATGCATTTATTTGGGTGGGATGATATGATTTGGCCACAGCTTGTATCTCGATATTTAAGTCATCTTATATCAAACAAGTAAGTACTTTTCACTTCCTATTCCAATCATATACTACAATTGAATCCCATGGTAGATTAATTGGGATAGGAAAAAAATTATTGATATCTTTTGTTTTTACATCATCTTCATTTATATATATCCCTCACGCCTCCCTGTCCAAAGAGATATCTCATATAGCAATGAAAAAGGAAGGGTAATCAAGTAAAACTGGTTCAGTAAAACTATCCAAGTCTGGCTGTAAATTTATACATCCGTAGTCCCTCACCTCTGCAAAGAAGGGAAGGAAATATATTTTGTTAAATCTTCTTTTGGCCCAGACTTGCTCCTGAATATACAGCATTTTTTTTGGTGGTTCTTTCTATCTACATTGCTAAATTGTTGTAGTCCTTATGTGTGGTCCCTTGATGGTTGTACAGAATTCACTTTGTCTCAATTCATGTAAATCTCCTTCAGTTTCTCTGTGTTCTTCATGTTCATGATTTCTCATAGTGCAGTATTAATCCATTATGTCAGTGAGTCAGTGAGTATCTACTTCTCTCTCCACCCCTCGGGTCTTTGCTATTACAAAAAAAAAAGTCAATATTTGTATTTATCTTGAGGCTTTCTTTCTGTCTCTATCCTTCTTGGGTTATATTCCTAGCCAGGTGGCTCAAAGGATGTGGACATTTGAATCATTTTCTTAGCATAATTCCAAACTGTTTCCCAGAATGGTTGTATCAATTTGTAGCTCCACTACCATAAAATGTGAATTAAAAAAGAATATCTTTCATTCCTGTTATCATCTAATTCTCATATATCTAAAGTTGAAAAGGACCTTAGAAGACATGTAGTTCAGCTTCCCAGTTTTTCAGATGAGGAAGCTGAAGTCAGAGAGGTGAAGTAATCTGCTAGATGGTCACACAGATATTAAGTGGCAGAGCTAGGATTTGAACCCAGAACCTCTGATTTAAAAATTAGTTTGTTTCTTCATGAACCATGTAATATTAATACCTGGAGGATAGACAGAAATATATCTTATAGCATGAAGCTTCTAAAAATTCTAAAATTTTCTTGGGACTGCCTTGTTCTTAGCTCAGATCCAGCAGAGTGGGTTTGCTACCCATAGAAAAAAAAAATTGGACTCTTCCACATTGAGTTATTGCACATATTTCACATATCACATAGCTGATTTTCATAAGAAAATTAAACCCAAAGAAGCTTAATACTGGGTTTGTGTTTTCAATTTAAGGGCTGTATATAATCTCATACTCCTTTACTGTGTGACATCTCTGTTTTGAGCCTAGTTTGTTCTAGCTGCAATGAGGAAGTTGTTTTATGTATCCTCTAAGGTCCATTCTGCTCTAAAATTTTGTCATTTTGCCTGATATCTAGGCTCTCTGGAATGCAGGAGATGAGCAGGTTCTCCAGATCTGTTGTTTCATTTACCTAGGGAGTTCTGATTAAGAAAGAAAACTCCCCCAATGCAAATCAGCTACTGTTCTACAGTCTTAGAGAATTGCCTTGAGCATTGAGAGGTTAAGTCAATCAGTGAGCATTTATAAGTCAATAGTCCAGAATCACACAGTCAGTATGAGTTAGAGGTAGGACTGGAATTCCGGACTTCTGACTCTGAGGTTGCTCCAGTTCAGATATCTCTGCCTCATCTACATGTTAACTCTAATTTATAGAAATGTTTGGTTTTTTATTATTATTCAGAAAGAGTATTATTCTCCCTTTCCATAAAAGTATGAAATAAGGCTTTTTTACCAAAATTATTAGAAGAATCACAACTCTGAAAAAAACTGATTTGTGTGCGTAAAATTCTTGTTTATAATTTTAAGCATCTTAAAAGTCAACTTAGAGAATCATATCTAGAACTCTGTGGATCTGTATAAAGGAAACTAATGATTATAATTCAGTCTTATATACCATGAAAGGAGTTAGCACTTTGCTTTGCAGTTTTCTAATGCATTGATCATGTGATGTAATGTATTTTAATTATCTTTGTGTTTTAGCTTCCTTTGAGACTATAAAAACCATGAAGGCATGTACTTTGTCTTAGCTAAACTTTATGTCTCCCCTAACACCTAGCGCAGTGTTATACTTTGTTTAGGAGTTTTGTACCAAATGTACCGTGATAGGTGGGTGAAGATAGCTTACTTTCTCTGTCTAATATATTTGTAGCATTTGATATTTTAACCTTATTTACCTGTCTAGAGGCCAGCAACTCATGACCTTGCGCTCTTCCATCTAATTCCCTTTTCTCTTTGCTTCCCCTCTTTTGAGTTCAGGGAGTGAGGCCCAGACTAGAACTGAAGAACTAAACAACCCAAGACTCCCTCATCCCTGCCCCCTTCATGGTTGCCCATTGATACCTGCACTAAGTGGCACTGCCTGGTGCTTTGAGGGTATTTTTTTTTAATTATTGTGAAAGTGAAACATGAGTGTGCTTTTTAATAAGTAAGAGGAAGGACAAAGAATATACTTCTGCAATATCAGGTAAATATCAGGTAATATCACGTACCTCAGTGAAATAAAATGCCATGGTGACCCAGACTCAGATCCAACTCCAAAGAACTCAGTCACCCCAAGAAAAATTTCAGTAAAACAATCTATTCTTAGAAAGTCTAATATCGTAATGATTTACAAACAGGGTTGGACTTTCTCCAAAAACAGGTCAAGCAGATCATTATTTGCCAAAAATGGATGGATGCCCTAGGCATAACAATTTATTGTTCATCTCCCACTAATATGGCTGCCCATCTCATCATCCACCCATGCAGTACAGACTAGCTTACTGTGCATTTGAGCTCTGGACTAATTTGCTATTCTTTGTGACTTATTTTTATCAGAATAAATGGTACTGAAAAAAGGGAATTTTATAAGTGTTAAATGATGCTGACTTTTTACTTTAATGTGTCTCTTTCTTACTCTTCTCTACTCCCTTTCTACTCACTTATATTAAGAGCCTCTGTTCCCTTCTTTAATGGTGTAGTAGAGTGAACTCTGGATTGGGAATCAGAAGCCCTATGTTCAAGTTTCACTGTGCCTGTTACTACAAAGCTATATTGTGCATATGCACATCTTTGGGCAAATTCATCTCTTACTCTCATTTTCCTCATTTGTTAAAGGAAGAGGTCAGGTTAGATCATAGATTTCCTGTAAGACCTGTTCTAACTCTCACATGCTCTGACTGTAGTCTTATAGATCTTTCCTCCTCATAGTTTTCTTATTACAGTGCATTCAGTTTTATAAACCCTTCTCTTCATTTGTAATTCCATTTCCCCCTCACCTTTCCATAAGTATAAACTCTCTACAAACATGGATTGAGAGAGAGAAAGACCTTTCAAAAATTGCATGGCATTTTATGCAATAGGAGAGTTTTTATATTTTGGTAAAATGTCATTTTATAGATGTCTATAAATGCTCATTCTCTAAATGCTGTTTTGTGATGTCTTTGTTAATGTGCCCTGCACATGGTAGGTGCTCAATAAGAGCTTATTGAATAGGAGTATAAACACAAAAAAAATCTTTTGCTTTATTAATACATGTGTTTAATAAGTGTGTTTTCTTTGTTGTTATTTTGCTGTTTGTGTGTGTATATTTTTGTAAATTTTAACCTTTTTCATCAGGACTCTATCTGAGACACTTTCCCATTCAGGCTGCACATCGTTTCAAGCCTTCACTATACGATCATGGATCCGCTGTGTTTTGCAAATGCACATGAAAGACCTCTCTGAGCCCAATGGCATTTTGGTTGGTATAGATGCTGAACAAACTGTTGGTAAGTATTCTGGGGGACACTTTTGATTCTGTATTGTTGGGTGTGTTTAAAATTCTCAGCTAATTGCATCAACTAATATAAAAGATATAGAGATTGATTTGTAATTAGGTATGAATATAAACAGAATTATATTCCCCTCTGCTGCCTGTTCTCTTTCTTGATGTTTTGCCTGCACCATACATGACAAATTTCTCTCATACAAAGATAAAAGAGCTTGTTTCCTTGGAAGCAAAGAACAAAAACTTGCTCCTGAGGAGACAAGCTTTTTTTTTTCTCCCTGAAGAAACTGATCAGAAAAAAAGTGAAAATCTGAAGTAAATAACTAGACATCACACTGTGAACTCCCTAAAAAGAAAAATACCCAATTATGAATAATTCTTTCCCATTTTATATTAGATATTTTGCCTTTCTTCTACTTCTCCATTATTCACTGAGTGATACTTGTACTGTTTTTTTATCTCTTACATACAGTCTAGTTGTCTATAGGACATATCTTCTCCTGAAGCTATTGTTTATGCCCATTTTGTAAATTGCAGGAAGGCCAGACTGAAAAAATTCTCCAAATTTACTTTGATAACTTATTACACTAGTTGGCTTTACATGAATAAATTTTTGTGCTAGAATGTTTCACAAGTACATGACTTCTTTGAATAAAGCCTTTGCTTAGTGAAAGAAACTTAATTCAAAGTCTTTGAATTTTGTGGAAATTTGAATTTAAAAAGAAAGACAGCTTCATGAATGAAGTATAGTACATTTCCTGCTATATTGTCTTTTTAAACAGAAAAAGAGTACATGGAACAGTTGGCTGAACTGACAAGGTTGCTATTTCAGCTTCCAGAAGTAAAGAATATTCTCTCAAAGGCTCAAGTTGAACATTTAGCCATCACACAAGACCCTCCAAAAGCACTTGTCCTATTCCTTGAGGTACTGTGCATTTATCAGCATAATTATATATCTCAGTTAAAGTGATGTGCAAGAAAACATGACGTATTCTTGAAAAGTTGCGTGTGATGTGAATTTCTGTAAATCTTGTCATGTGTTTTGCATTGGTTTCTATTGTAATATTGAAGATAAGCTCCCAGTGGAAAAAATTTGGACTAAAGACATAAAATAATTCCATGCAAGAAGGCAGTAAACTTTTAAAAATAACATTAAATGGAAAATAGTAAAGCACTGAAGTAATAACTCTGCTCCTTAGTTTAACCTCAGAATCCATGTGGTGGGACTGTCTTATAGATTAAACTTGCCTTAAAATAAGACTTTTTGGCATGCTAGTGACAAAATTCATTTGCATAAGACCTAAGGCAATGCCATTTTATAAGTTGATACAATATGTTAATTATGAGGTTTTAAGATACTTAAAGTTAACCTCAAAGTACGAATACTGCTGCAATACAGCATATTGTGCCAGAAATTAATTTGCTTTGGAAAAGGAGCTATGTCTAGCCTTTAGAATTTAGTCTATGGCTTTATCTCTTTTCCAAGACAAACATTTCCTTTCAAAACCTCATGTTTTAAACCGTTAATTCCCTACTAAGGTGCTGTGTGCATGCTTAACAGCTTTTCATGCAATGTAACCTTCTTGAGCCTATATGTGGTCATTTGTAGGTGGCACATCTAGTGGATTTACAGCTAGCATCAAGCTAGGAGGTATAATTGACATAACACAGGCAAGATGCAAAACAGTTCTCAATGGGATAGATTGTTGCACTGAGTATAAGTTTAAAAAAATTTTAAATTAAAAAATAATGTCAAGTTCAAGGTGGAAGGGATATGGTTAGATAGTTATTGGTCTGAAAGAGACTTCAGAGTTTTAATGGACTGCAGCCTTAAGATAAGGCAACAGTGACATGGGCACAAAAAAGGCTAACTAAGTTTCATTAAAATATAAACAGAATACAGGATTAAGTATTAATAGTACTGGTGCCTAGTTTGTTTGGCGTCCTGCATTTTAGCAAGGACAATGGCAAGCCAACCAGAGTGGAGCGACCAGGATGATGAAGACTTGAGATCTTGCTATCTGAAGATTACTTTTAGAGCAAGGGATGATTACCTTGGAGAAGTGGAATAAGATACCTATCTTAGCTGTCTTCAGGTATTTGAAGAATTGTCATTTGGAAGAAGGATTAACTTGTTTATTCTAGTCTTAGAGGACAGAATTGGAATAAGGTTTAAAAATTTTAGAGAGGCAGATTATGGCTTAAGATAAGGAAATATTTCCTAATTATCAGAGCTATCCAAAAGTGAAATAAGTTGCGATGGATGAGGTAGGGAGGTCCTATTGATGAAAGGTCTCTAAGAAAAAGGTAATTGATACTTGTATTATAGAAGTACAAACTATAGGTAACTGTATTGTGGGGCTTCTTTGTTATCTCGCTAACTGGCTCACAGACTTTTTAGATGCACATATCACAGACCCTGCCATTGCCCCGTATTCCTTAGTCTCTCGTAGCAATTATTTATTGAGGAAATGATTTTTCACCTTTTGTTTAAACATCATTTTGATTATAAGAATTGAAAGTTTTCGATCCTCCTTTTGATCTGTATTTAAATTGCACTGAGTTTTTAATGGAAAGAGCTACAGGACTAAGTAAATGAAGGTGGAGTTCACTACTTTTTAAGCATGTTGGCTAAACTTTAGAAGAATCAACCATGCTTGTTTCTCCTTTATTTTTCAGGCTGTTGGTATAACATATAGTAGCTTACAAACACTTCCTGAGAAGTCTGCCATGGTCACAAAAGCATTAGAATACCTTGGTGAGGTATTGAAATATGTTAAACCTTATTTGGGGAAAAAAAGTTCCAATGCAGGTCTACAGCTGACTTACAAAGTAATGGGTATGTATTGACCTAGGATTCTTAACATTCTCTTGTTGGTAACTCAAAGTTTTGATTCTGTAGGATGGCCCCTTAATAGAAACGAAAGAATAAATCTGCTGGGCAGCTCCCAATTATCTATGCTAACATTAGAGCAGTAGGAAAAAGTAATTACTAAACAGTGATACTTCAGGTGGTCTGTGAACTTATCATGATGGGTACCCCTTCTAGTCATAACCATGTCCCGTGTAACCCCTGTCCATGTCTTCCCATACCTGCTAATGCTGTCCTCTCAAAAAGAGAAATGACTTTGTATTTGTTTTGCGTATACTTATTTATATACATGTTTTGCACTGATAAGTCCCTTGAAGGCCAAGACTGTTTGATTTTTATCTTTGTATCTCTTATGCCTGTTACAAAGAAGATGCTTAACGAATGCTTGTGAGTTAATTGATAAAGATTCTAGCAAGTGCCCTGGAGGACTTCGTAGTTTGACATTATATGGGTACTAGTGAAGAAATCAGATTCGTAAATTGAATTGACAAAAAGTTGTTTGTTAGGTTTGGAATGCTTTTTTTTTAAGTTAATTTAGGGCTCACCTCAGTGATGCAGTGGACAGGGCATTGGGTCTGGAGTCAAGAAGATCTGAGTTTAAACAGCCTCATGCACTTAGAGTCGTGTGACTCCCGACAAGTTACATGCTGTTTGCCTCAGTTTTTTCAGTTGTAAAATGGGGATTATACCAGTACCTACCTTGCAGGGCCATTGTGAGGATCTGATGAAATATTTAAGTGTTTAGCACAGTGCCTGGCACATAGTAGGTGCTCTATAAAAGCTTATTGCCTCTTATTGTATTTTACTTAGGCTAATATAGAAAGGAAGGAGGTAAAGGAAGAGAAAAAAAGAAATCAATCAATCACTAAACATTTATTAAGTACCTTTTATGTGCCCAGACACCATCAAGCTCTAAGGAAGCCAAAGGAGGCAAAAGACAGCCTGTGCCCTCAAGGAGCTTAAATCTAATGGGAGAGACAATATGCAAACAAACATATACAGAGCAAACTGTATCCAAGTCGTATATAGGAAATAGAGAGAGAGAGGGAAAGCATTTATTAAGTGCTTATTGTGTGCAAAGCATTGCCTAAGTGCTAGCATATAAATAGAAAAGTAACACACAGTGCCTCCTCTCAGGGAGCACAACCTATCTTTTTTTTTTTCCTTTTCTTTTCTTTTTTTTTATTTTTTATTTTTTTTTGTTTTAATTTAAATTTATTTATTTAACATATTTGGTTTTCAGCATTGATTTTCACAACAGTTTGAATTACAAATTTTCTCCCCATTTCTACCCTCCCCCCCACTCCAAGATGGCTTATATTCTGGTTGCCCTGTTCCCCAGTCAGCCCTCCCCTCTCATCCCCTTTTCCCTTCCTTTCTTGTAGGGCAAGATAAATTTCTACACCCCATTGCCTGTGTATCTTATTTTTTAGTTGCGTGCAAAAACTTTTTGTTTTTGAACATCTGATTTTAAAACTTTGAGTTCCAAATTGTCTCCCCTCTTCCCTTCCCACTCACCCTCCCTAAGAAGTTGAGCAATTCAACCTAGGCCACACATGTATCATTTTGTATAACCCTTCCACAATACTCATGTTGTGAAAGGCTAACTACATTTTGCTCCTTCCCAACCCATCCCGCTTTATTGAATTTTCTCCCTTGACCCTGTCCCCTTTCCAAAGTGTTTGTTTTGATTACCTCCACCCCTATCTGCCCTCCCCTCCATCATCCCCCCCCTTTTATTTTTTTTTTATCTTCCTCCTTCTTTCCTGTGGGGTAAGATACCCAGCTGAGTATGTATGGTATTCCCCCTCAGGCCAAATCTGATGGGAGCAAGATTCACTCATTCCCCCCTCACCTGCCCTCTCCCCTCCTCCCACAGAACTGCTTCCTCTTGCCACCTTTATGCTAGATAATCCACCCCATTCTATCTCTCCCTATCTCCCTCTCTCAGTATGTTGCTCTTTCATCCCTTAATTTCATTTTATTTCTTTTAGCTATCTTCCCTTCATCTTCAACTCACCCTGTGTCTGCTCTCTCTCTTTTACATATATATATATATGTGTATATATATATATATATGCATATACACATACATATATACATATATAAAAACACACACACATATATACACATACATACATACACACATAGATATATACATACATACACATTCACCTATATATATACATAAACATATCTATATATATCTATATCTATCTATCTATGTGTGTGTATATATATATATATATATATATATATATATATATATATATATATATACATATGCATATTCCCTTCAACTACCCTAATACTGAGGTCTCATGAATCATACACATCGTCTTTCCATGTAGGAATGTAAACAAAACAGTTCAACTTTAGTAAGTCCCTTGCAATTTCCGTTTGTTGATTACCTTTTCATGCTTCTCTTGATTCTTGTGTTTGAAACTCAAATTTTCTATTCAGTTCTGGTCTTTTCACTGAGAAAGCTTGAAAGTCCTCTGTTTTATTGAAAATCCATATTTTGCCTTGGAACATGATACTCAGTTTTTCTGGGTAGGTGATTCTAGGTTTTAATCCTAGCTCCATTGACCTCCAGAATATCACATTCCAAGCCCTTCGATCTCTTAATGTAGAAGCTGCCAGATCTTGGGTTATTCTGATTGTGTTTCCACAATACTCAAATTGTTTCTTTCTGGCTGCTTGCAGTATTTTCTCCTTGATCTGGGAGCTCTGGAATTTGGCAACAATATTCCTAGGAGATTTCTTTTTGGGATCTATTTGAGGAGGCGATCGATGGATTCTTTCAATTTCTATTTTGCCCTGTGGCTCTAGAATATCAGGGCAGTTCTCCTTGATAATTTCTTGAAATATGATATCTAGGCTCTTTTTTTGATCATGGCTTTCAGGTAGTCCAATAATTTTTAAATTATCTCTCCTGGATCTCTTTTCCAGGTCAGTGGTTTTTCCAAGGAGATATTTCACATTGTCTTCCATTTTTTCATTCCTTTGGTTCTGTTTTATAATATCCTGATTTCTCATAAAGTCACTAGCTTCCACTTGCTCCAATCTAATTTTTAAAGTAGTATTTTCTTCAGTGGTCTTTTGGACCTCCTTTTCCATTTGGCTAATTCTGTCTTTCAAGGCATTCTTCTCCTCATTGGCTTTTTGGAGCTCTTTTGCCATTTGAGTTAGTCTGTTTTTTAAGGTGTTGTTTTCTTCAGTGTATTTTTCAGTATTTTTTTGGGTCTCCTTTAGCAAGTCATTGACTTGTTTTTCATGGTTTTCTCGCATCCTTCTCATTTCTCTTCCCAATTTTTCCTCAACTTCTCTAACTTGCTTTTCCAAATCCTTTTTGAGTTCTTCTATGGCCTGGGGCCAGTTCATGTTTTTCTTGGAGGCTTTTGTTGTAGGCTCTATGACTTTGTTGTCTTCTTTAGGCTGTATGTTTTGGTCTTCTTTGTCACCAAAGAAAGAATCCAAAGTCTGAGACTGAATCTTGGTGCGTTTTTGCTGCCTGGCCATATTCCCAACCCACTAACTTGACCCTTGAGTTTTTCAGTGGGGTATGACTGCTTGTAGACTAACAAGTTCTATGTTCTACGTTTGGGGGGGAGGTGCCAGCTCTGTCAGAGCCGCACTCCTCCTTCCCCAAGAACCACCAGTCCAGACTGGGCTTAGATCTTCGGCAGGCTGTGCACCCCTGCTCTGATCCGCCACTTAATTCCTCCCACCAGGTGAGCCTGGGGCCAGAAGCAGCAGCAACTGTAGCTGCCCCACCTCCGCTGCCCCCGGGGCTGGAAGCCCAACCGCGAACTCCTTCCACTCCCGCAGCTTTTCCCACTAACCTTCTCCGCAGTCTTTGGTGTTTGTGGGTCGAGGGGTCTGGTAACTGCCACAGCTCACATATTCAGGGCACTAGGGCCCCCTCCGCCCGGCTTCTGGTCTGGATGGTCCACGCCGCTCAGGCTGGGCTCTGCGCCACTCCGTTCCCAGCTCCGTGTGGAATAGAGCTCACCCAGAGACCTTCCGGGCTGTCCTGGGCTGGAGCCCTGCTTCCCTCTGCTGTTCTGTGGGTTCTGCCGTTCTAGAATTGGTTCAGAACCATTTTTTATAGGTTTTTGGAGGGACTCGGGTACTGAGCTCACTCTAGTACCTGCTTACCAGCTGCCATCTTGGCTCCACCCCGAGCACAACCTTTCTAATGAAGGAGTCAGGAAGTTTAAAAAGTTTCAGCTGCAGGTCAGATGGAAAAATCCTGTGGTCCTTAGGGTACAGTGGCAAAACAGATAGTAATGAACTATTTTTAATGTCATTTCCACTGGAAAAGAAAAATTACATCTATTTCTGATGCTGAAGCATTTCATTTGACAATGCCAGGGACTTTGGGGGCCAGAATGTTCTGGATTTTTAGTAGCAGAGGCTGTGGCCATGGCACAAGCACTCCAGGTTGCACCTCTATAAGGGTTACTTCTGGGATGATGGCTATGAGGGCTTTGTTAGAAGCAGGATTGGTGGTCCACGGCATCCTGCCACTCCCAGAGCTCTTGGACTTACCTGAATGCTGGTGGCAGTTGTTTAGCAACTACATTTGCTGGTAGCAAGAAAGGTGGGTCCTGCTCTACTATGTCTCTCCTTGGTGATGGCTGAGGGGAACGCAGGCTGGAAGCAAATCTGTTGGACTTGGGGACACTTTTCTTTTTAAATTTTTTTTAATGAACAAAACTATTTTCTCTAACCCCCATCATCCTCTTACACACCGCGAAACAAACAAAACAGAACAAGTTTCTTGTAACAAATATACAGTCAAGCAAAACAAATTCCCTCATTGGCCATGTCCAAAAAAAAAAAAAAGATCTCATTCTGCACCCTGAGTTTTTTTACTTCTATGTCAGGAGGCAGGTCACATGCTTAATCACTGGTCCTTTGGAATTGTGGTTAGACTTTGCATTAATCAGAGTTCTTAAATGTTTTGTAGTTTTTATCCTTACAATAATGGTGTTACTATATAAATTGTTCCTCTGTATCAGTTCATACAAGTTTTCCCAGATATCTCTCAAAATGTCCTTTTCATCATTCATAGAGTACAGTAGTATTCCAGTACATTCCTATACCATAATATGTTTAGCTATTCCCTAATTGATGGGCAAAAGGACTTGGTGGTGAGGGAGGGAAGGGGGCTTTGAGAACAGCAACCTAGGCTATCTCCATCCTGATCTGTTTATTTAATATTTAAACTCCATTACAGATAATTTTCTAAATACATATGTAGCCCATATCCAGACAGAAAGTTTTAATATATTCTTGATTGATTGTTTTTTAATATAAATTTGTTTTAAAACACAAATGTCAAAAAACACAGTGTGATGAGAGGTAGGTAACTTCTTACAGTAGAACAAAAAATGCTGGATTTGGAGCCAGAGTACCTAGGTTCACATCCACTTTTGGCACTTAACTACTTGTGTTTATTTGAGCAAATCATCTCCACATCCCATCCCACCCTCACCTCAGGCCATCTTTAAAGGATTGATGAGGAAAGGGCTCTTTCAAATTGAAATTACTTTTCTTTCCATGTTCCTTATGAAGGGGATGAGAGTGAATTTACTAGAACATTGGGAATACTTATATACCAGATTTTGTCATCTACAATTCTATATTTTTTTCTTTAAAAAATAAATCATGTTTATCAGTATTATTATTCCAGCCATCTTTAGAAAGAAAGTGAATGAATTGAGTATTTTTGTTCACTAAAGCCATGTTACTTGACCAGAAACAGGCTGGATATTGAAATTGAGAGGGATCATGTCATGAGACAGCATTTTCAAGTTTTTTACATTATCAGTTCTTTAGTTCTGTATATCTACATATATATATTTAGCATTCTTTGATTCTTTATATTGTCTTCCTAGTGCTTAGCAGTGCTGGTTGCGATGTAAAAATGAATAAACCTTATTTGTGTGTCTGGAAATTTAATCTTTCTTATTAAGAGATAAAGAGAAATGTGAATGCCTACATTTGCACACATGTGTATCAACAAGATGGTGCAGAGAAAGTGGTGGCAACTCAAGTATTTTTAATTTTGAGAGAAAGACTGATGTTTTAGGAAATATTATGTGCATATTTGGGTAATTATTGGGGACTAGAAGATGTTTCTGTTGGATTGTCTCTTCTATAAAGTTAACATTAGAAATTAGCATACTCTCAACCTTTTTCTCTTTTTTCTCCCTTATTCTCTAGTTACTGGATTATGTTATAAATGAATGTGTGATCCTAGGGTGTGCATGTGTGTGTTCTTATATGCCATTTGTTCTTACAAAATATACAGTGGTATCATCAGGAACTGTAAAATAAATATTCACTAGAGATATGAAGACCTAGACATTTTTGAGAGGAACTTTTTTTTCTCTTAAGACTTCTTGTTCCAAGAAATTGAAAAGTTTTTGGCTTATGATTAATTTTAGCAATATGATGAGTAAAATCTTTGAGATAAGATTCTCATACCTTGCTGCCTGGCTTTTTGCTTCCCAAAGATGGTTTCTAAAAACTTTTCAATAGGAAGATTTCAATGAAAGTCTGTAGTCTGAGATCATCCAGTGAGGAAGCTGCAAGATGCATTTCCGCCTTCAGGGGGCATTGTCATTTTCATAAGAAAAGGAAAAGCCTTATTTGCTTCGTAGTGACTTTTTATGCTTTATTTCTTCTTGATGTTTTGTAATTTTCTCTCGCCAGCACCATCACTTCCCAATGACTCCCTGATGCCCACAGAACCTTCTGTTTTAACAAAGTTAGGCAAAACAAGACAACCCGTTGCTCACATCAGGCAGCAAATACCTCGTTCCACGCCTATAGTCCACCTCTTGTGGCAGCTAGGTGATGCAGGCCCGGAGTCAGGAAGACCGGAATTCAGATCTAGTCTCAGATTCTTACTGGCTGTGTGACCTTGGGCAAGTCACTTAACCTTTGCCTGCTTCAGCTTCTCATCTGTGAAATGGGGATAGTAATAGTACCTACCTACCAGGGTTGTTGTAAGGATCAAATATTTGTAAAATGCTTAGCCCCTTACCTGGCACACAATAGTTGTTGTTGTTCAGTCTCGAGTCTTTGTGACCCCAAATGATACTAGAATGGTTTGCCATTTCCTTCTTTAGTGGATTAAGAGAAGTAGAGGTTAAGCAACCTGCCCAGGGTCACACAGCTAAGTGGATGTTTGACACCAGATTTGAACTTAGGTTTTCCAGACTCCACACCCAGTGCTCTATCCACTGAGCCATCTGGCTGCTCACAATGGGCACTATATAAGTCCTAGCTATTATCATGAGTATCACTACTACTTCTTATGTTGCAAAGAAGGTATGTTCACCTATTTTCCTTTGAAGTCAGGATCAGTACATTGGCCAGTGTTCTAATCTGACTAGTTCTCAAAGACCTGGCAGTGGTGGACACTAGTCCAGCAATCCCATCCATATTTATTACATTAAAAAGTTAGAAAACAAGTTTATTACCCCTACTCACTGAAAAGGTCCAGGCTATAGAGGCATAAAGACAAGTTTAAAGGTTTTGAAGCTGAAAGTAATTTCTCCTAGCCTAGTAATATCTGAAGATCTACAACAGATCTAGAAGAAAAACCCTTGTTCATTGCAGTTGTTTTATTATTATTTATCTGCATCCAGTTTCCCAGTGGATTTGTAATCTCATATAGGTGGCTACTCCCTTCAGTGGTGTAATTCATAACTTGTGACTTCAACCTCTACAAATCAGGTTTGACTTGTTTCGTTTAGGGTCTAGTCTTAAGAAAGTGATGGAGAACTGGTTAATAATACAGATTAAACTTAAAAGTGCTTTTTGTACTATTTTTTTTCTGGAGAGCCAGTTGTTAAAGATTTACCAGCATGTACCATATGATACCATCTGATCTTTTTAATTAAATTATACTTTGTTTTCAAAGTACAAGCTCCTCAGCCTAGAATTTTAAAGCCCTCAACAATCTGGCTCTTTGCTAACTCTTCATACTTTTTTTTTAACTATCCTTCACACAACCAAATTGTTAAACTCCAGTTTCATAACTAGAGTTGTTTGGAGTCTAAAACTGGACTGCCGGCTATTGGATTTACAGTTCTGTCTCCTGTTTCCACGCATTGACACAGACGAGTCCCACATGTCTGGAAGCAAAGTCTTTCTGAGTTTCACTTTTTGGAATCTTTAGCTTTCTTTCAGTTCAGGGGCTACGTCCTCCATGAAACCCTTCCTTATCTTCTCAGTTATATCTTCTATTTCTTTACATTATCTTATGTTGCCTAATCTGGTTTAATAACCCCTAATAGGATTTAAGACCTTTGAAGACAAGGATTGTGTTTTTGTCTTTATTTTCTAAGTGCCTTATACATATTGCAGACTTAATACATGAACAAATGTTAAATATGCCCAGCATCATGATTGTATAAGTAAACAAGTTAAAGACAATGTATGTTTATGCTCCTAAATTAACTAAATTAACTCATATCTATTAAGTGCTTAAAAGACAAGAAAAGCAATTGCGTGTGTTTACGTTTGCAACGACCCTCTTCTCTGATTTCCATTTTTAAAAAAAAATCTCCAATGACTTCAGAATTCCTGGAAATTTTACTTCTCTACTATTTCAAAGAAATGTTTGCCTTTCAGTGAAACGTTAAAAAGTGTGGCAGTAAAATTGATGTATCTTTTTTGTGTCCTATGAACCTGTAAAACAGATGGTTTCCAATAAAGTACTTTAACCTTACAGCTGATGAAATTTCCAGTGTGGACGAAATATGTATGCATGTTAGTAGGTACCTATCCGTCCCAAATGATCTAGGTGTGACAAATGAGAGTAGAATGAGTCATTGTGAATGTCAGGAATAATGGCAATACCCTTTTAAGAGTATATTAATATGAGGTCTTATAAATGCATTTTTCCAATAGGTAGAAAAAATGGGGAGTGAGGCAGCATTATTTAAAATATTGCTAAGTGAACATTGAGTTTCTTTATGATTGATCATTGTATTTTCTTTTACACCAGAAGATTAATGTTGTTTGTTGTTCATAAGGGTGATTATGGGTTGACTCTTTCACATAAATAACTTCTTCTGCAGGCCTGTTTTGTTGCCTTTTTTTTTCAGTTTCAGAACATAAGTATGTATGTATTTATTATATGTGTATATACATATAAACAAGCATGCAAACATACAGAGTAAGGTATCTGCATCTTTCCCTCTGTTTTGGACGTAGCCTTTTCTTTTTCCTTTTTTATTTTCTAAGATGAGTAAATGATTAGCCGTGCAGTAGGTTATCACCTATACTATCTGATCCAGTCCTTGTTACAGTTTGTTATGAGATGAGACTTTTTCAAGGAATTTGTAACTCACCCTTCTTAGTACAATTTACTGGGAAATATGCCCCCTGTTATGAACCATCTTAAAGGCTTGGACTCTTGATAATTAGTTTTCTAAAGAAATTTCTGAATTTTCTGTTAAAAAACACATTGACTTTTTAAAAAACTGGTTTGGTGCTATTTTCGTTGAAGCACGTGAATTTAAATTAATTGCCCTTTCACATACAGAGATTACAAATGCAGAATTTCTTAGCACAATTGAAACTGTAATATACTTGCAAAGGTATTCAAGGTGGGATCACAGCATAAAACCAAGGACAGATCCGCGACATGTTTCATTGGGATCTCTGATTAAGGTCTGGAAGAGAACTTATCATCCAGCCAGTCCCAACACCCTCATTTTTACAGATGAAGAAACTGAGAGATTTTGAGAGTTTAAGTGATGTGCCCAGGGGTCACATAGCTAGTACAGACAAAGGCAGGATTACAACCCAGATTCTCTGATTGCAAACCTAATGCTCTTTCCACTGATGATTTTATGTATAACTGGTAAATGTGAAAATTAGATAGAATCAAAATTTTAGAGCTGAAAAAAAAAGAATTCTGGGGTCATTTAGGCTGATTTTCCACATTTTATTTATTCATTGATTTTATAGAGTTGCTTTTATTATTATCATCAAATAAGACTTATTGATGCTTCTTGATTTTATTATACATCTGTAAATACAGAAATGTCCCCCTTTCCCTCCGTCTTCCTCCATGAAACTGAATCCTCTCTTACAACAAACAAAAGTAGTTGAAACATCACTTCGTCTTACAGTGCATGATGCACTATTTTGTCCTAGTAGATTCCTGTCCCTCTGCTGAAATGAAACCCTTATTTTCAAGGTGAGAACCCTTAAAATACATAGAGTTCCTATAACATCTCCAAGGATATACAGCTAGGAAGTTATACAACTGAGCCTAGAATTAGGCTTAACTCATTGTCCATTGCTTTTTTTTTTTTCCACACATGTTGGAATTAGACCTTACGCAACTTAATTAGATGCTGTTTAGAACATCATTCACATTTCCTAATTTCCTTTTCTATTTTTTTTTCCCAATGCTTCTTCTGTAGGGGTCCTGGTAAAGTCATGGGCGCTGATTCTTGCCACTTCTAAAGCACAGAAACTCCTGTTCCGTATCATAGACTGCTTGCTTCTTCCACATGCCGTGCTACAACAAGAGAAAGACCTTCCTACAGCTATGCTGACTGCTCTTCGAAAGAGTCTTCCTCTCTATCTTCAGGTAAGCTGCATTTACACTTAAGCTGCCCATAAGTAAATAAACTTTGCATTTCATTCTGGAACATTTTCCATTAAACAAAGATGATAAAACCTTATTTAAAAATCTTACGTACATTCATTTTGAGGGAAGGTCATTTTTTTTGTTGTTGTTCTTTTACTGACCACAAAAATTGCAGTTCTTTTGGAGGTATAATTTCAAAATCTCAAAAGAACCTTGAATGGCTTAATTAAAAATTAAGGTTACAGGAGAATTTGCTACACAGGGTTGCAACATGATTGATACCACCTCCTCCTGTAGAATCGCTACCAAAGAAAGAAGAGGAAGTTGAGATTTTGTATTTTTTTTTTAATCTTGAAATTTGCCAGAGGGATCAAAATGAGGTATCTTGGTGGTGGCAGTGGATGAAAAGAAGAACGTGAAGTCAGTAAGACCTGAGTTCCAATTTGGCCTAAGATAATTCATAGCTGAGTAACCCCTAGGCAAGTCACTTAACCATGAATTGCCTCAGTTTCCACATCTGTAAAATGGGGAACAGAATAGCACCTGTCTCCCAGGGTTGTTGTTAGGATCAAATGAGGTAACAATTGTAAAGTGCCTACTTAGTACAATGTCTGAAACATAGTGCGCTTTATATAAATGTTAGCATTTATATTAGTGTTATTAATTATTAAAATAAGATTTTGGATCACCTATTTTAATGTCTTTAAAAACGCAATTAAAAAGTAAGTGCTTTTATTGCTTTCATTTTGGACAACAGAATTTGGTTTGTCCATTTGAGAAGAATCATGCATCACTAGCAATCAGTGATTCCAAAACAAGATCTAGGAAACAAAATTGGTAATTAAAAAAAATCAGTAGTGTTTTCAGAATGCGAGGCAGTGTGGTAAAGTGGATAGAGAGCTGACCTCAGGTCCAGGATGTCCTGGGTTTAAGGACACCTCTTCCACTTTGGGGCTGAGTAACTGAGCAAGGAAATTAACCCCGCAGTGCCCCTAGGTAGACTAAGACTCTAATTTTCAGAGAAGGTGCTGATCTTCATTGGTTGAAGAAGTTCCTTCATTGACAGTTCATTATGCCAGTGAAGTCACAGGTCCAGTTCCTATACTTTATTTTAATAACATTATTTTCCGTTTTATTAAGTGCTTCCTATGTGTTAGACACTAGGCTACAGAGACAAAAGTGACACAGCCCCTGCCCTGCAGGAGCCTGTATTCAAGCCAGAGAGAGGAGATGTACATCCATAAAGATATGCATAATATATACAAAATGAATGAATGAATACCAGCTGGTTTGGCAAAGGAGTACATCTGGGAGGAGAAAGTCAAGAAAAGTTTCATGTAGGAGGTGATGCTTAAGCTGAGTCTTGAAGGAAACTGGAGGTTTCAAGAGGTGAAAATGAGAAAGGAATGCATTCTAAGTCTGGGGGGCAACCAGTGCAGAGTCACAGAGACTGGAGATGGGGTTTGTGTGTAGGTCATTGCAGATTACGTGGAGGGGAGTAATAGGTAAGAAGACTGAAAATGTAAGAAGGGGCCAGATTGTGAGTAGATCTAAATGACACAGATGTTTATATTGATCGTAGAGGTAATAGGGAGCCACTGGAGTTAATAGAGTGGATCAATCAATAAGCAATCTTTCATTAAGGACTTGCTTTGTGCCAGGCATTGCTATAAGTGCTAGGGATACTGGAAAAAGTGAAAGCCATCTGTGGCTTCAAGGAACTTATATTTAAATGAGGGAGACAAAATGCACATAAATAGGTATATGCAAGATATAGAGGAAGTAGATACTTAATAGCATAGAGGAGGGAACACCAGCAGCTGGAGGCACTGGGAAAAATGTTTCGTAGAAGGTGGGGTTTAAGCTGAGTCTTAAGCATTTATTAAGTTCCCATGCCATGCCATGCCATGCCATGCCATGCCAAGCACTATGTTAAGAATTGTAGATACAGAGAAAAGCAAAAAAAAAAAAAAAAAAAAAAAAAAACAAACAAAAAGAACCTAGCCCCTGTCCTCAAGATAACTCATGGGAGAGAGAACCTGCAAACAGCTATGTTATAAGTAAGATATATGCAGGATAAATTGGGAGTAATTTCAGAGGGAAGGCACAAAAGTGAAGGAGGATTGGGGATGGCTTCTTACAGAAAGTGGGATTGCAGCTGAGACTTGAAGGAAAACATGAAAGCTAGGAGAGAGAGAGCATTTCAAGCACAGGGAACAGGCATTGCAACTGTCAGAGTCAGGAGATGGAATGTCTTGTGTGAATAACAACAATAAAGACAGTGTCCTTGGTTCATGGAGTACAGGGAGTGAAATAAGGAGCCTCATTATTAAAGACTTTGAATGCTAAATAGAACATCTTTTATTTAATCCTGGAGGTGAGAGAGGACCACTGGAGTTTTTGAATTGGAGGGGATGGCCTTCCAACATGTTATGGTCTGACCTGCATTTAGGAAGTTCAGTTCGACAGCCAAATGGAGAATGAATTGGAAGTGGAGAGAGACTTATGGCAAGGAGACCAACCAGAAGGCTATTGCAGTTGTCCAGGCGTGAGGTGATGAGAGTCTACACCGGGGTGGTGGCAGTGTCAGAGGAGAGAATGGGGTGTATGTGAGAAACATTATGAAAGTGGAAGCAATAGGATTTGACCACTGATTGGATATATGCTGGGTGAGAGAGAGTGAGGAGTAGAGTATGAGACCTCGCTTGTGAGCCTGAGTGACTGGAAGGATGGTGGTCCTCCTCAGCCCTAACAAGGAGGTTAGGAAAAGGGGAGGTTTTGGGGGGAGAAATAATGAGTTCACTTTTATACAAGTTGAATTTAAGATGTGTCCAAGACATCCAGTATGAATAAAAAAGGCAGTTGGAGGTATGAAGTTGGTGGTTGGGGAGAGAGGTTATTGCTGGACAGGTAGATCTGAAACTCATCTGCAAAAGAGATAATAATTAAATCCAAGGGAGCTGAGATTGCCACGTGAAATAGTATAGGGGGAGAGGAGAAGAAGGCCTAGGACAGAGTTGTGGGGAATCCCAGTTCTTAGTGGGAGTGATGTGGATGAAGATCCATCAGAGGAGACAGAGGAGTGGTCAGACAAGTAGGAAGAGAATCAGAAGAGAGCAGTGTCAAAAAAAAAAAAAAACAACCTAGAAAGAAGATAGTATCACAGTGAAGAAGAGGGCAGTTGACAGATTCAGAAACTTCAGAAGAGTCAAGTTTGAGAAAAAGACCATTAGATTTGATAATTAAAATATAATTAGTAACCTCGGAGAGAACAATTTCAGTTGAATTATGAAATCAGAAGCCATATTGTAGAGAATTAAGAAGAAAGTGAGAGGAAAGAAAGTGAAGGTACCTATTGTAGACAGCCCTCTCAAGGAGTTTAGCAGTTTAGCCTTGAAAGAGGGAAGATTATGGGACCATAGCTATAAAGGATGCATAGGTTAACTTAGGATTTTTTGAGGGTGAGGAAGACATGACATGGATATGTTTGTAGACACTATGGAAGCAACCAATAGATAGGAGTCAGGGATTAAAGAAAAGCTAAGGATTCTAAGAAGCAGAAGCCAGAAGTAAAAGAATTCCAGGCATGAAAGAAGGCCAATCCAGAGTCACTGAAGTGGGAGGTGAAGCATTTCATATGAGGAACAGCATGTAGATCGTTGTGGCTGGACTGTATAAGGTATATAATGTAATGTATAAGAAAACTGGAAAGTTAGGAAGTTGCCAGGTTGTAAAGAGTTTTAAATGCCAGACACGTTCATATTTGGTCAGACCTGAACTTTAGAAAAATCACCTAAGTGGCATAGTTTGTAGAGAGGAAAGGTTTAAGTTAGAGATATCAAATATCAAAGAGAAGGCTGTTGTGGTAGTCTAGGTGAAATGAGATGAGATCCCATGAGAGTGGTGGCTGTCTAATTAGAGTGATGGGGAAAGATATGAGAGTAGGAAAGATACTGTGGATATAGAAGTGTCAAGGTTGGGCAGCTGATTGGGTATATGAGAGTAAGGAATTGAAGAAGACACTAAGGTTGCTAACCTGGATGACTAGAATGATGGTGCCCTCAACAGTAACAGGAATGTTCAAGAAGTGTGGTGGGGGAGCAGTGCCGGGGAAGGATAATGAGCTCTACTTCAATGAATTTAAGAAACCCATAGGCTATCCAGTGTAAAGATAACTCCAGGTTCTTAAAGGGTTTGCCAGCAGTATGTGACCTCTGGTGGGTCTAACCAAATTGGAAAGGCTTCAACCATAGTCCCAGTGACTGGGACAGTATTTACACTATGTGAGAACAAGCCTCCAAAAATGCACAGAGGATCATGACCAGAAGGTTGGCAACAGAATAATAATTTTTTTTAGCCACAGGAAAACACAAAGATGGCAGTCAAGAGTGATTGCTCTTTATATTTGTGGAGAAATTACCCCCATTGATGAAATCACAGATCCTGGAATATTGATTAAACAAAGAAACATTTGTGGGTTAGCTTAGGATTTCATTCAACATTTATATCATTGTTCCTGTAGGAAAATATGAGTTCTGAATGGTTGACTTGTAAATGAACTATAGGAAAACACTGTATTTTAAATTTGGTGACTGTCTCTATTTGGTCTTTTTTAACCAAAGTGGTCAGACAACTTTTGACCATTTTTCTACTTGATTTTATGCATAACTACCTTTAGTCTCGTCCTACTTCCATTATGTTATCTTTTATGTTTTTGCTTTGTTGTTGTTATCCTTCAGAGTGTAATATTGACTTGAAAAATATTCATGCCATGGTAGCATAACTGACAGATACTTTGCTTAAGGAAAACCATAATTCAGTGATGTGTAAAACACAGTGAAATTCCCAAATAATGTTATTTCATCATTCCTATGGTAAAAGAGACCACACACATACACACACACACACACACATACCTTTTTATGTTTGTGAGTGTATGTTAATTAAATATGTGTGTGTATACACATATGGTACTATTTTTAAAAATGTGTTATACATATACTAAATTATTTTTACTTTTACAGGATGTTTTTTGGAGCTTAGTCTACACTTCCTTTTGGAAAGACAGATTCCCAAAATTTCCAGCTTCCACTGACTCAGCTCTAGAGAGTTTTCATTTTAGAATTTACTCTAGAAATTCTCAGAAACACCCCAAAAGGTATTTTGACCGAAGGCCACCCATAGTCTGGCAGGTGCTGCCCTTAGAGTCCCAAAGTTTAGCAGGCAATGAAGTGGAAGATTTTGCACCTTGTCCTGACTTGCCACATTCTGGTTATTCAAATAGTGGTGTTGGATCTGCCTTAGGATGAGCATAAGTGGCTTCCTTTTGCATGTAGCACAGAATCACATGAGCTGGAACTAGAAATCATCTGCTCCTATGAAACGTGTCTCTATTTTTTTTTAAATGTTCCTACTAGAGCACTCTGGTATTATAACATATTGTCAGATATGGTCTCTATATCACTCAAGAAGCATTTATTAGGCACCTGCTCTGTGCCAAACACTCTGCCTAGGTACTGGAAATACAAAGACAAAAACAGAACAGTGTCATTATGTACCTTAACATTAACCAAAAAAACATTCTACCATGAATTCATTCTCTCACATTTCTTTTTTTTTATGACCATCTGAAAGGGGAGTTAAAGTATGTTTTCAATCAGTCTGTTATAGATTATTCTTCTCCAGTAACTGGGGAACACACCCCATCTGAATATGGAGATAGAGGAGAAAGTAAAGATTCTGTGTAGCCATGAGATACTATATATTGCTTTCCTCATATAAAAAATGATGCAAAACTACAGGATAAGTGTCATTATTTTGCTCCCAAGTATGCATCAGCCTCCTACTGTGGAATCATTCCAAGGACCATAGGAGCTCAGTCCTTGATCTTAGTAAATTATATTCTCTGCATTATGTGTTAATGATGGAATGCGTTTAACAACTTAAAAATTCAAACAAATGAAAATTAGTACAAACGGCAGTATTAATTCTTTAGTCTGACATATTCTTTACATTTCATCTCTCTTTTCATTTCTCCCTTAGGGCATGTGCGTTATCTGTAGTCATTCTCAAACGCAGAATGCCTATTTGAACCAACTACTGGGGAACATTGTTGAACAGTATATTGGGCGTTTCCTGCCTGCCTCCCCATCTCTTCAAGTCCTTGAACAACATCCCGTTCTCTTGGCATTCAGCAGATCAGCCACCACACCCAAGATTGCTTGTCTTCAGAAAATTGTTGTGCAAGTTATAAGGTAAATATAGTAAAAAATAAAATAAAATAAAGTAAATATAGGAAAAAAGGTAATAATTTCAAGCCAAATTTTCTTTTAATGTTTTATTTTATAAAAGTGATTAGAAAGTGTTGATAGCTTTACAATAATACTCTATTCTGTAGTTAGTCTTAATGCTAAAAAAATAGTTGCTAACCATACCCTACTACTAGGTAGAATAAAGAGTTTTATATGCCATATGCCATAGCTTTAAACATTCATACCCTTTGACCTAAGGAAGTTAAAGACATTAAGTCAGAATAAATAGTGAAATATTCAGAGAAGCACTTCTTAAAGTACCAAAAAAACTGGAAACAAAGTAGGTGCCTATAAATTGGAAAGTTACTGAACAAAACAAGTACGTAAATTCAATGAAAATGAACTGAAGGATTCAGAGAAGCATGGAAGAATTTTAAGAGTTGATTCTGATTGAAGTAAAAACAATCAGGAGAATATGACTACAATAATATAAATGAAAACAGTGCTTAAAAAAAAAGATTAATTGCAATGAGCAGTGTCCATCCTAGAGAACAGGAAAAGGTGGGAAACTGTGAGGATGAAGTTGGAGTGTTCCATATACTATCAGATAAGATTGCTTTTTTGACCATTTTTACTTAACTGTTTTTCTTTGTTACAAGGAAGGGTTCATTTTGGAAGGAGGGGGCATTACATTAGGAAGTTACTGTGATGTTAAAAAAGGGATCACAGAAACCTAAACTAAGATTTAGACAAACTAATTGTATGAATGTCTGTGTTTTAAGTGTTTCTGGACAATTTAAGTGATTCCACAAAAAATCGGTTACAAGTCCCAATTCTCCTAATGCTTCTACTCACACACATTAGCATTCATTGTTTCTAGACTTTTGACCTTGGAGAATCTTCTCATTCCACTATTTTTTAATTGTATTTCTAATGAAAATAACCAACTTTCATTTTTCCAAAGTCATTTCTGCCTTTCTTATGGAAAGCCATCCTCACTTTCTCTACCTGCCTTAAGATTTAGATACTGATTTTTAGGACAGAACAAGATCCATCTTTAAAAAACAAAAACTGACTCTCCTACTAAAGTGGCACCCTGTGATAACCTTATCACAAATACTGTTATATCCTCTTTTCAGCTAATGTTTTCACTTTGTTCTTAGTGCTTTAGATAGATCTTTCATAATAAATAGGTTTTGTACAATCTGGGGAGACAGGAAATCACATCAATATAGGCTAAAAGGTGCAAGGTGATAATGAAAAGGGCAGCAATTTGAGGGCCAATTAAGTTAGTCTGTTCTGTGTCAGTAACTCATTTCTTTCCAAGACTAGGTTATAAATTAACACACAATTCTTTGGACTTCTTTTCAACTTTGTTTGGGGCTGAAGGTTTTACTAAACTTTAGTTCATGTGCTTAAGCATTGGGAAAAGTCAGGAATAAAATAATCTATTCAATTCCCTACCCCACCCCCTTTATATTCATGGAATATATTTTTTCTCCAGTCACTGTTTATTAAACCCTCTGGTAGAAAATATTCTTGAACCATGCAATAAAATCATGGTGCTCTAGAATTTTAGAACTAGAATATGTATTTTGGCTCCTCTGGTCCAATTCCCTCACCTTACAAATGAAGTAACTCAGGATCAAACAAGTGAGTAACTTGTACTTTTGATAGTACAGAGGCCATAATCATTCCAGAGATCTGGACATACTGCAGTTCAAATCACCCTTGGATAATGTAGGGTTCATTTTTTCCAACATCACCTAGAAAGTCTTTGTCTTACATCTACAGCTCTAACTTCTCTCTAGAATCCCAGCCTTATATCCAACTATCAGCCAAACATTTGCATTAAACTATTTATCAAGCTGGCACCTGAAACTAGTCTTGTCTAAAACCAAGCATTTCTTCTCCAACATGACCCCCACCATCTTCCTCTCCCGTCGCCCACCAAAAAAAAAGTTTCCCTTTCTACCTTTGCTTCTTTTTTTCTGTTCTTCCTATACTTGGATTCATTCTCCTATATCTTTAAGCTCACAACTTGAGTCATCTTTGGCCCTACATTCCTTGTCTTTCATATCTATCTGGTTTTATTGATTCTCCTTTTATTTCTTGAATTCATCCCTGCCTTTCCGTTCCCACTTCTGTTGCCACCTCATATTTAGACCACTGCAGTAATAAGCTTCTGTCCCCAGCCCCTGCCCCCTCTACTGATTTGTAAATACCACTGCCACATTAATCTTCCTTAAGCCACCACTTTCAAAATGTGATACTAGACTCAAAAATCCATGTGTTCCCTGTTGTTTAGGTCAGAACCCAAACTCATTAGCTCAGTCTTGCTACACCTAGGTTTCCAGCATTTTTTTTTCTCTTTAAGATGCAAGGATAGGTATGACTTTCATGCTTTAGCTTTCAGTAAAAAAGAGATTACTATTCCTTGTCAGAGGACAGTTCGTTTCCACCTTAAGGCTCAAAGCATCATAGATTTGGAGGGATCTTAGAGTTTACCTACTCCAATCCTTTTCATTTTACAAATGAGAAAACTGTACATGTGTAAGTATGCACATAATCTATACAAAATAAATATGAGCTAGTTTGGGGATAGAGTGTACCAGAAACTAGAAGGATCAAGAAAGACTTCCTTGTAGAAGGTAGTGCTTGAGCTGATTCATGAGGGAAACCAGGGATTCCAAGGGGCCCAGATAAGAAGAGTCATCTCACATCCGGGCATGTGGGATGACAGCCAGCGCAAAAGCTTTGAAATGGGAGACGGAATGTTGTGTGTGCTAATCAGGAGATAGGCCAGTATGGCTAGATTATAGAGAGTAATGTGTAAGAAGAATGGAAAGGTAGAAAGGAGCCAAATTTTTTTGATATTTAAATGCTAGAGTACAGATTTTATCCCAGAGGTAATAGAGAGCTACCAGTTTATTGAGTAGAGGAGATGACATGGGCAGACATGTTCCTAAGGAAAATCATTTAGGCAGTAGAATGGAGAATGTATTGGAGTGTAGAGATACTTGAGGTAGGAATACTAAATAGGAGACTAGTGCAGTAGGCCAGGTAAGTGGTAATGAGGGCCTGTATTAGCATTGTGTCTGTATGAGTAGAGAAGACTTAAAAGTTTCTCTTATGTTTGAACAATGAGAATCTGATAATTACCATTATTAGTAGAGATGCACATTTAGGGACTGCCTCTTTGGGTATAGTCATTATATCTAAATGAAAGATTCCCTCAGCATACATCTTAGTGTGTTTCTGAATATCAAAAATGGCAGCTTGCAACTTTTTCACAAATATCTGTAGACTTATAGTTAGATTAGCTATAGTGGTGGTTCTAATTGTTCTATCTCTTCTGTTGTTCAAGAAGCCTGATTACTTTTATGAGCTAAGACTAAAATTTGTACTACTCTGAAGGAGAGTTCAAATTCAGGAGTTACAGGAATTTATTATTCAGATCAATTCCTTAACTGGCCAGTTGAAGGAGGGTATAGTGTGAGATGAGGATGTTAATTCATATAGGGAAGTTCTTTGTCTGTATGAGGATGGGAGAATCTGTGCTTATCTCTTCCCCACCTCTATCTCTCTACTTTCTTCCCTCCAAAGAGGATCATTAGAATGAAATGGTTCTAAGTTACTTTGGAGAGTATGTTGTACTGTTGATAGCAGAAGCAAGAGAATGAGGCTTGTGCTATGAAAAAATAATCAGTTCACAGATAAAGACTTTTAGGCAAAGCCTATGGTTTTATTTACTGTTAATCACCAAATTGGGCCATTATAGAATGCATGGCTATTTAAGTTTGACTTTTCAACCTAACAGGTTCCTAAATCCATAAAGGTCTAGAAGAACAGAAACTGGAACATATCTTGCCTTTCCTTAGAGAGGTGGGAAATTTCTAGGACAGAATATGGCATCCATTGTCAGACATGATCATTGTAATAGTTTGCGTTTTTTCCCCAAAAATGTTTTTTTTTTCCTTATAAGGGAGGGTTCAGTTTTAGGCTGTGTTTGTATGTGCGGCATGGTAGTATTTCCAGTTATAGTGTGATAGAAAAACAAAAAGCATCAGTAAACTTAATGTTTAGGAAATAGTTTTGTCAATATATTCATGGAGTTTTCATAATGTTTATTAAGCACAAATGCCTAATAGAGCACTAGAGAGACATTTACTTCTTCAGTACATCACTGGATCTATGATCTCATTAATATGGGTACTCCCTCTATTGGTACATATTGCAGCTAATCCATACCTTGTCATCCCTACAATTCTTGCCCATTTTCTTTTGTAGATCTTTAGGGGAGCTACAATGGAGGCCACTCTCTAGATCTCTTTCCATTTTGTGGATATCATTGCATTCCTTGAATTGTCTATTTGTTATCTCTAGCTCCCACCACAAAAAGGGGAGAAAGGAGAAGGAATAAGTCATTATTAAGTACCTTCTATGTCCAAGGCACTCTGCTAAGAGTCTTACAGTATTATCTCATTTGAACCTGCCTCCTGCTCCACTCATGCTGTTTTCCTAGATAGAATTCCCTAAACCAGTTGTTGTACATAGGTCATCTCAGACCCTCTCTTAATAACTGTGTGACCTTGACTTGCCCTTTCTAGGCCTCAGTTTCTTCATCTGTAAAATGAGTGGATGGACTAACTGACCTCTTAAAAATCCACTCCAACTCTAAATCTGTTCACTGGAGATGTCATTTCTTATGTCTAAGCTCTTTACTAGGAAATGCCATAAAATATACTCATAGACCTTCAAAAGAGAGTTAAATTTAATACTTAAAAATGTACATTATTCTTTTTGATATCATCCTAAAACCGAAAGTTGTTTGGTTCTACCTTAACCAGAATGAAACATGGACACGTTTCTTTTTTAGGAAATCCTACATTCAGTTTAAAGGATCTTCACCACCGCCTCGCTTAGCATCCATTCTGGCTTTCATTCTTGAACTTTTCAGGAAAACCAGCATGGACATTGGTGATATGGAACAGCTCTTACCTAGTGTGTTGAAGTGTTTGCTCTTGGTTAATGAACCGCAGGGTGAGTTTACCAATATATTTGGTATGTTTATCATTGTAGAATAATGACAGTATTTATGCAATGCTTTAAAGGTTTGCAGACCTCTTGCAAAGAGTTCTGCAAACATTGTTTCTTTTACATACGTTGCCTCTTTTACTCATAATGTTTAGAGTAAAAAGTGGCAGTATAGATCATTTTACTTTATTTCATTTTTGAGGCTTGGCCTCCTATCCTACTCAGCCTGGAAGTGCAACAGACACTCATGGGTCCAATTACACTGCTGATCAATCTAGAAACTGTCACCTGCTTCATTTTCCACCTAGGCTGGTTCACGCTTCCTTAGACAGCCTGGCCTTCCCCTCACCCCTAGGGCCCACCATATTGGTCCCTTATTGTGGACTCTTGATCTTCTTTAGCCCTACTATAGCTTTCAGAACTCCTAAGCTCAAGCAGTCCACCAGCCTTGCCCCACTCCCCACACCCCCCAGTAGCAGGGATTTACAAGCATGAGCCACCAGGTAAAACTGAGATACAGAGAAGGGAAGTAGCCTGTCCAGAGTTATACAAATGGCAAAGAATGGTACTGATTTCTCATGTTCAAGAGTATACCTAAGCTATTTTTTCCCAACTGTACAAATGATGGTATTGATGAAGAATGGCTGGTATTTTTATGGTACTTCAAAGTTTGCAAATTGTTTTACATACATTATCTCATATGACCAAATAACTTAGATGCATGTGACCATTTACTATTATTAGTATGTCTTATCTGTAGACAGAGATTCTATTTACTATCGGAAACCAGGCAAAAAGAAATAGTATGTTCTTTATGATCTAGAGTAGGGCTTCTTAAGCTTCTTCCACCTGTGTCTCCTATCAGAACTTCTTAAACTATGGGTCACAATCCCCTATGGGATTTAAGAAGCATTGATCTAGAGTCCTTTCTGAAACTTTATAAATCTCTTTTGATAGATGTTTTATTCTCAGTGTCTTAACCACCTTTGTTATTGGTGTTCTCTTAAAATAGTCACTTATTTGGAATTTATAGTGTGTAAAGCACTGTAATAAACTTGGTAGGGACAACCCAATATCCACAATAGTGGATTTACTATCTGAAGACTATAAGGCTTGACTGATTGTTGACTAGACTGTTGCAGTAGCCAGGTGGTGAGTCTGCCCGCATCGACTGAATCTCTTCACTCTCCAGTCTATCTTCTATTCAGACACCAAAGTGATTTTCCTAAAATGCAAGTCCAAACTATCACACACACACACACACACACACACACACACACACACACACCCCAGCTCAACACACTCAACTGTTGCCTCCAGGATGAAATATAGAATCCTCTGTTTGGCATACAAGGCCTTCATAACCTAGCCCCCTCCTACCTTTTCAGCCTTCTGATAACTTACTTCCTGACACGTACTTTTACTCCAGTGACACTGGCCCTCTTGCTTTTCTTTGAGCAAGTCACTCTATCTCTCATCTCCAGGCATTTTCTCTGGCTGTCCTTCATGACTGGAATGCTCTCACTCCTCATTTCTGCCTACTGCCTTCCCTAACTTCCTTTTAGTCCCAACTAAAATTTCATCTTCTACAGGAAGTCTTTGCCAAACATTTTTTAATTCTAGTGCCTTCTTCTTTTATTTCCTGTTTGTCTTATATTTATAGCTTATTTATCATATTCGTTGTCTATTATGTCCCCTATTAGACTGTGAGCTCCTTGAAGGCAGGGGCCATCTTTTGACTCTTTTTATATCCTTAGCATTTAGCACCATGCGTGGCCCCTAGTAGTCCATTAATAGATGTTTATTTACTGACAATGAGTATTTATTTACATATTTATTTGTAAATATGTATCTTTTAAGAAGGAAATATTAGCACTTACAAAAACAATAGAATGGTAGTGGGAATTATAATCTAGAGGCAGTTGGGTGGCACAATAGATAGAATGCTGGAACTGGAGTCAGGAAGACCTGAGTTCAAATCTGGCCTCAGACCATCTATGTGACTTAATTTCTGTCTCAGTTTCCTCAACTGAATAATTGAGATAATAATAGTCCTCACCTTCCAGGGTTGTTGTAATGATCAAATGAGATAATATTTGTAAAGGGCTTGGCACAGTGGCTGGCACAGATTAGCTTTTTAATAAATGTATTCTTTATAAAAGGCTTAACACAGTGTACGGCCCATACTAGGTGCTTAATAAGTAAGTGTTTCCTTCTTTCCTGATAAACTACAGTTTCCTAATGAATGACTGGAATGAGTAAAATAGAAACATGTAGACCAGTTTCTTCTCCCAGAACTTTTGCCTTCATGGAGAACCCATCTATCCTTTGAATTTCAGTAAAAGTGGTTCCCAGTGTACATTTCTAGATTTTAAGATAGTGAAACTCTTTAAAAGTACTAGATTATGGTCAGCATATTGTTTCAAAGATTGTAAAGTGCTTCGTCATGAATAGGATCAGGGTTCAGGGATTGAATTTTGCTGTTCATTTCTTGCAAGTAAATGGATCGTATCATCTACATTTATGATGTATACGATTCTCTAGAGGTCTTTTTTTTTTTTTTTTTTTTTTTTTGCCAGCAGAGGAGCAGCATTAAGCACTGACTTGTATCCCTGTCTAGAGAGAAAATTGTTGCTCCTTGAGGCCTTAATGTGAAATGGGCCATTTGGAAGATCATAGAAAAATGCTCGATTTCTCCCCAAGGATATATGGGGAGGAGAAGAGTGATTTTATATTAATTAAATGAAAACTTCAACATACTACATGTAGATTTTTAGAAGTCTTGTTAAGGATAATTATTTTTCCCCATGTATAATTATTACTTGTCTGGATTGTGTTTTGGCAGCTTTGTATCCTGTGACGTTAGTAAACCCATGGCTTTGGAGATGGCAATCTAATAGGCTCTTTTCCTTATGCTTTTCTTGCCTCATAAATCTCTATCTGCCATTTAAGAAACTAGACATTTTTTCCATAAAACATTATCCCATTTTAGATATCACAGAAGCATCACTGTGTTGTGCTGATGAAATGGATCCCTCCATTCAGGCTTCTTTATCATATTTCACATATTTACAAAATAAAATACAACAGCATAACTTCTGAATGAGCTTTGGATGTTTTAAAAGAAGGTAAATCAGAAGCACTTAGAAGTGCAAGGCTGTTGTTTCAGATAGTACTTGGTAAACAGCAGTTTTCAATATGCTTATCTGTATCTAGGATCAAAGGAGGAATAAGAGTAGGAGTACATATTTTGTTTAACTGTTAATACAATAGAAAGTTTTCTACATAAATATTTATTTATTTAGCTCTTTATTTATTTATTTATTTATATAGCTCTTTGAGGTTTGCAGAGTTTTTCACATACTTTATCTTATTACATTCTCACAACAACCCTGTGCAGTAGATGTTGTGATTATCCTGGTTTTACAGATGAGGAATCTGAGGCTCAGAGAATTTAAGTGACTTACTCGGGGTCACAAGCTAGTCAGTGTCTGAGGCAGGATTCAAACCTGTCTTCCTAGCTCCCAGGTCCCGTGCTGCCCCCCCACCAGGATGATGAAGTTTAGTACATAATTTAAGGGTCCATAATTTTATTCCTGTAACTATTTCTTGTGCTAATGCAGATTACAGCCCCACATGCCTTCAATGGAACCATGTTTCATCAATGTGGGTAATCCTACCAGCAGTCCTGATTGCAGCTCATCCAAGCCTTTTCAGGCTGTATTTTCCTGTAAATTCTTTGTAGGGAAGTGTAATATCAATTAAGTTGGGACTTTTTTACTGTTTTAGAATGATAAATTAAGTGTCTTTGATTGAGCCTTACTAGGTGCAAAGCCCCAGGCCCAAACCCCTATGTACTAGGTGCTAAGCCTATGTGGGCGTGAAGCCCTCAGAGTCCTAAGGGGAGTTGCTAAGACCAGAGCCAATAGTAGGAGCCTAAGTTCTGGTCGCTCAGGTGACGTTTGATGATGACTAAAGAGTGTGTAAAAAGATAGAACAGAGCTA
Source organism: Trichosurus vulpecula (assembly GCF_011100635.1). Taxonomy (NCBI): domain Eukaryota; kingdom Metazoa; phylum Chordata; class Mammalia; order Diprotodontia; family Phalangeridae; genus Trichosurus; species Trichosurus vulpecula. Next base: position 173,518,204 of record NC_050579.1, read on the forward strand.
TTTGCAGAGGCTCTCACTCTTGGAGGCAAGGGACTCTGGGCAGCCACCCTAAGAGCCTCCTGCCTCACCCAGATGTTGATGGTTTCTTGGTAACTATGAATTGTATTTGGTCCGTTTATAATGTGTGTTTGTAATTTGTTTGTATTTGCTCTGAAGTTCAGGGTGCTGGCTTTTTCCCCTGATCCAAGTGAATGATATTTGTATGCTGGATTGAAATAAGATTGTTAACCCCTTAATGTTGCTTTCCTTAGTAAAGCAGATCAAAAGAACCTGTGCTGGCAGCCTTCTTGTTGTTGGGCTTGTGTTGGTCTTTCACCCTCACAGCAGCTGCTAGCCAGATTGTTGCAACAGGAGGGGGTCCGTCCAATATACTAGGCGCTTTGCCCTATATCTTTGGACACGTGGGTACCAATGTAGCATGTGAGCTGTCCATCATTTATCTCTCCCTATAGTCCATCCTATAGATGACTGATTCATCTGCTTTTTCAGTCATATTTCTCTTTGATAACATTTTTTATGCTGATCATTCCATTGCCCATTAAATGATACACAATTTTTATTCCTTGGAGGTTATGGTATTCTATGATTTGCATCCATAGATCCTCACCAGAAGTTTAATGGTTTTACTAAGATTATTTTTTTCAAGAATCTTTTTGTTACTGAAATTTCTGTGTAATTTCGCAAATGCTATCAATAGTTTGTTCTTCCTGTTCAATTCCAGACCAACTCATTGTACATCTGTAGTGCCCCTTTAAAAGAGGTACCTGTAGTAGTTGTATGGGCTATCCATTCAACTGTATATCACTGCTGAAACAATAGGTGTTCTTCATCCACCTTCACTTGGCTCACATCTGGGGGCTCTGCACGGTTTCAGGTTTTGAGGCAATCAGCACAATGTCATATGCAAATAGGAGTGCCTGGAGGACCTCATATCTATAAGGAATCTCTCTTTAATTTGGAGCATTTGATTTTTTAGTGTTATCGTGAACTTAACAGTCATCAACAAATAAAAACATTTTAGTATGCGCGAAAGAACAAGAAAGGATTATATGAAAAACTTCAGATATGAACAGTTTCTTAATTGTGTGTATGTACAAATGTGTAGATGTGTATATACATGGATATGCATGTACATGTATATATGTACACATACACACATATATAATATGCACAGAGTTTAGAATAATGAAATTTCTTTCTTGCGTCCCCTTCTGTACTTTTTTTTGCATTTAAAAAATGTTTTATTCCTCTTTTTTTATCTTTATATTATTGTTTAATCACTTATCCACCTATCCCAACCTTGTAATATATGTACATACAGTCTAGCAAAATATAAAAATTAAAATGGACCATTTTGACTAAATCACTTCCAAGATCCATTCCAGCTTTAGATTAATGATGATGGTGGCGAATCCACATGAGACATCCTCTATGAAAATGGCAAACACCTTTGGTGTTTCCCTAGCATATGTCTCAATTGATTTTAATTATCACAAGATCATCCGTCAGTCAAGTATTTCTCAAACAACATTATCGTCCTTGTTGTGTCTACAAAGAAATTTCGTTTCATCTTAATACATATGGATGACATCTTCTCATATAGATCAGTCAACAAGGAAGAAGAAGGAAATAAGCATGTGGTATGCACTTCTTACAAATGTTGTCTCATTCGTTCCTCATAGCAATCCTGGGCAGTAGGTGTGATGATTATCCCCATTTTACAGTTGCAGATTCTGAGGCAAACAGAAGTTACATGTCTTGCTGGGGTCTCATAACTAGCCAGCATCTGAGACTGAATTTGAGCTCTCATGTCTTCCTGGCTCTAGGCCCAGTGCTCTGTCCATTGAACCATCAGCTGCCTCTAAACAAGAGTTTAAATAGAAGGTAATCTCAGGAGACGGCACTACTAGGAGAGGGTGAGGGGTACCAGGAAAGGTCTGGCATAGAAGGTGGGATTTGAGCTGAGTCTAGAAGGAAGCCAGAGGATAGAGATGAGAGAGAGGATTCCAGGCATGGAAGACAGCCAGTGAAAAGTCACAGATTCTGGAAATGGATGTGTGTGAGGGAAAACCGAGAAGGGCTGTGTTGTTGGATTAAAGAAGACATGGTGCTGGGTAAAGTACAATAAGACTAAAAACGTAGGAAGGAGCCAGGTTGCAAAAGGCTTTGAAAGCCAAACAGATGGCTTTAGCTTTGATCCAGGAGGTGATAAGGAGATACTAGAGTTTGTTAAAGAGAGGCTTTATAGTGGAGAGTGTTTATGGTGTCATAGCATATTGCATCCAGAAAGAGAACGGATAAATAGAAGTGTGTGTGTGTGTGTGTGTGTATTTATATATACATATATATAATGATTTTACACACACACACATTTGTGTCTAATGGTAACCATCTCTAGGAAGGGAAGAAAAAAAGGAAAAGAAAAGAAAGTTAAAACTTTATATATTTAAAAGCAAGTTAATACATAATAGATTTTCAGTTTCATGTGTAGTCATCTTTTTTTCTATGTCATTGAAATTTTTTTTTAATTCTTAAGTTCAGAACCAAGTAAATTTTAAAAAAAAGTTTTAAAAAGAATCAATTTTTTAAAACCTCCCAAAGCAACTACTTTAAATTCCGTGAACAATAAGCATACACTGTGGTCTGCTGTAAGCTGTTACCTTTTCCATGCCCTTTTCTCAGCAGGGGTAGTGTCTGTAGTTTTCAAATATAGGGTCATAGAGTCATGGGTTTAGAACTGAAAAGGACCTGAGAAGCCATCATATCTAACCTGCTCATTTCATAGGTGAGGAAACTCATGCGTGATTGGTTGATTGACATGTCCAGGGTCATACCGTCAGCAAGTATCTGAGATAGGATTTGAAACCAGGTTTTCCTGACTTCTAGTATAGTGCCTTATTCACTATATCAATATCTGGAGAACTAGTCTCTTAATGTCCTCAAAATTTTGATCTCCCTAATATAGACCACTCTTGTCCCTACTTGGTCTAGTCTAGTTGTGCTCCCTGCTTTTGATGTCCTTATTGCTATTTAAATTCCTCATGTGCTACAGAAGGCAGCGTGACATCAGAATCCTAATTTGGTGGCTCTGGTGTTACTGAAGGATACCAACAACTACAACATCAATGCTGATGGTGGTCACGCAGAAAGCACTTCTTATAGTGCGTGAAGGCTGGGAGAGTGCTGTACACAAGTTGTCACATTTTATCTTCACAACAGCCTGGGTGCCGTTATCATTCCCCTTTTACAGATGAGGAAACTGAGGCTGAGACCCATTAAGTGACTGCCCAAGGTCAGCCTCTAGTAAGTATCCGAGATGGGATTTGAACTCCTTCAAGTGCAGTCCTAAGTGTTCTTGGATATGATCGTGTTAAGCTTTCTCGTCACTTCTTTTCACTGGTTCAACCTTGTTCACAGTTTCCCACCCTTCTCCTCCACAAAGGTTTTACAGATGAGTTTATATCCTAAGCTGGTATTGTCCTTACCTTCCATATCTCTTTGCTAAGCAAACATCCAGTAGTCCCTGCCTGAAAGGATTTCTAAGCAAATTGCTTTATATCAGTTGAACTTCTAAGGAAATGGTTATGGTCCTTGTTGACATCTGCTCCCATTTGTTGATGTCAGTGAGTTGTTTGCATTGGTCATGTTGAAGCTCTTCTCATTGCATGCCATATCTTCTCATCTTTATTCTTCTAGTTGATTCTGATATTTGCTCTAACCGGTTCATGTTTTGACAGTGCATAGACAATTCATTCATAAATTTCTTCCACATTGGTATTCAGTTGTTCCCTACCTGTTAAGATAAATAGGCAGTTGCATTTTTTTGTGTGATATTATTCAGTGTTTACCTGTGAACATTTCCCAGATCTCTTCTTGAAGAAAGTATTTATGACACATGTAGGTATGAGGTTTCTGCCTAGTCTATTAGCCTTTAACTAACCTCTTTTGTTTCTTAATCCTAAGCCTAAGCCTTCCATTATGCCTACCTATCCTTAGAAGTCACTGAGTATTAAAACATATATTTGATTTAATTAGTTGGAGCTTATTGAGTTCTTCCAAAATATGTCTGCCACCTCATCTTCTAGGTATTGGCACATAAGCTGCAGTCCGTGTGTGTGTGTGTGTGTGTGTGTGTGTGTGTGGTTCCCATAAAATAAAATTTCTTTATGCCTTTAGACACATAATAAAATTATTAGTATCTACTCCTTATTTGCCTCTATAACATAACCTGTTAGTCATCCTTTCATGTATAACTATGAACTCTTTTTCATCTTCTGGTTCAATTGAGAATGAGAATATCAATGTAGATGTGATTCTGTTCCTCAGTTATGTTAATTTTGTCATTGGACAAAGATCTCACATTTAGAGTACTAGCAGTTAAATTCATAATTATAACAGTCTGAAAGCTGTGATTTCTTAGAGCACTCTACAACCTTTTCTGCCTTTGTGCCACCATCTCTGAACAAACAAAAGGAATTCGAAATAGGACTCTTTCTTTGTTCTTCAATTTGCTATCAATGAAGAATTCATCACTTAGTGACCAGCCTACTAGAGGTATCCCAATTCCTTAGCAGTAGGTTATTTTCATAAAATGCAATTATAAACAGTTCATCTCCTGTTGGCCAAACCAGCGATGATGTTCAACATCTTTCACTGTTCTCTTTAGATATCATTCCATCACCCTTCTTCATGCTTTTGCATAGATGCTACCCTCAGGTCTAGAATGCATTCCTCCTTCATCCTTACCTAACAGAGTCCTTAACATCCTTCACGTGCCATCTCCTGCTCCAGGGTTTTCCTAATTTCTCCAGTTGTTAGTGTTTTCTCCCTGTTGAAAATATTTTGTATTTACTTATCTCTATATATTGCTTCTAACAGACTTATCATGGGTCTACGGTTGACTACATTCACTTGTAGGTCACCCATCACCCTTCTGCTTGACCCATTGCCATATTCATTCTAATCCTCAGTTCTAGGGTAACTCCCTTGGGTCAGTTTGGATATTTTGTTAACAAAATTGGAATAGCTTCCTTAATCTGTTATCTTAGAGCCCCCACCTCAATTTATTATCATTTATTTAATAAATTCTAGAAATCTTTTTCCTCATAAGGAGCTGCTAATATCACTACATCAAAACCCCTAATATCCTAGGAGTAGCTTAGTATTAAAGTTACTGGCTATGCAGTTCATTAATAATGTAATCCCTAATAACTCAAGAACATAAACATTTACAATACTTTACCTATCAGAAAGACCACAGGGTAACTTCTAGCCATCATCGTATTACTTCTCCTTACTTTTGGAAACATAGCTACACCATTCAGTCCATTCAAGGAACAAAGCAGAGTTTCTATCACAAACTTTCTTCATCATCCTCTTTACAAACTAAAAGTTAAAATACTTTCATCAGGAAAGAGGATCCCTTTATCTTTTCTCTCCTCCAGCTTCTTTACATTCATGACAAGAAAAGATTCCTAAGTTTTTCTCAAGTTCTTACTCTTAATCTCTTTCAAAACCATTCATAAAATTCTTCATAAAATAACAGTTGAGACCATTCTCTCAAGAAAGCAGCTTTTTCTCACCCTCTTTCTCTCTGTCTCCTCTATAATTCCTCCCATACTATCTCCATTGCCTGTCCTATCAGTTTATTAAAAACTGCCATGACAGAACACCCAGAGAATGACAATTAAAACCTTTGCTATCAAGAAATCCAAGCTATTAATCGTCATATGAAAAATGCTCAAAATCAATAATATCAACAGAAATGCAAATTAAAACAACTCTGAAGGACCACCTCACACTCATCCAATTGGATGGAAAATGGTGAATGCTGGAGGGGCTTTAGGAAAACAGGTATCCTCATGCACTGTAGGTGGAACTGTAAACCAATCTAACCATTCTGGAAAGCAATTTGGAACTATGCCCAAAGGACTATAAACCTGTGATCCAGCAATACTACTTGCTGGGTCTGTGCTCCAAGGAAATCAGAGGAAAAGGAAGAAGACCCATGTGTACCAAAATATTTATTGTAGCTCTTTTTGTGGTAGCAAAGAATTGGAAATTGAGGGGATGCCCATCATTTGGGGAATGACTGAACCAGTTGTGGTATATGAATATGATGGACTACTATTGTAAGAAATGATGAATGGGGTGGTTTCAGAAAAACCTGGGAAGAATAGTATGAACTGATGCCAAGTGAACTGAGCAGAACCAGAAAAATATTTTATATAATGATAGTAGTATCATAAAGGTAATCAACTTTGAACTGCTTAGTAGCTGATCAATACAATGACCTGCCACAGTTTCAGAAGACGCAAGAAACATGCTGTCCACCTTCAGAAAGAGAGCTGATGGACTTGGGGTGCAAAATGAAATATGTTTTCTTCTCCTTTTTTGGGAGGGAGAAATGGGAGGCATGAATAATATGGGAATTTTGTTTTTTGGAATTTATTTTGCATGACTCCATGCTCATAATTTTTTCCCCCTTGCTTTCTTAATAGGTGGGGGGGAAAGAAGTGAGAGAATTCAAAACTGGAAATTTAAAAAAAAAAAAGAAACTGCAGGAAAATAACTTCTTTTACAAGCTTCCATGACTCTTAAAAAGACAGCAACAGTAACTAGTCTCTACAGAAAAGCCTTTTTTTGAAACAAGTTCTATCCTTCTTGAAATTTTTTTGTATTTACTCAATTTATATACTCAAATGGATCTGTGATCTCATTGATTTGGGATTTCCCTTCAGTGATTCAGATTGTAAATCCATCAATCCCTGCCCATTCTGTACTTCTCTGATCCATGTCCTGTGATATGTTTGCCACAGAGAGAGTCCACCCACTTTCTCCTGACATTCTAAGGTCACCAATAGAGCATTTTGGTCATTCAGCTGCTTTCCATTTTTATCACCACATAAACAACTTATCTTTTCTTTCTCTAATATAGTCCCATGATAACATCCCTTACACTGTCTCTTAAGGTGTTCTTCATTGGTTATATTTTGCAGCTAGCTCAAACTCACACTATAGTCCTCTCTTCTGTCTTCTGTGTGATATCCATTTTTAATATTTAAAAAATTATATCTTTTGTTTTCTCCAATAGAGTGAATTCTTAAGGATAAAGACTAGTTTGGGTTGGGGAGAGGGGAGGATTGGTCTGTGTCTCCTGCACCTAACACAGTGTCTTGCACATAAATTCTTAAGACATGGTTATTGAATTGGACCCTTTGAAATTTCATCCTAATTTTTTATATTAGTTTGAATTACTGAGAAAGGAGTTAACACTGCCTTCTTACCTCCCTTCACCCTCAAGTTATCTGGCTAAAGAAGTAATTTATTTTCGCTTTTAATTAAAATATCTCTTTTGATGCTCTTGGCTTTTTTCATTATCTGTCGTAAAAATATCAGTGAACCTACACCCAAAAAAGTGTGCTCATTATCTCACTAGTTGGGGTATCAAGTGTACATTTCAGATTTATAGTATCCTTTTCACACGGTCACCAAAAGTTGTGAATTGTATAGTTTTTTTAATAGAACATCTGCATTATAGTTATAGGTATATTTCATTTATTATTAGCTTTTATAGAGTTTTTCAGAAACTAGGATTTTTAACCTGAAATCTTTGGGCTGGTACTTTTAACAGAATAAACTTCAAAATGCACTATTAGATTCACAGGCTGTTCCAAAGCAACCTATTTTCAGTCAATCTTTAGTATATTTGAATACAAATGTTGCTTTATGATTTCACTGCCATATGTTCTGAGGGAAGATGGGTTGGGGAGAGAGCAGTTCCATAAATGAGTCCTTGTCGGGGAAGAGAGGCTGAGCCACCTTGCAAATAGCTTTGTACCCACATGCCTGAGGCCATTGACAATTTGAGGTGGACCAGTAGCAAAGAATGTTCCTTTTATGTCGTTTATTACCTGCATAGGAAAGGTGGCATGGGGGCAGGGCACAAGTTGGATTATGCACGTAGACATAAAAAAATAAAACTCAGCTTTTGCTTACTTGATCCTCAGCTCAAGGAAATCAAAAGAAAAAAGTATATACTTTAAGAAAAGAGCCTATTTATTTTTCTAAATCAAGAGAATAAAGTCTTCATAAAAACTAGTATCCAGATGGTCAATTCAGACATACTGTGTAATGCTATAATTTTTCCTCCTAGTTAAAAGGCTAGCCACTGAGAACCTGGACTCCATTGTAAAAGCCTGCCAAGCAGGGTCAGGAGGAGAGCCTGCCACCCAGCTGACTTCTGTGTTTAGGTAACTGGAAAATATGCCAACTGGCAAGGAAGCTATTGCAAGCCATTTGACAGCCAACATGTTTTTTAAATAACTAATTATCCCAAACATAATGTGTTACTATTTGTTTATAGTATTTCAATTGTTGTCTTCTTGGCAGTTTTATTACCCTGTATTTTCGTTTTAAAGTCTTCTGGGAAAAGGTGCCTGAACTGACTTTAGATTACCTGTGGATTTTGTAGAGAAGAGATGCTGACATGGGTTAGGAGGGAGCTGCGGGTGGGGGGGTGCTGCATTCGTGATGCCAGGTGCACAGACTTTAGGAGCTCGGTAAATAGGACCCTCAGGATCAGAAATAGGAGTCTCTGGAACTCTCTTTACTGTACATACTTTAATGGGAGCACATAGAAAACTCCATTTCACTTTCCTCCTCAATTTCTTGGATGCAGGTTAAGATAATTCATGTTTTTTAAAAAGTTTGATGCTTTTTGTTTTTACATTACTGTCTTTCCCAAATATATACTTCTCTCCCTCCTTCTCCACCCACTGAGCCTTCTCTTATAACAAGGACAGTGAAGAAAAACAGCTGACCTTATCAGTTGTATCTGACAGTATGTGCAACATATCACACCCATGGTCTCCTACCTTTCCTACTAGGGGAAGGAGATGAATTTTTTTTTCATCTCATTTCCAGGACTAAGATTGGTGATTATAATTATCTGGGGTTCAGTTTTACCACCCCTTATGTATATGGTACTTCTCAGTTTACAAAATGCTGTCTTCTCAACAACCCCAAAAGCTAGGCAGTGCAAATATTATCTCCCTTTTACAGATGATGAAACTTGGTGGGCAAGTTGCCCACCATGCCATAGCTATTAACTGTCAGAGTTAGCGTTCAAACACTGATTTCTTCATCCCAAGTCCAATATTTTTTTTCCTACTCTACCCCCTGAGCTCATATCTTTGTAATGAATTAAAGTGAATTCAAGAGCATGGTACTACTGCTTCACTACTATCTTATCATATAGCCTTCAGTTTCTCATTTCTCTTGCCCAGTGGTCTGCTCTGGATTTAACTTGATTACTCTGAGAACTGTAGCAAACTAAAAATGTAGAATTTCTGGAAAATGTGAAGCAGCAGAAGGAGGGGGCTAAAAAACAAACACACACCTATGTGTTATTCGTGTACATGGTACCATGTTGGATAGTTCGTTTTGAGAAGAGAATCAAAATTGGAGGTGGAGATAGAATTTTACGTATATATATAAAATTGAATTTTTGACATAATCTTTAACCATAAACATGAAGACATGAAGGCCCAGGAGAAAAATTCCAAAGCTGATTCCCTGCTCCACCACCCCCCCCCCCCCCGCCCCCTTCACTTCCGAGAGAGGGAACAGAAAACAATGGGAATTTTTAAGGGTCAGTGGAAAATTTTTTCCCCTCTAATTCTCACCTGTACAAGAGTAAGGCATTTTTTTTCCTCTCGCTGCTCCCATATATACAGTTATACTTCAGTGAGGATAAAAATAATCTGTACTTCCCTTAAGAAGTATATTTCTAGTAAAATTCTTAGAATTCCCATCTAGAAGTGATCTTCCTCATGTTTTCAGATTACAGTGCACTGGCAAACAGAAACTGGACTGAGGAATAGCACCAGAGATAATCCTAAGTATTCTGTTTTCTTTTCAGACAGTTTGTCCAAGACTATAGTATGATATATGAGCAACAAGTCTATAACACCTTAGAAATTGTGGCAGAATTAGACCAACAGATTGTCACCAGTTTGATTCCCACACTCACTCAGTGCCTGAAGGACTCTGAGCTTAAACAAGGACTTGGTAGAAATATTGCACAAAGGTATGTTTTATAATTTTATTTTGGTCTTTGGGACAATGATAATAAAAGACACGTTTATTTTGGACGAAACAAGTTTCTAGAGTATAAATTTGTACACTAGTGCTTATAAATTGTTGTGTTGGGCGGAATCTTTTGAACTATCAAAGTTTTATCAATTTAAGCAGACATAAAGCAGTAAAATTTATTTTTTTAACGTAACTACCAAAAATTACACTTCCAAATGAGTGTCATCTGTTTCAAAGTGAGTACATTTGGAAACTATACTCATTATATGATGCTGCTATTACTTAGAACATTTTTGGAAGTCCTTTTTAGGAATTACCTTTAGAGCCTATAGTGTTACATTCTTGTACAGTATCTAGCCACATCAATGACAAATCAGTGGCCTTTGAGGGTAGATCTGAGGTTTGTAAATAATCAAGTCACTGGACACGAAGTCTAGACAATCATTGACTTAAGTTATCTCATGGGAAAGGTAGAGTGGAGGAGGCAATAAAATGTGATAGTAAAGCAGTAAGATTAGCTTTCTCACTTACCTGCTGAGCTGGCTCTGAAGGTACACTGTCAGTATTTGGAGTATTTATTGACAGAACATTAGCCATACTTGGCTAGCCACCTACATTGACTACTTTGAAAAGCTTGTCAGTGTCTTCACATTAGAGTTGAAAGAGACCCTAAAGGTCTTATGTTCCAAACTTCTCCACACATAAACACACACACATACAATTTTATAGATGAGGAAACTAAGGCCCAGGTTGGTTAAGTGATTTGCCCATGGTCCTACAAGTATCAAGTTAAAGAACTGAAATTAGAACCCAAGCCCTCTGACTCCACACCTCATGCTGATATGTATTCATCCAAATGTTTATTTAAAAAAAAAAGTCACCTTATTTATAGACATGGCAACTTTGTGTACACACGTATGAACACATACATAACAATTTTCAACTTAAAATGACTTTGGCCTATTGAACACCACCATGTTAAATAACAACAGTATTATTTAATTGGATCATGTTGCAATAGAAATGGCACCATATCCAGAGTCTAGTGGGTTAGTTTCAAACCTTCACCTCCAACTGCTGGCTTCCCTGGCTTCCTTCATGTCTCAAGTAAGATATACAGTCACACCTTTCACTCCTACTAATAATGCCTTCCTTCTAAGATTACCTTCCATTTGCACTGGATATAGAGCAGCTATGTGGCACAGTGGACAGAGCACTGGGCCTGGCGTAAGGAAGACCTGAGGTCAAATCCAGCCTCAGACACTTTTAACCAGTTGTGTAACCCTGGGCAAGTCATTTAACTCTGTTTGCCTCAGTTTTCTCATCTGTCAAATGAGCTGGAAAAGGAAATAGCAAACCACTCTAGCCCGTATCTTTGCCAAGAAAAGCCCAAATGTGGCTGAAGCAACTGAAAAACAACACACTGTGTATATATGTATGTGTATATATATGTGTGTGTGTGTGTGTGTGTGTGTGTGTGTGTGTGTGTGTGTATCATATGTACGGAGCTATTTGCATATTTATCACTTTATTAGATTGTGAGTTCCTGGAGGTCAGAGACTTTGTTTTTACCTTTCTGTCCCCAGCACTTACTTACGACAGTGTCTGGCCCTTAACTTTTTATTGAGTCATTTCAGTCGTGTCTGACTCATGACCCCATTTCTGGGTCGTCTTGACAAAGATACTGGAATGGTTTGCCATTAAATGCTTGTTACCTGCCTCTGCCACTTGGCTGTCTGTGTACCTTTGGGCAAGTCATTTAACTGAAGTCATTAGGCCTGTTTCCTTGTGTTTTAAATCTGTTAAGTTAGGAGGTTGGAATACTTGACTTCTAAGTCCCCCTCCAACCCTAAATCTGTGATTGCATGATTCTAATTTCACATACTAATTTGTAACTCAAGGAATTTTATAAACCAAACGAAAAAGCTCTAAGTAGTTACTCTGTCTTTAATTATTTAAATTCTTTTTTAAGGAAAGAAAAGTTTGAGGTGAAAGAAAATATTGCTTATTTAAAAGCTTCTTTCAGGAGGAATTTCCCTGTCATATGGCAGCAATAACCATTTATTCACTGGAGCATTTGAAATAAATCTTAGTCCTAGAATGATCTTTTAAAAACGTTTCTAAACTAATGAAGTTTTTTTATCTAACATGGTAGAGAAGAACATGGAGTCTAGAAAGACCATTATAAAATCCTCCAGTTTATCCTCCCTTTACTATTTATGCTTGTTATATCAAAAATTTGCCATTTGATTTTCATACCTTTATTATCCACTTAATAAGAATTAAATGATGAATGTCATTACCTGTTTAAGTCCCCTGACTCCTCAATGCCATATTATTTAAGTAGACTAATGAAATTTTACAGGCTATTTTGTAACTTGAATTTCATTAAGGGCCGCTCTAAGCCAAACCAAAATGCCTTTGATAGTTCCACTGGCCTTAATTATAACAAAACAGTAAATATGGATTTGAAAGGAGTCATTGCTTTTCCTATGCCTGTTGCTTACACTTCATTTTTCACAGGGTATCAGTGTGTAGGTACTCTGAGTGGAATGGAAGGTACATAATATATTTTGTTCATTTTTGTTTTAACAGGGAAGCCTATAGTCGACTTTTATCCTTCCTAGGACAACCAGGTCAAGAGGAGAGACTGAAACTGGAAAATGAGAACACTTAGTGTGTTTTTATGTGACTTGCACTTGTCTTTGGGGACTTCAACATATTGTTGTTACTTAAAGCCACAATATACCATTTGCACTTTCCAAACTCCTACTTTTATGAGCTAGATAATCTTCTAATGATGTGTTAAAAATAAAAATCTGTTTTCTAGAATTTTCTTTATTTAACTCTACATTTCCATAAAGCACATCACTGAGGAAGTGGGAATTAGTTCACTAGGTAAAGCTTTGAAGAGTTTTTAAGTAAGGAGATTGAAAGAGAGCCATTTTCTAATAGAGATTATTTTGCACCTCTCTTGAAATTATGGGTACACTGCTACATGGAAGCCAATCAAGCAGCAAGCATTTGTTAAACAATTGCTATGGGCCAGGCACTGGGATAGGTGATCATTTTTGGTTCTCTGTAGGATATTTTCCACAAAAATAATTCAAAGTTCAAGGGTGATTTTTCTTGGAGTTCTTTTGTAACTTGTATTTAGGTATGCTAAGTATTGAGAAATTCTAGGCTCCCTTGCCCTGCCTTTTAGCTCCAACATAGAGGTCTTTTTTTCTCCTGTCAGGGTTGTCAGGTACAACTAATCTTCAGCTAGAAAGAAAAGAGAGCTATATAAAATTAAATGAATAAATAATCTTTATTTGTTAAGATAAAACCTTTTTTCCTTTCATTTCAGTCCCCATCGTCTGAATTCCATAGCCAGTCCCTTTTTATTGGTCACGATCAACCAATCAACACACATTGATTGAGTGTTCAGTGTGACCAGAAGCCAGGCAACAGTTGGAGGAGGGGGAGCAACTAGGACCAGGGCTAATCCATAATCTGCATACTGACACCTGAATAATCAAGATTTGCCTGTAGCATGTTCGAAAAGAAATCTAGCTATTTTAAGATTAGCACAGAAGAAAGGATTTGGGGAAATTGCCTCTGGGCTCTTTATTCAGGTTCACACTTAAAGAGACTCATACAAGTCTTCAGGTAGTGTATGTGTTTCCTCAGCAACTAGTGTTACTGTATTCTCACAGTATTATTGGAATCTGTCATATCACCATTTGTCCTTTTATTTATGTAACCCCAGCCTATATAGCCACCCACCCCATGTGGAGACTTTGATTATTGTTATTTTAATTAAAAAATGGAAGAGAATTGTGATGGGGGCAGAGGAGGGAGGTGACAGTTAACTGTCATGACTGAAGGAGTGTGTGAGAACTGAGAAGATTAAGAGAAATTTTTTTTCCTGAGGAGACTCAGACAGTAACTGTTGTCTTCTGAGAGATGCAGCTGGATGAATTAACTGTCAACTTTTGTAAGAGTCCATGAGAGAGATTTTGAAAGAACTGAGTTTACATCTTATTCCACGGAGGAGATAGATACCCTGAAAAAAATTCCTGGGAGATTTAAACTGCAATCCTGAGAAAACTGAATCATCGGACTAAGGTGTCAACAGTTGCAGCTGCTAGTTAAGTTGTTTCTGGTTTTGGCCTTTTTTATATTCATTGCTAAAATACTCATTTACATTTTTGTATTATGGATTATTGTTAATAAATTATGTAGCTAGTAATTGATGTTTATCTATGAGACCTGGGTTTGAGGCAGGAGAGAATATATATATATGGGAAAATAAGTTTTTCTAGTTTTTGTATACCAGGGTAGGGGCTCAGAGCTACTTAATTAATGAAATAGTTTCTATATTCATGGGAATTCATGAGGCGGAATCAGAATGTAACTTATTTGCTTTTGAACTGGACATAAGGAGAATTAGTACCATAACAAATTAGATGCTAGGCAGAGGGATGAGTTTATATTTTTCCCTGAGTGGTGTTGCTCTTACAGCATAAACCCTTTTATGTGGGGTAGGCTGGTTTAACAAAACTTAGTCACATGAATGGTCTTAATCGCATTACATCTGGGGTATAACATGAAGTCTGTCATATTTATTCACTCATCACTGGAGATAGGGTGACATGTATATTAATTATAATGATAATAATAGCTAGCATTTATATAGTACATTATGCTATCTCGTTTGATATTTAAATGGCCTGCTGAAATAGGTGTTATTATTATCTACATTTTACTGATACAGAAACCAAGATTGAGAGAGGTTAAGTGACTTGGTCATTATCACACAGCTAGTAAATGTCTGGGCAAGAATTTGAATTCGAGTCTTGTTGCTTCCATATCCTGCATTCTGTCTGCTACACTTCATAGCCATCTAACCAGCTATTGGTCTGGATTGAATAATCCTGTTTGTTTTCATTTTTTTGGTAATTCCATATTATTTGGTAGTTGTTTGGTAGGCCTTATTTGGTAATTCCATAATAACTTATTCTCTTTATCCCCAGAGTCTGTAATCTTATCATGGTTCTCGTACTTTACCAAGGAAACTACTTAGATCTGTAAATTATAATTTGAGATTCTTGGACTAAAAATTCTGTATTAGTTATAGGACAACAAATCAGCGTATGGGCTTTTTTTTTTCCTGTTGGGAGAAAAAAAAAATCTGGTATTTTTGAATATTAAGGCGGTCGTGTTGTTTGAAATATTTCATGCTTGAGAAGAAACCCTAACAATAAAGTTTATCCAAAGCATCAAGCTGGACTTCTATACATATGTATACATACACACGCGCACGCGCACGCACACACACACACTCTAACTTTTATGGTTCACCAGGTCCAAAGAAGCATCTGTACTGTTGTAAGCTGCTATCATTACTTCAGCTAATGTAATTAGAGCATCTTTGTGCTCCTTTATAGGTTAGAGTTATGCAACTTTTTTTTTGTCCATTATCAAAGTGACTTATTGAACCTGAGTTGTACTGGCAACGGAGTTTCAGCACCTGAAAGGATTTCTGGTCATTTGAGGTTTGTCTTTAAAAGGTTTACAGGAATGGCATCTTTAGTCTGAGTATCTTGTTAGGGAAAAAATAGCACTGTGAATTTAAGGGATATAAAGAGTTATTATTGAATATTTTGTGTGTTTTAGTCTGTTTCTTTGCTTTTACTTGCGTATGTATGTGACTACATGTATATAGGTACTCTTGAAATATATCATTATTTTGATACTCAGATCTTTGAGTTTCTCTTTTCGAACCTGTCCTCCACCTCCACTGCAACCCCTCCCTGCCTTGGAAGATAGGTCTTGAAGAGCTGTGGCATCATGAATGTATGATCTGGTGCCTGACTTTCTGGCAATAAGCCCTTCACATAGAGTTAGGCCCATCTTCAGACAGGCAACACTGAATATCTAACTAGACCCACATTCAAAAAGACTTTCTGTTTTGTAGATGAGATCTACAAGAACTTGTGCCTCCACCTTATGCTTTGGGAACAGAAGTATCTCTTTATATTAAAGCCATAGATCTATGGGCATGTACATTGTAGCAAATGCCTGTGGCCAGGAAAATTACTACCATTTTCAATCGGTTCCACTATCTGTTCAAATGTGACCAAGCTGCCCCTGTCCTTCTTGAAAAAATTCTTGATTGTATCCCAGCTATGTTGTACAGGATCATACAATTTGAGAGTTGGCAGAGGTCTAAACAGCATGTGTGTGTGTGTGTGTGTGTGTGTGTGTGTGTGTGATGTATATATATCCTATATACCTAAGTAATTCTCACTATAATATACCCAATAAACAATTACCCATCCTCTCCTGGAAGACGTCCTAGGAGTGGGGACCCACCACCTCACAAAGCAGCCCATTCAACTCTAAACATCAGTTAGCCTAATCAGTTAGTCTTTGCAGCTCACACCTATTTCCTGATTCTGGTGCCAAACAGAACAAATCCAGTCCTTCTTCCAAATGAAAACCCTTCCAACCCTTGACGACAGCTATTGTATCCCCCAAGTCTCTTCTCTCCTCTAAGCTAAATGTTCCCAGTTCCTTCAACTAATTCTCAATAAGTCAGCCAACAAATATTTGTTAAGTTCCTACTGTGTGCCAGACCCTATGAGGGATAAGTTTGGGGTAATCTCACCAAGAAGCACTAAGATTAAGGAACACTGAGACAGGCTTCTTTTAGTAGGTGGTACTTTGGCTGAGACTCAGGGGAATCTAGGGAAGCTAGGAGGCAGAGAGAGAGAGAGTTCCAGGCATGGAGGGGACAGCCAGTGAAAATGCAGTGTCTAGAGATGAGTGTTGTGTGCGAGAATTAGCAAGGAGGCCAGCATCACTGAAATGCAGAATATGAGGTGGTGGATGTGTAAAGTTTAAGAAGACTAGAAACATAGGAAGGGGTCAGATTATGAAGGGTTTTAGAAACCAGACAGAGGGTTCTATATTTGATCCTAGAAGCAATAGGGAACCCCTGAAATTAATCAAATGGGGGAGGTGGGGATGAGGAGGGTCAGACTTGGAATTAATTTAGAAAAATTAATTTGACAGCTGAGTGAAGGATAGACTAGAGGGGAAAGAGACTTGAGGTAGGAAGTCCAACCTATACCTGACATGAGGTAATGAGAGAAGAGGGCCTATAAAAGAGAAGTTACAAAAGTAGAAATGATAGGACTTGGCAAATAATTGGATATGGAGGGTGACAGTCAATAGTCAAGGAGGAAACCTAGGGTCCAAACCTGGATGGTGAGGAGGATGGTGGTACTTTTGACAGTAATTTAGAAGTTCAGAAGAGGAGAGGAGAGGGTTTGGGAGGTAGATGATGATTTGAATCATAGACATGTTGAGTTTGTGACATCTACATGACATCATTTGACATGTGTAACAGGCATTTGGAGATGTGAGGTTAGAGGTCATGGGAGGAGCTAGGGCCCAATGAACAGATTTGAAAATCATCTCCATAGAGATGGTAGTTGAATCCATGGAAGTTGAGACGGCCAAGTGAAGTAGGATAAAGGGAGAAGAGTAGAGAGCCATATGACATGGACCCAAGGCCCTTTACCATCCTGTTTGCCCTCTGAACATTCTACAGATCTTCAGGACGAAATGCAATTTTCCATAGGAGATTTAATGAGGGCAGAGTACAGTGGAACTATCACCTGGCTATCCGTGAAAGAAAATTTTCTCCTTTCACTCCTAAATATTGCAAGCGAAGACTTTAGCCATTTAACACTCATTCCCTCTGAAACACTCTGTAACATTATTTCTACTAGCCATGCTGCTGAAACCACTCTCACAGCTTTCTTTACATCTTTGGCTCCTTCCTTGCCCATAACCAGTTGGCCAGCCACCATGTCAATCCTGTCAATTCTTCCTTTGTAATATCTTTCACCCCTTCCTAGAAAAAGCTATTCTTGCTATCACTTTGCCTCTCCATATCTTTGTCATCAAATTTACTGGCTACAGTACCTTCCTCATTGGAGGAGCCTCCTTTCAGACTTTTCTCCTGTCCATCCTACTTCTTGTTCCCTGGTAAATATTCATGCTGTTCTCTTGCCCCAAAAATCATGTAGAGGAAAACATTCTAATTTTTCAGCCTAGTATTCAAGGCTGTCTGTAATCAGACTCTACGCTTTCTGCTGCTACTCTCCACTCCCACCCTCCTCCAACTTGCATCCTCCACCCGCCCTCCAAATTCTTTTGTCTCTAGTGCTCATTCTGGCACGTAATTATATACAACCTCGCATATCACAAAAAATGTTTCATGTTTTCGTCCTCCCTCCTCCCCCCGAGACTTGCCACACTCCCTCCAGCTAAACTGCCTGCTCTCTTGGAGAACAGCCATAGGATCTTGACATCTTAGATGTTGTCTAGTCCAGCTCCCTTATTTGACAACTGAAGAAACTGAGGCCCAGTGCAGTTTTGTGACTTTAAACTCAGGGCTTCTGTCTCCAAATCCAGTATTCTTTTCCATTGTGCAGGTTTGTTTTCCCTGACACTGCCCTATACCTTTAGAGGGCCTTCCACAGAAACCTGAATGGAAATCCAAACATGATCATTTCTTAACGGGCATTAATTAATGCAGAAGAGCTGAATTAAAATAAAGGGATTGAATGCAAGATATTCACGTTTTACTAGCTCAGGTCAGCTACCTCTATCTTTATTCTCTTATTATATTTATTTTTTAATTACTTTGAATTTTTATGGAACTTGCCAGTTAATGCCATAATACCAAAAATGGATTTTTTGTGGCCTTTACAATAGAACCATAAATAGTACCTGAGTAATAAATTTGGTGGTAGTCCTTCTTTGCTGTTTCAGACATTGGATCAGATTCTTTAAGACTGAAGCTGTCTAATATATCTTAGCAGACAGTTATGAAGTGTTACCTCCCCAGAACTGTGTTACAAATAAGAAGTGGTTTGGCTATGTCACCTCTAGGCAAGTTAGTCTTGGATCTCTTTATTCATCTGTAAGATAGGATCCTAACTTTAGAGCTCGAGGAGGACATCCAATCCAACCCCTTTGTTTTACAGAGGAGGAACCTGAGGCACAAAGGTTAAGCTTGGCTAGGGTGACACAACCAGTTAAGTGTCTGAAGATGGACTTGAACCCAGTTCTTGTTGGCTCCAGTGCAGTTTTTATCCACCATACTATATTGCCTCTGCAAACAATGTTGGAATAGATGATCTCTAAGATACTTTTAGATGTTCTGTTGTCATGATCCCTGACATCAGAACAATTGGGTCAGGGCTATATACTCCATTTGGAAGGTTCAGCAGAAGCCATTCATCACTAATTCAACTCTACTCTTTAATTTTGCATAAATTTAGCTGCTCAGTATTTAAAAACAAAAAATGACTGAAAGTCCTTCCTTTCCAAATTCAGAAGTCGAGGGCCTTCCATTAAAGTCAACTCAAGTATATCCCTTTTTCAGATCTTCCAATCCGTCAGCTCTTGCTACCTTAACAATCGGAGCCACGGTGGTTGGAACAAATCCCCCATCATTAGAAATCAACAAACCAGCCCTCCTTATGAAAATTCGGAAAAACAAATACATTTAAAATTACCTTAAAAAAATTCCCCTAAGGAAGTTAACTGGAAAAAGTCAAAATAACACAAAGTAAAAAGAATAGAAACTAACTTTTATAGTATGTTATATTATGTTTATTTCATTGTTATGCTAAGGTACTGTGTTAAATGCTTTATAATCATCTTGTTTGGTCTTCACATGTAAGGGCTACTTTATTCCCATTTTACAGATGAGGAAACTGAGGCACACAGGAATTAAGTGACCTGCCCAGAGTTACACAGCTAGTAAGTGTCTGAGGCCAGTCTTCCTGATTTCTTGACTCCAGGTCTAGGGCTCCATCCAATCTGCCACCTAGCTGCCCCACAGAGGGCTAACCTTAGCTAGTCAATGTGACCCGAAGAAAAAGGAGGGGAAGAATCTTAGGATCATAAATGTAGGGTTACACGGTACCAGTAAACCAATCCTCTCATTTTCCAGATGAGGATATGAAAGAGATGAATTCCCTCTGAAAGGCCAAAAGACATTAAGTGACTTGGCCGGGGCCAAAGGTTGTAAATCTCTGAGGGAGGATTTAAACTTGGGTTTTCTTGCCTCCAAGTCCAGTGCTTTTTAATTTTCTGGCAAAAGCCACTTTTTAAAGAGTCTCCCTTTCTGTTTCTTCACATTAGATAAGGATATATAGGAAACTAAGAATGAATCAACTTATATGTGAAGGCATTTGTGAAAAAGCACTACATATGAAATCAATTATAAGGAATACAAAAATCTTTCTATACCATCTCATACCCTAACTCTTACCAGGTAGAAAATGAATTCTCTATAAAGGTCTCTTTATATTATTCGGTGAAATGCTGTCTCTTGAACAAGATTATGATTTAGAAAGACTTGGAGAACTATAGAATCGAGTCTTACAATAGTATGTATACATAAAAGTAAGATACATCTTTTGGTATTGATATATTCAGCTGAAAGTTTCAGTCACACAAGTTCTGATAGATGGAGAGTATAAAACATGAGGCAAGCACATCAGTGTGATGAATGAATAGCAGAATTTTATTAGACATCCAGATTTAGTTATGGTTCAGGGTCTATGTTAATTAGCATCTAATTAAGAAACTTCCATTAAAAAAAAACAAATAATTTGATAAAAGTTGTGGCAGCCTGTGCCTCCTTGAAAAAGTCCTTCTTTACTAAGACAGAAGGATGGTCAATGTTGAATCTACTGTTTGGCTAAATTCCTTCTTTAACATTTGTTTCTATGGTACATCACGTTTCTTTTGGGCTACAACTTTTTCTACTTGGTCAGGAAAGAACAGGTGAGTGGGTTATATTAGAGGGTTCCTTTCCATACCACATCCCAATTTTGACCTCTTCTTTAACCTGTTCCTTGTTGCCCCAGCCAGTCACAATGTCTGGTACACAGTAAGTGCTTAATAAATTCTTGTTTACTTAACTGTTCAAAATTGCCACAATCGGCTGAATTCCACTAATTCCACTTCTCACTTTTTCTTTTCTGTTATTTATTGCAATGGGAAGAACTTCATTTTCTTGGAAATATGATTTCCCCAAAATCTATAGCCACAGACTCCACTTTTAAAGAGCCGGTGTCCACAAGGCAAAGGACAAATAGCAGTCACCTGTACCAAAAGGATATCCCTGTTCAGAACCATTCTGGGGAGAGTGACGAATCTGGAGGAGTCAGAACCTAATAACCCAATTGGTAACACACCGATCAAATCCTGAATTAAATGGTAAAAAATAGGAATGTTTTTTTTAAATAAAAAGGTTTATGACTACAGCTATTCCTAATATTGTCTTTATGAATTGTGCTTTGGCAAAAGATCCTGGATGTGGTTACTTTAAACCTAAACATATACATTGCAAAGGTGTATATGTAAGAAAACTTTGTCTACACAACACCTGTTACTTTTAAGTTGATTCCTAGTCAGCTTTCTATGATAAATTTTGAACCCAGTGATAAATGAAAGCTGGACTGGACTTTAACCACAGTAACTTCAATCACTTTGTATCATTTAAGGCAAAAGTAGCTTGATAGTTGCCTAGTTATTGCAGTAGTTGAGAAATAAACACAGTGAAGGAGAGAAACAGAGGGAGGAGGGAGGAATG
Source organism: Trichosurus vulpecula (assembly GCF_011100635.1). NCBI lineage: Eukaryota > Metazoa > Chordata > Mammalia > Diprotodontia > Phalangeridae > Trichosurus > Trichosurus vulpecula. The sequence goes on from NC_050579.1 coordinate 173,539,970, forward strand.
AACAAATGGACCAACAAACAAATGAACAAATGACCAAACGAAAGGAAAGAACTTTTATTCGCGAGGTTGAGCTTTGAAGAAAATACTCAGAAATAAAAGGTATCCAGGTGCTTGAGGTCTCTCGACCAAGTGCATGCTGCACTGATCACAGTGACAGAGACTTTTCTGTCTCTTGACCTCACAAACACGTTGCTGGATGCTGACCTTGTGCTGGCTTCATTTCAATTCAGATGTTAAGCAAAAAAAACTGCAAAACCACAGGATAATTTGAAATGAGAAAGTTCATGTATAATGCATGAGAAGTTATAGGCTTACTATTTACATAATTTAATCCCCAGGATTTTGCAAATTTTATAATTTCCTTTTATTTTGAATTAAAAAATGGAAGCTATGGAGATGAAAAAAGTTTCAGATTAATAATGCCTTCTAAAAATATATATATCTGGTCCAGAAGAATTTGGTTTCAGAACAATCATTTAGTCACATAGCCCAACCTTGTGGTTTCAAAGGTTGATTCCAATTGGTTAATTTTGATTAGTCATATGGGGTGGAGCAAAGTTATGAATTTCAGGAATTTTTAGATTTAAGGGGAAGAGTGCACTTTGTAATCTTGTTTAGCCAGAAGTAAAGCCTATAGCAAAAAAAAAAAAGAAAATCTAAAGATCTTTAATATGAATCAAGTTTAAATCCTTAAATTGACATACATAGATTAGAGGTTTTTTTGGTTTTGTTTTGGTGATATGTAAGGGTTCCTGTCTGTCATTATATGTATTTGTCCATATCCTAGGTTGGTTTCCTTTTCCTACACAAGCTTGCTCCCCAGCTCCTATACCCCTATATCATTTGAAACAATGTCAGTAAATGCAAATTGATATTCCTGTTTTCCCTCCAATAAATCTGCTGGGACCTGGGCCTGAGACGGGAGGGAAGGGGTCATGTGCTGCGTTGCACAGAGAGGAAAGTCTCACTTATTCTTGGGAACTGTGGTAATGTTGGGTCATGTTGATTTGCTGGTTACTGAAGGCTAACTCCAACCTCCCTCTTGTTTCTCACCTCTTGTATTTTTTTTTGTTTTGAATCTTGCTCAGATTTCTTCTGAAATGATATTTCACCTTTAATAAGGTATCTCTGAATCTCTTTGGTGACGACCTGGGAGTGATGTAAATCGCTCTTATTGTCCAGGGCTCAGACAGATATTCTGGGAGTTTTTATCTTTAAAGAGCAACAGTAAAACTAAATCATTACTCTCAAGCTTGTTCTCATATTAGAGTGAGCTCCTTGAGAAAAAGGACTTTTTTTTTTGGCCTATCTTTGTGTGCCCAGTGCTTATCTGTGTCTGCCACATAATAGCCCCTTAATAAGTGCTTTTGACTTGATTTGTTCTTTTTTCTAAAATATGGCACATCTCTCTTCCCTACCTTCCCAACAACAAAACAAGGTTCTAATTAGTGGATACCTTACTATATGATGTCTTTTAAAAGATTAATATATAAAGCTGACTTTTTATTTTAAAATTCTCTCAATGCTTTGGTGGCTTTTAGGAAACAGACAGCACTTAGTAATTGCTATTATTGAGAATTTGATTCATTAAATGTATGACTCCTTTCGCTTAAGTGTGCAGGAAATACTGGTATGAATAAAATGTCAGTGTCCTATTAAATGAAGAGTCTTGGATCAGCAGGCAATTAAAATATATAGGGGACAAATGGGTCATAGTAAAATCTTAACTCAATAAAGGCAAATTGGCTCGTAGTTAGACCAAACAAACTCTTCACACCTATTGGATTTATACATCAAATATGGCATTTGAATAGTAGGGTTAATGGAGGTGGAAGGCTGTGTTTGTTTTATTTTTTAAATAACAAGGATACAAATCTGGTCTGAAAAGAGATTTCCAATTCATTATTAAAAGTATTAATAATGAAATATGGATGGAAAGGGTGGAGAAGAATCCCCTAAGTATTCAAGATTGACATAACCTTTAATAAAATAAGAAAACTTTTAAATTCTTAGAACTGCCTTTTCTAGGTTCAAATTTATGTCAGAGCACTTTATGGTATATAATTAGTGCAGACTAATTTTTTTAAGCTTTTAAATGTCATCTTTCACTGAACAGAGTTCGAATGAGAAATGTTTCATAGTTATTACTTGAGGCAAGGATTTGTACAAGGTTGGAGATAGATAGAGTAAGTAAACTCTCTTCATCCTAATTACTATCTACTATTCATTTTGGGATTTGTATACATTTTCTTACATACTTTTACACTTTCCAAGTTGGCTCTGGTCATTTTTAAACATAAAAAGAATCTGTACTCCCTGTGCTCAGTTACGTGCTCCTGAACACAGTAGTGATATCTTATAATTTAGGAATATGGTTTTTTTTTCCCCTTAAGAGGTCAAAACACTTCACAGTGCTTGTCTCATCTTCAAAATGTCCCTTTGGCGTGGAAAGAGGAGATAATAACACTGCCTAAACAATAAGGAAGCTTAAAATTTGTGAGAAGTTACACTTTTTGCCCAAGGTCACAGAGTGAGTAAAATGGGGTAAGAATTCAGAGTTTTTTGGCTTTTTCTCCCAGCCTTCTTCCATTCTATTATTCTTGGATTACCTTGAATAAAATATGACATTTAAAAATTTATCATAGTGTAATGCAGAACCTCTACTGAACGGGGATAAGTACTAGTTTTTGTTGTGTTTTTTTTTTCTTTAATGGTGAAAAGTCTAATACTGAAGATCCATTATTTTGTTGAATCAGTGATGCCATTAGCAAGAAATAAATTTGCACAGCTAATATAGTATTGTATAATCCTGGACAACACTAGCTGGGAAGGACATGTGGAGAATGTATTTAAGACACATGGAGCCATATAAAGGCAAGTAACAGGTTGTCACTGAGCTATACCATGATTTAAAAAAAAAATCATGTACTGTATGGTATCTTGACATGTGATAAAGGAGAAAAAAATGACAGTAGTTTTTCAATAATGTATTTTAGAAAATGATTCTCTTTTTAACTAATATGTATCTGAACTTAAGACAGATGTGTAAAACAAGACAAGGAAGCACTGAGCACTGACTCCTTCCGTTCTCAATGCCCACAGTCAATCGGATAGTCGAGCTTCAGTGACTTTCTTCTTTTCTTTCCTCCTGCTCTTGGACTTGTGTGAAACAGCACGTTTGGGATGCTCAGACGTTGCCAATCCTATGATGAGGCACTTGCAGGGTCTGAAGGTTAGGACATGTGAAATATGGAGCTGGAAGGAAGCATGCCGCTATTCCATTGGAAGCAAAAGGAAGTGTAGGTCCATAGAATACCTCTTCTTTGCCTTCTCTGCTAACATCCAAAACCTGCCGAGAGAAGAGCACTTGAATACTCAGAGAATAAATCCTACTTGCCAAAGTTTACAGATGGTAAGTGAATCTTGTTTAAACACAACAGGAACCCAGTTCCTCCCTCGGGTGTGAGAATGTTATTTCTCATTCTCCAAGTTTTTGACCAACCAGTACTTGCAGACACTGTATTGTATCTTTTCTTTTGATGGTAAAATACACAAACACATACTGAGAGCCAAGAGACTTGTGGAAAGAAAATTGGTCAGATTCAAAAGATCACCTGTGCCTTCACTCTTCCCCTTCCTTATTAATGGATGGAGCCCTCTGATCTCTCTGTGCTTTTCTTTCCATGATGATGATGATGATCTGATATTTATGTAGTGCTTTAAGGTTTTTAAGACACTTAATGAACCTTTTCTCATTTGAGCTTCACTACAGACCTTTACGGTAAGAGCTATAGGTATTCTCCCCATTATGCTGAGGAGGAAACTGAAGCTTGCGCAGGCAGGCTGAGTGACTTGCCTGTGGTCACCTAGTAAGCATCACATGTGGGATATGAACCCAAGGTTTCTTGATTCAAAGTCCAGCACCCCAACCATTACACGAGGATGATGCCTTACCACCTGCCCCGCTTACCTCACGAGCTGGCTGGGATAAGGATCAAATCAGAGAGTATATATGAAAGCATTACTCTTAAGTGATGGGTCAGTACTTCAATGAATCATGTCAGTACAGGCATGACAGATTACCTGTCTCTCCAACTTAACGTGTCTTAAAGAACTGCCTGCAGCTCAAAGGAGTTAAATATTTTGCTCATATTCCAAAATGGTATTTGAACCCAGGTTTTCTAGACTCCAAATGTAGCATTCTACTGAATATGTGTGTGTATATATACATATATGTATGTGTGTGAGTGTATATAAACAAACACAAATATATAGCATGTGTATGCAGAAAAACTTACCATGTTCCCTGCCTCTAAGGTGGTAGTATCACACACATGCATGAAAGCTAGACAGTTACATATGTAGTATATTTTTATCCATGATAATACTGCAATAAATGATAGTGGATAAGGTTTTGCTCTTCCTATCCCCCCATAATAAGTGATTTGCAGTTTAATTCAGCAAACACATAACAAAATAAAGAGTATATCTTTCCACTATTCTCTTAATTGTAGTCAATAAGACATAAATTGACTCTGTCTTAGCCTGTGAAAAGTCCATAGGTAAATACAAATGAGACTATTGGAGGGAGGAGAGACAAAAATAAGCTTGAAGCTACAGACAGGTTAGGAATGTTCATTAATTGAAACCTACTATGATTGGGGCCGGACCAGGGGCATTTTAAGAACTCTTTTCTGACACAAACATGCATCAGAGAATCCCTCCAGAAGTCATGTAAATGTGTTTACTTCTGCTGCTTCTGCCATCAGCTGAGAAACTTAGAAATACATCAAAGAATGCAAACATAAATGACTTGTCATGGCACCTCCACGTTACACTGAGGGCAAGAGTTACTCAACAGTAATGAGGCTCTTCAGCCTAATCAAAACTACGGGTCACAAAGCTGTGAATACCCCAGCCTGGTTTCCCTGCCCTTAAGCGCTTCAAGGAGGGCATAGTAAACAAGGTGAAGAGAAGAAATGCTAAGGGGTCCTTCAGCAGTATAACCTGAAGCATACAGACTGAGGGATTGGTGTGCAGTTTCAGAGGCCGACCACCACAGTCTGCTTCTGATTTCCTTTAAAGAATATGCATCATCTCTGGGGCCAAACAACTCAAACTAATCAACATGGCTGTTAACCAAAAGACTAGGCTACACAAATGCTGCAGGGTCTACAGGCTAGGAATTTTCCAGCCACACACAAACTGGTACCATCGACATCAAGAGTATTGTCTTTAAAATCCAAGGACAATATGCTTTGTCTGTTGCTGAGCCCATGGTAGGGCAGAAGTTAGGAAATATATGCATTACGGAATAAACTGAACAGATAACGACTGGTCAAAGAGCCACCAGCAAAGGGTATACTGAGGCTCCTCGAATTACTTAAAGGATGGTGGAACTCGGAATTTTCTGACTTTATTTGATTTCATTAATGGAAGAAAGGTTTTCTTTGAAGAGTAGAGTTCTACCAGGAAAAAAAGTTGAATTTCAAATAAGGTAAGAAACTAAGTGTTCATAATAGATTTAGTAATACTTTGCAACGTGCATTATCTTTTCTCTAGCCAATTGAGTTGTAATATACAAATGATTTGTAGCTATTCACACTTGTTTGACCTCTCCTCTTAATATATTAAATTTGAAAATTACTTAGAACTCTGGGTGACAGAATGAAGTCAGTTAGTTGGTCAGTCAATAAACATTTACAAATACTATGTGCCAGGCACTATGCTAAGAACCAGGGATACAAAGAAACATACAAGACAACCCTGGTGTTTCAGGAACTCAGTCTAATACAGAACTATCGTCTAGCAAATGCCACACACCACAAATGATACAGGTCTGATTCTTTTGCTTTGTCAAGTGGTAAAATTCATACCTTACCCCAAAACAATCTTTCACACCTGTAATCTCACTGTACTCTTCCCTAACTCACTTCTGGTCCTCATTGTTAAACATGTATTGGTGACCAGTTGTGTACAGGGCACTGAAGCCAAAGGGGTAGGCGTTAAATTGGAAGAGATTTAAGTACATCTATTGCTCCATAAGAAAAAAAGCTATTTTTGCATATCTAAGTTTCCATGAAAGCAAATACAGAAATGCATTCTTCTCATACCAAGTAGATTCTTGCTCACCCATCTGGAGCAAAATGAGTTCTTGTAGGTATGGAAGCAACAGCAGGATTTGGCATGCCTCAACTGGAGTTTTTTTCTTCCTTTAGAGATGAAACTACTATTAATGCCTTGAAGCTAGGCTTTACAAATGTAGGGAGACCTCTCTTCGATTTATTTACACAGTATCCTTGCTGGTGGTTGTCATTTATCTCTCCAGAATGCATCTCTAAGGGAGAGGAAGGATTTGAGGCCACTCAGGCAGAAATATGTCAGAAAACACAGTTAAAAGAGAAGATACCAGTTGAGTGAAGGTAAGCAGCCAGAGACCCTTTGTCTGACTCTCTGGGCCAACAGAGACTGCATATGTTAAACAGATGTAATGCATTTAATCTGTGAGCGCAGGAAAGGAAGAGTTGGCATTTTTCCCCCCAAAAAAACCCTCCCTTATTAGCTGGCAAAAAAAAGGCATCTGCATTGAGGTGTTGCCAATTTGGCAGAGCATCCCTTAGCCAAAAGGAAATAATACTAAATGAAGAACAGTGGAGGTGAGCTGGAAATGCAAACTAATCACTTGCACACGTATGCAGCTGCTCCCCCGTACGTTATTCTTCATACATGGCAAAGCAGATTAGAATCAACGCTTCATGCCAAATGTTTGCTATGCCCACACAAAAATAAACAATAGCACTTCGACATCCGTCAGAAACCTTTATTTCAAATATTTGTCCTGTGGCTTCATTAAAAATAGGGCCATGCCGCAATCCTAAGAGTTGACTATGTCAGGGGTGTTCTCTTTCATACCTGCCCTTGAGACAAAGAGCACTGCATGCAGCCTGTTGCAGGTCAAGGATAAATAGAGAAATCACACAGCTCAGAGGAGCTCAAGTACATGTTTTCTTGGACCAGATAATTTGGTTAGTCTCTTGGATTACAGTGAAAGTTTGGGAGTAACCTGGGAGGAAGAAAGAATTAGGCATCATAGGATTAGAAATTTTGGTTTGGAAGAGACTTAATGGCTATCTGATCCAGCCCTCTCAATCTATAGGTAAGGAAATTAAGAACCAAGAGGCTAATCACTGGTCCAGAGCCAAAGAAGTGGTCCCCTGATTGCAAATCCAGCAGTCTTTCTGCAGCCTTATGGACCTGATCAGACCCAACACTGTTTAAGGTTTGACTGTGATCTTGGAATCTCCAAATTTACGTGAAAGTAACTTAATCAACAAGTAAACATTTATTAAGTGTCTACCATGTGCCAGTCACTGTGCTGTGCGCACAGAGGCGAAAGACAGTCCCTGCCCATGAGGACCTTACGCTGCAATGGAGAAGACAATATGCAAACAAACATACAAAGTGAGCTACAAAATGGATAGATAGGAAATAATTAAAAGAGAGAAGATGCTGGAACTAAAAGGGGTTAGGAAAGGCTTCCAGAAAAAGGCGGAATTTTAGTTAGGACTTAAAGGAAGCAAGGGAAGTCAGTAGTTGAAGTTTAGAAGGGAGAGCATTCTAGACATGGAGTGAGCCAGAGAAAACGCCTGGAAATGGGAGCATCTTGTTCACGGGGCAGCCAGGAGGCCAGTGTCAACGAACCCATGAGTACGTGCTGAGGAGTATCAGGCATGAGAAGTCTGGGAACGTAGGAGGGGGCTGGCTTAGGAAAGTGCGTTGAATGCCAAAAAGCATTTTGTATTTGCTTCCGGAGGCAATAATAAGCTGCTGGAGGTTATCAAGTAAGGATCAGATTTGCACTTCAGGAAAATCACTTCAGTGGCTGAATGGAGGATGGATTGGACTGGGCAAAAACTTGAGGCAAGCAGACCCACCAGCAGCTATTGTATAATATCAAGGGGTGAGGTAATGAAGGTCACCAGTAGAGTGATAGCACTGTCAGAGAAGAAAAGGGGGAATATTGGAGAGATGTTGCAAAGGTGCAACTGGCAGGCCTTGGCAACAGGTAGGATATGGAGGTTGAGAGTATTAGTACTCCTTAGCAACATAAGATACGGGTTCTTCTGAGCTACAGAGAAGAGGTGGGACATATGAATAGCATGAACCTGAAAGGAAGAGGGGTTACTGAGTGCTTCAGGAAGGGGGAAAACCTGGAAATAGCAATGGAGAGCAACAAGTCTTCGAATGTCCCCACCCTGACCCAGGAGCCAAGGAGAATGACTAAAGGTGCAGCCAGCACTGGAAAGGGAACCAGGCGGGCCTTGGAGTTAGGATGTCAACAACATGCTTCTCTACTAGAGAGACTTTTTTTTCTTTTTACTTTTATAAAAGTAAAAATTTTTAAACTAAAAAAAATTGCTTATAAAAATAGTGAAAGAAAAGTACAGAATTTAGGTTACAAAGAGGTATAGTGGTATTTCTCTAAATTAGTTCTCTACTATATGTCAGTAATTACTTTCTTCAAGAAGAGTGAGTCAAGGACTTTGGGCCTATCCAAAAACCAAACCACACACACACACACACACACACACACACACGAGACTAACAGGTATCTGTATTTGTCAAACAATGTTAAATTAGAATAAAAGACATGTTTTGCAATTAAAACAGCTTTAAATCTGACCTATTAAACAAGTTACTGATACCAAAAATTTGGAAATGGATAAAAGAAATATACATTAGCATATTACTTCCTATGAAAGTTTAACCCATAAAGCAGTCCTCATAACAAAAAGGGCTAAAGTGCCTAGAAACTGTCTTAACCAGCAAACACTTGATCTCGTTGCCAAGCAAGGTCAGCCAAGAGAAACACTTTTTTAGAATGTAAACACATTTGTAAAATCTTATGGAAGAAGATTATGATAAAAGATCAGTTTGAAAAATGGTAAGGAGTATATACAGATAGCAGGGTGAGATAATACAAGTCAGAGCATCCTCGGAGCACACAAGGATAAGAATTGAAGGGCAAGAAACAACTACAAAATATAAACGATCTGGAACAAATTATTTTCTTCATCTATCAGAGTGGAGCCACTGTATTTAGTCTCTAACATCACTGTCCCCTTTGGGCTACATGGAAGTATAAGGATGAGTAAATTACTCCATCTCTCTTAAGAAAGTGGGAGCTAGAACAGTCACTTCAGAACATATGCTACAGAAGCTGAAATATCACTAAGGAAAATTAAAATGGGAAGAATGGCTTGATCAGACCGAGACTACACAGAGGAGGTCTACAGTGGAGACAAAATAATTTTGGGTGCATTGATTAGTCAGTTTTCAAGATATCTGAAAAAAAGAAGGGAGATCCCAAACAACTAGGACGATACCATGAACATTATTAACCCCCCCACCCCAAATTTAGAGGATAGCAAGCATTTCCAACCCGTGTCACATATGACAAAAAAAGGAAGTGGGCCAGTGACATAATAAGTGAGAGGAACAAACAGTGGTGTCTACACGATGTCAAGAGATCTAACGGAAGGCCTCCAACATGGGGTGAACCGTCTGTGGAGGATTTACACAACGTGGACAAGAGTTGCACAGTCTAGGGTTGTACCCACACTGATGAGATCACAGATCCATCAAAATAACAAGCAACATACCTACTTTATGAGAGTATCTTACACATATCAATCAATCAACAGGAACTCCTAAGTGCCTGCTTACATGCCAGACCCTGTGCTAGGCACCAGATGCACAAAGGCAAAAATGAAGCAGTCTCTGCCCACAAAGAGCTCACATACTTCTGTGGAAGACAACATGTACAGTGTCCCCAAGACTTTAAACTCCCCTAAAACTTCTGGGATACCCTGTGTGTATGTATATGTGTACATATGTATATCCAAAATATAAACAAAATAAATGCAAGATAATATTCAGGGAGCCTTAGATGAAAGCATGAGAAGGAAACAGTCAATTTTTCATAAACTATCCTATAAGAGACCACCTTCTTACAATCACAAAATTGAGAAGAAGGTATAGATAATACAAGATCTTGTAATACAAATACAGAGTACTTATTATTAACTATAGAAAAGCATTCCACTCAGTACTCCTGGCCTCTTGAACAGAGCCCTAAGGACTGTCTTCCAACAAAATATATGACAAAATAATACAAGATTCCTTAAGACAGGTAACGAAAGATAGCCCGGTTCAGCAGTCTTCAGGGTATTAATATCAAGAGACAGATTAAACATAGTAAAGGATGCTTGCTAAAAGTGTCTGCCAATCTCATAAAGGATATTGTGTACAGAGCTCAAAACGAAAAGAGATTCTCCATACATAGAGTACTTGTCTCCCAGATGCTCACATTTACAGAGCTTCCCACTTGCAACCTACGATTCAGAACCACAAAGAATCAAAGTGAAGCCATAGGGCAATATATGTTTTGAGTATATGTATATATGTACGTGTGTGTATGTTTATACACATACCTAATCACAATGTGTATATATAAACATGTGTATATATATATACACACACGTACACACACATAAAATAACACTATTTCAGGGGCGGAGCCAAGATGGCGGCTGGAAAGCAGGGGCTAGGTGAGCTCCCCGCCGAGTCCCTCCAAAAACCTATAAAAATGGCTCTGAACCAATTCTAGAACTGCAGAACCCACAAAATAGCAGACGGAATAGCCCAGGACAGCCTGGATGGTCTTTGGGTGAGGTCTATCCCACATAGAGCTGGGAGTGGAGCAGAGCAGAGCCCAGCGTGAGCTGCTCAGACCAACCAGACCAGGAGCCTGGCAGAGAGGGCACTAGCGCCCTGAATCAGTGAGCTGCAGCAGTTACCCACAAACATCAAAGACGCAGAGAAGATTGGTGGGAAAAGCTGCGGGACTGGAAGGAGTTCACAGTTTGGCCACCACTCCCAGGGCAGCGGAGGTGGGGCAGCTACAGGTGCAGTTGCTTCCGGCCCCAGGCCCACCTGGTGGGAGGAATTAAGTGGCAGATCAGAGCAGGAGTGAAGAGACTACTGAAGATCTAAGGCCAGTCCGGGTTGGGGGTTCTTGGGGAAGGAGTAGTGCCGGTGTGGCAGAGCTAGCACATCCCCCCCAAACGTGGAACATAGAACGCTCTAGTCTACAAGCAGTCATACCCCACTGAAAAACTCAAGGGTCAAGTTAGTTGGTTGGGAATACGGCCAGGCAGCAAAAACTCACCCAGATTCAGTCTCAGACTTTGGATTCTTTCTTTGGTGACAAAGAAGACCAAAACATGCAGACAGAAGAAGTTAACAAAGTCAAAGAGCCTACAACAGAAACCTCCAAGAAAAACATGAACTGGTCCCAGGCCATGGAAGAGCTCAAAAAGGATTTGGAAAAGCAAGTTAGAGAAGTAGAGGAAAAATTGGGAAAAGAAATGAGAAGGATGCGAGAAAACCATAAAAATAAGTCAATGACTTGCTAAAGGAGACCCCCAAAAATACTGAAAAATACACTGAAGAAAACAACAGCTTAAAAAATAGACTAACTCAAATGGTAAAAGAGCTCCAAAAAGCCAATGAGGAGAAGAATGCCTTGAAAGGCAGAATTAGCCGAATGGAAAAGGAGGTCCAAAAGACCACTGAAGAAAATACTACTTTAAAAATTAGATTGGAGAGGGCGGGGCCAAGATGGCAGCTGGAAAGCAGGGACCAGGCTGAGCTCCCTGCCGAGCCCCTCCAAAAACCTATAAAAAATGGCTCTGAACCAATTCTAGAACGGCAGAACCCACAGAACAGCAGAGGGAAGTAGGGCTCCAGCCCAGGACAGCCTGGATGGTCTCTGTGTGAGGTCTATCCCGCACGGAGCTGGGAGCTAGGAACGGAGTGGAGCAGAGCCCAGCCTGAGCGGCGTGGACCAACAAGACCAGCAACCGGGCAGAGCATGCCCTAGCGCCCTGATTCAGTGAGCTGCGGCAGTTACGAGACTTCTCAACCCACAAACACCAAAGACTGCGGAGAAGGTTAGTGGGAAAAGCTGCGGGAGTGGAAGGAGTTCGCGGTTCGGCTTCCAGCCCCGGGGGCAGCGGAGGTGGGGCAGCTACAGTTGCTGCTGCTTCTGGCCCCAGGCTCACCTGGTGGGAGGAATTAAGTGGCGGATCAGAGCAGGAGTGAAGAGCCTGCTGAAGATCTAAGCCCAGTTCGGGCTGGGGGTTCTTGGGGAAGGAGGAGTGCTGGGGTGACAGAGCTGGCATCTCCCCCCTAAACGTGGAACATAGAACTCGTTAGTCTACAAGCAGTCATACCTCACTGAAAAACTCAAGGGTCAAGTTAGTTGGTTGGGAATATGGCCAGGCAGCGAAAGCACACCCAGATTCAGTCTCAGACTTTGGATTCTTTCTTTGGTGACAAAGAAGACCAAAACATACAGCCTAGAGAAGACAACAAAGTCATAGAGCCAACAACAAAAGCCTCCAAGAAAAACATGAACTGGTCCCAGGCCATGGAAGAGCTCAAAAAGGATTTGGAAAAGCAAGTTAGAGAAGTAGAGGAAAAATTGGGAAGAGAAATGAGAAGGATGCGAGAAAACCATGAAAAACAAGTCAATGACTTGCTAAAGGAGACCCCCCAAAATACTGAAAAATATACTGAAGAAAACAACACCTTAAAAAATAGATTAACTCAAATGGCAAAAGAGCTCCAAAAAGCCAATGAGGAGAAGAATGCCTTGAAAGGCAGAATTAGCCAAATGGAAAAGGAGGTCCAAAGGACCACTGAAGAAAATACTACTTTAAAAATTAGATTGGAGCAAGTGGAAGCTAGTGACTTTATGAGAAATCAGGATATTATAAAACAGAACCAAAGGAATGAAAAAATGGAAGACAATGTGAAATATCTCCTTGGAAAAACCACTGACCTGGAAAATAGACCCAGGAGAGATAATTTAAAAATTATTGGACTACCTGAAAGCCATGATCAAAAAAAGAGCCTAGATATCATATTTCAAGAAATTATCAAGGAGAACTGCCCTGATATTTTAGAGCCACGGGGCAAAATAGAAATTGAAAGAATCCATCGATCACCTCCTCAAATAGATCCCAAAAAGAAATCTCCAAGGAATATTGTCACCAAATTCCAGAGCTCCCAGATCAAGGAGAAAATACTGCAAGCAGCCAGAAAGAAACAATTTGAGTATTGTGGAAACCCAATCAGAATAACCCAGGATCTGGCAGCTTCTACATTAAGAGATCAAAGGGCTTGGAATGCGATATTCCGGAGGTCAATGGAGCTAGAATTAAAACCTAGAATCACCTACCCAGCAAAACTGAGTATCATGCTCCAAGGCAAAATATGAATTTTCAATAAAATAGAGGACTTTCAAGCTTTCTCAGTGAAAAGACCAGAACTGAATAGAAAATTTGACTTTCAAACATAAGAATCAAGAGAAGCATGAAAAGGTAATCAAGAAACGGAAATTGCAAGGGACTTACTAAAGTTGAACTGTTTTGTTTACATTCCTACATGGAAAGATGATGTGTATGATTCATGAGACCTCAGTATTAGGGTAGTTGAAGGGAATATGCATATATATATATGTTTATGTATATATATAAGTGAATGTGTATGTATGTATATATCTATGTGTATATCTATGTGTGACACAGGGTGAGTTGAAGATGAAGGGAAGATATCTAAAAGAAATAAAATGAAATTAAGGGATGAGAGAGCAACATACTGAGAGAGGGAGATAGGGAGAGATAGAATGGGGTGGATTATCTCGCATAAAGGTGGCAAGAGGAAGCAGTTCTGTGGGAGGAGGGGAGAGGGCAGGTGAGGGGGGAATGAGTGAACCTTGCACTCATCAGATTTGGCCTGAGGAGGGAATATCACACATACTCAGTTGGGTATCTTACCCCACAGGAAAGAAGAGGGAGAAAGATAAAAAAAATAAAAGGGGGGGATGATGGAGGGGAGGGCAGATGGGGGTGGAGGTAATCAAAAACAAACACTTTGGAAAGGGGACAGGGTCAAGGGAGAAAATTCAATAAAGCGGGATGGGTTGGGAAGGAGCAAAACATAGTTAGTCTTTCACAACATGAGTATTGTGGAAGGGTTATACATAATGATATACATGTGGCCTAGGTTGAATTGCTCGACTTCATAGGGAGGGTGGGTGGGAAGGGAAGAGGGGAGAGAATTTGGAACTCAAAGGTTTAAAATAAGATGTTCAAAAACAAACAAAAATGTTTTTGCATGCAACAAGAAAATAAGATACACAGGCAATGGGGCGTAAAAATTTATCTTGCCCTACAAGAAAGGAAGGGAAAAGGGGATGGGAGGGGAGTGGGGTGACAGAGGGGAGCGCTGACTGGGGAACAGGGCAACCAGAATATACGCCATCTTGGAGTGGGGGGGAGGTTAGAAATGGGGAGAAAATTTGTAATCCAAACTCTTGTGAAAATCAATGCTGAAAACTAAATATGTTAAATAAATAAATTTAAATTAAGAAGAGAAAAAAAATAACACTATTTCACAGAAGCTATGATAAGACTGATTTAATTATCAATCCCTGAGCAAGGAGAAAATGGGGTGAGGGGAAAGGTTGAACATGTATAGCAGCTAGGCAGATAACCAGCTCCTAGGCTTACCTGCTGGCCAAGGCAGGCAATGACAGAATTCTGGGCCTTGGCTGGTTATGGAGGATGGTGAATGATGTTATATCAGGCCAGTGGTCAGGCAGGTAGTTGCAGATTGACTTACAGATCACGGTTGGTTATAAAATGCCTCCTTGGCTTGCACATCTCCCCCCAACCCCAACATTTTGCCAGTAGTTATAGGTGTGAAAGACTATCCCTCCTTCCCTCCCTCCCACCCCAAAGGTATAGAAAGGCATCCAAGCGGTCTTAAAAGAGTCTCCAAAGCTCACCAAGGACATAGTGGAATGAGAGCGGACTTACAACCTGCTCAGAAGAAAAGAGGCTACGACTGTATTAAATATCACCTAAACATAACCAAGCACTTGTCTCCCATCAGCTGGATCAAAACTCCCAGGAAAGCTCATTTTGCAGCACCTCTAAGCTCACCAACCATGTCCAGATGGCAATTCCTCATAGCTTGGAAACCACAGACAACTGACACAGATTGCTTGCACTTAACAGAACAGCTAATTTGTGCAGGAAAGAATATAAACGCTCCAATCAGGGAGCTTCCCATCGGGCTGATCTCTTGTACTGTGGCAGATAGCGGATGACTCCAGCATAGTTTATATGCCTGGGAGAGCTGAACCTCTTCCCTCACTCCCTGATGTCAAGTCAAAGTCAACAAGTGCTGGGCATCCCCGCCACCCTTGCTCCAGTAAAACACTCTCTCTTCAACAGGGTATTTGAGTTTGGGCAGGGGGGAAGTGTCATGTAGTCAGACAACATAGAAACAAGAAATACAAAACTATGGCCAAAAACATTTTTTAAAAAAACCAGGTCCTGTCTGAGGAAATCATCGCTGGCTAGGACTATTTCCAAAGGCATGCTGAGCGCTGTGCTGGGCCTGAGCTGCTAATGTCAGCTTGTGCCAACACTGCTTTGGGACTGGCTGGCCAATGACAAACCACTTGCTGCTCAGAACAGCTCTGGGAACTGTGTGCCAGAAAGTAAAGCAGGCTTTGGAGCTAACAACAATGGAAGTGCACAAGCCTTAAAAAAAAAGAATCCTATTATTTTCAGTTATGATACTTAGGAAACAAAATGACTAATGCATAAAAGGAGGGGGAATGTTTGTAAACTATTACAAAAGGTTTTGTGTTATTTTCAAACAGAGTGAGGACCTCCCTTTCATTCATATACATACATGTGAATGTGTATACATTTACACAGAGAAATACACATACATGCATACACATACACACATATACACAAACATTCCTTGCTCATTCCCTTTTTTCTTTCAGGGGCACAATATTTTAATAAATAAAATTTTCAACATACAGTCAGACCTCAGCTTAGTGGCCGAATGACTAGCAAACACACCCACACCTTCTCCCCCCCCCCACAAAAATATAATCTTAGCCTCTCTCTTCACTTGAATGCTTTTCCTCATTTAGTAACAGCTCTGCAAAAGAGTAACCTTTCTGAACCACTTGAAGAGACTTCAAAAGGAACCTCAACTACCCACCTGGATACATGCCAGAGGCTCATTTGTCCAAATCGAATAGCCACCAACTAAATATATTCTTCCATTATGGACGGCAACTCCAGATTCATTTTGACCTAAAGCAAAAAGAAAGAAGAAGGGGGTGTAAAATACACCACCTGCATGTTTTAATTAACCCTTTTGGCACTGAGGGATGCAATTTCTTTACACTGGTAGATTTAACAGAAACAGTGCGAGACAGGTGGCAACTGATCACTGCCTCCCAGGAGGTAGAGGGTAGAACCATTGTGGGCACACTAAGCTTCAGAGAAGCTATCTGCGTGATGATATAAGGGTCAGAAATGGGGCAAATAATTATTATAAGCCATTAGTGAAATGATTTATTAAAAATTAATTTAAGTAAGGGGGCTTCCATCTAAGAGTATATACTGCGTGCTACCAATTTATACCAGTACCAATCAGAGTCATGAAGGGAAAAGAACCAGGCTTGTTATCAGGGGACCTGACTTTGAGCCCTGGCTCAGCCATTTATTAGCTCTGAGACCTCTTCTATAAAATAACAGCAATATTATTTTCACTGAGGAAAGCACTATGCAAACCCAGGCACCTCATAAGTGTAAACAATTAATATTTCTATGTCACATCTTTGAGATGCGGAATGTCTCCTGAATGTGAGAATGGAAGAAAATGGTTAGATGTGTAGGCTATGCCTCTTAACTCCAAACGCATGAGCTCCTTGAAGGAAGAGATTTCTTCATTTTTTTTTAGTTTTTCTGTCCTCAGCACCTAGCCCAATGCTAATATGTAGTAGATACTTAATAATGAAAAAGTCATTCCTATGGATTGCCAAACATGTCTATATTGAACACAACCTATTAAACAGGATTCTGATATACTATATACATACTGTATGGATACACATGTGTGTGTACATATATACAGACAACAGTTTCTAAACTGTCTTGAAAACAGCTGATCTGGAAATAACTGGGGGAAACCCTAAATGCTGACACATCAAAATAATATAAGTCCTAGCTTAGTGCTGGCAGCGTTTCTTGTTTTGTTTTTAAAGACAGAATAACTTAAGAATACAGTCTTTCCTAGAGGACATCAGAGAATGTGATAGCCACATTTTATTGATGGGCTGACAAGGGATTGGCTGAAGCAATAAATAAACTATATCCTAAGCCAGTCAGAATCACAGATTTAAGGAACTGGATAGTCTAAGGTAACTCAGAAGAAACCTATACATGCATTTGGGAGACTCAGAAATCATTTTTTTAAAAGTCCAAAAAGGTAGATCAATTCAAGCATTTAAACACCACTTCCAGCTAATAATACTCTAAAAAGAGAATACTAATACTGTCGCCAGCATTAGGAATTGGGAGTGTTTGCCCACGGGGGTATCTGGTTTTCAACTCACCACTTTAAAAAGGCATCAAAAGGTAAAGCAATCTGCCAAGTCCTAGAACCTGATTTATTATTTTGTAAATGATTCAAAGGAAATGGACTAACGGGCTGAGCTCACAGGATATAACAGAAGGTGCTGGAACCTTAGCGATCACTGAGTACAAAGCCTTCATTTTGTAGATGAGAAAGCTGAAATCCAAAGAAGGGGAGAAGACTTGCTCAGGGTCACCCAGCTAACTGGCAGCAGAGATCAGATCTGACCCCAGGTCCCCAGAATCCAAAATTCCAAAATCCAGCTGCCTTTTCACTGCAAAACATTTACTGGCCACTTCTAAGTTGTAATAATGCAAAGACAGAAAAAGCTTTCAACTCCATAAAGATGAAATAAAGTTATGTTGTTTTTTTTTTTTGAGAGAGAGAGAGAAAAGGCAGAACAATTGGCGTTAGGTGACTTGCCCAAGGTCACACAGTAAGTGCGTCAAGTGTCTGAGGCCGGATTTGAACTCAGGTCCTCCTGACTCCAGGGCCAGTGCTCTACTCACTGCGCCACCTAGCTGTTATTTTTGTGTCTCCCCTTCCCCTCCATGCCTCAATAAAAGTTATATCAGAATGATTAGGACATTATGCACAGCTTTTCATTATGGTAATACTTCATTCCTGGATAGAAATTTTTAAGTGGGTCTATAAGGCTACTATGCCCAGAAATGCTGATACCTACAACACTATTTACTTCTTAGGAGCAAACATAGTGTTGTCTGTGCACATCACTAAACACAGAAATGCAAAAAGACAGAAACAAACCAAAGCAGCAACCTTTTCCAGATCATTCTGTCTATTGAAGATAGTTGGATTAAGTGGAAAAAATAAATTTACTGGAACTTAAATTGAGTCAGGAATATAAGGCTCACTTTGGGGGAAGAGGGGAGGTATTCATTAACTCAGACCCCTATCCCCATAACTGCATCATTTACAAAATTTAAAGTACATATTTGTTTCAGCAAAGAAATGTATGAACCTCACTTAGCCACGTAAAGAAGCAAGATGGCTATGTCACATAAAGAAAAAGTATTGTTCCAGAAGTCAGGAAACACCTGCATTTAAATCCTTCCCCCAGTACTTATTAGGGCACATCACATCACCCCTATGAGTTGTAGTTTCTTCATTTATAAGATGAGAATAACAATACTTTATGTAGTTATCCTATAAATCAAATTGGATTTTTAAAAATTTATTTAAAAACTTAGTAAATCTAAAAGTACTAAATAAGTGCCGAGTATTCTTGAGAGCATAGAATGCTGAACAGAAAGCCATTCTTAGAGCCAAGAGGATTGGGACTGACGTCCTACCTCTGACTCACGCTAGCTATGTGACGACGGGCACGTTACTTATCTCAGTGACATAGGCAACTCCCTAAGACTTTAAAATACAGATATAGTGTCCATCTATATCAGTAAAGGGAATTTCTACACTGGAAATTCTCTGCTATTATTTAAAAAAAAACTCCAAAAGTAATACAGGCCACTTAGAGAAATCAACTAGCTTTACTAGCTTTGATACTTAAAGGTGTAGACTTCCTCCTCAAAAAAAGGAAACAATATCTCTATTCTAGTCACTAGAATCAACCTCACTTATTTAGATATTTAGGAACATGGTAAAAATCTTTTTTAAAAATGTATTTCAAAACAAAGCCAGCTTCTGGTCTCAACAAGTTTTAGATTTTTCGAATTCACGAAGTCAAAAGTACTTACCAGTTAACAGGTTGAAATTGCAGCGTGTCCACTGGTCTGTATCTATGTTATAGGAATCTATATGTCGCACAAGGATGCGATCATTATTGTAGTCGAGGTCATTGCCCCCAAGAACATACAGCTTCCTCTGGACAGCAGCCATGGAATGATACACCCTCCTCTGTGGCATGGGGCTTCGACTGATCCACTGATTCTGCAAACAGAAGCAAAGCAGAACTATGCCTGTGATGGGGTATGAGTGTTTTCACGGTGGCAACAGCAAAACCAAATGCAGAGACTTCTACATTATAAAGCTCCTGGAGGGTGGGGCCTATGCCATTTTCCATCTTTTTATACCCATCATTCAGCAGAAATATCTTGCATACAGCAGAGCCTCAAAAAATATTTTTTGAGTTGAATTTAAGATACTTTCCATTTCCTCCTGTGTCACTCCCCCTTGCCCTCCTCCATCCCCATGCCTAACGTATCACTCACACAGTTTCAACATGAACCTTGGAAATGGCCATGAAACTTACGGACCTCAGCACAATAAGAATACATATAAAGAGAAGAGCCAAAAACTTAAATATTTACTTTAAAGGCTTTAGAGAGAGAGATTCACACAGTTCTTCTATTTGTCTTTAATGAAATGACTTTGGAAATAATGTCTAATATGATATGAGAAAACACAAGTTAGCATGGTAGCTGGCTCAACCCCGTGATTACTCATTTAAGCAAATAACTTCAATGCAAAAGCACTGTATGGCTGGGGATTTTTGTTGCCCCTTGTAATTAGGGCCACTGAAGGACACGCTAGATGGAGAAGGAAAAGGTGTTTTGTTGTTCTCCAGAATTAGGATTTTGGGGCAAATGGAAGAAGAGCTAAGGACTGATCTGCCAACAAACCTCCTCTATGCTATAGCATTTAAAGTCCTGTTAACATTGCTATGACCTCATTTCATGACAAACTAGAAAAAGGAAAATTTAGGCACTCTATATTTTAAAAGTAAATGTCTGATATTGTACTGAATATAATTTATCACTCATATTTGGTTCTGTGGGCACCTGAGTGAGAAGAAGGTCAACTTACCCTAAATAGGTCTCTGGTTCAAAATTAGGAACTCAAGAGTTACACCATCTCAAAAAAAAATTTTAAATCACACTTCAGAGTTACAAAGAGTTTGATAGCTGCCCTAGAGAGGTAGATTGCACTAAGAATTTCCTTTCTATATTAAACAAGAAGCATTTTTGCTAAGAAAAATTGGAACTTGACCATTAAAGTCCTATGTTTTGAATGGTATAATTTCAAAAATCCCCTCAGATTACATCATCTCTGGGGAACAGGAACTAAGTTCATATACACAAATACTAATTCATTCATGGCAGGCATTTCTATAGGCTCAGTTAACTTTGCCTCTTCTTTTCCAAAGATATTTTTGGATAGAAAATGTGTTTTCTGCCATTTGAAAGGCACACCACTTTTGTCTGCCACCTTTTTCTATGTGTAGATGTCATGCAAAGAGAACAACTGTTCCAAGCTAATTTTCAAATCAAACACCCTTCCAGCCAAATAAGTAACTTCCTTAATAAGAAAGTCAAGCTTCCTTCAGGTATTTGACCAAGAAATACCTTTAATTAGGCTACCAAGGCCTAGGCTCCACATAGGCTTCCTCAGGTGCCTTCTATCAGACTCCATATTACAGTATTAGGAATTAATTTTTGCATTAGCAGTCCTGTCCCCTGCCACAGGACTATGGACGCCATCTGGTTTGCAAAGGCTGCCTGCATCCCCTGATTATATCTTTAGCTTCCTCTACTGCGGTGCCTTCCAGGTGAGCCACCAACCGCTGCAACGGCAAAGAAACAGAGGGGCCTGGCGGGGTCATTCCTAATAAGCCAGCGTGTGAATACTAATCAGTGGTGGGGAAGCAGAGGTCACCCCAGCCTGCCTGTTGGCAGGTAGCAGTGTGCTCTGTGGCAGATGGCGGGCATTATCGACTCTCCACAAAGGCCTAGAAGAGAAACAAGCACCAAGGCTGAATGATAGAGTGATTGAGATTCTGTGCAAGATGTAAGCAGATGTGATGTTTGCCAGCACCCACCGTAAACAATATGCCAGTGGAATTTTTAAAAAGAGATTGTGTGTACAAACATGAAGCAGACCTCATTTGAGAAAATACTAACCCTTCCTTTCCACTTTAACTGTATCTGTGCCAAATTCGAGAGACTGCCATTAATGATCCCGTCTGGGACAGCTGACTCACTGACATCCCCAGTTATAATCTCTGAATTCTACAAGCTCTAATAACTCCAGGAAACACACTGGGATAGGCAGGAATGATGGCTTCTCTAATTTTCAGAATCAAGTAAGGGTTAAAAATGCATATAAAAAAAGATACAAAAAAGGAAAGCTGAGTTGGTGCCAGATACACATTTTTGGCTCATCCCTGCTCAGGTCACCAAAACCAAGCTGATGTTTCATGTCCTTGATAACTTCTCTGGGTGAATATAAAAAACCCAAATTAGACTATTTTGAAATGTTCCTTTAACCATGAAAAAAAAATTAACATGTCCACGAGTGGACAAACGTAAAATTCAGTAGACATCTGGTAAATTTGTTGTTTAAATTAGAAGGAAAGGGAGCTGATCTGTAGGTCTAAGCCCAGAAGGAAAAAAAAAAAAAGAAAGATCTAAAATATATGAGGAGTGGACAGAGAGAAGGCCAGACCTCATTAGAATGTTTACAATTCAAGCCCTGGCTGCTGGTGAGTCAACAGCATAGACAAACTCTACAGGCATTTCTACCTCCAGGTTTGCCTGACTACTGAGCTGCCCTGGAGAGATGGAAATTATACAGTGTGTTCCTCCCAGAAACACACTCCTAGCCAAAGGGTAGGGGGCATCGGGGCTCATTTAAACATCTCAGTCAAGATCTTCTACATAAGAGGAGAGTATGTATATTATCATAATACCAATGAACACCAAACAAATATTTTTCTCACCTAGTACAGACAGGAAAGAACTATGGGAAAATGGAATTTAAACCACAAAATGTCATTAGCTAAATTTCATTAGATAAAAGGTTCATTTTCCTTACACATATTATAAATTTGTATATAATACATACTGTACATAATACAGATATATACATATACATACATATATACACACGTATGGAGGAGAAAGAGATCGCATATATTGGTAACATAGTTAAAAAATACATACATATTACACCAAATGATAACTTGAATGTACCTTAAAATCAGTTTTCAGGAGCTTCTAGCTAGTCCTTACCTGGCTGGGTTCGTACACCATTAGTCTGTTCTGATATTGGGCAGTATTAGTTACTCCACCTGTAATGGATTAACATGTGTTAAATCTCTTCATGGATAAGACAAATAAAAATGAAGTATTAGTGGAGGGAATATTAACTGAGGATTGGTTTGTGTGCCCTAATGTAAACCTATGATGTGATTAAGTTTATTTAAGTAGCTTCACTTTGAAGCAACATTTTGGAGGTTGTCTACTTAAGAAGGAGCGACAAGTGGGCTGGGATTACCAAGACTGGACATGGTCAGATTGTTACAAACTGGATGAATGAAAGGAGGGAAAAATGCAACAAATCACTTGGAGAAAAGGAGAAGAGAGAGATGGCAACTCGGTTGTAAGAAACACTTCTGTGTGGTTTGTCCCAAGGACACTGAACAACAGGGATAAATCTTAGCCAAACATTTAACTTTGTAAATTTCAACAGTTTGCATAATAGTACACAAACAGCTTCTGCCTATTTGGAGATGCTATTTCCCAAGACCAGAGTAACTTAGCACAAATTAAATAGTATAGCCTGGGGTCTGCAGTTGTTCTGCTTGAAAAAATAATTAAAAAGTCAGTATTCAACCTTTAAAACTCTTCAAAAATTCCCGGCTTTGAAACTCTCTTGATTGCTGCATAGATCTAAGGAGGCTTGAGATCATCTACTTAACCAAAAACTCTTAAATACATATCGTGCTGTTCCCAGTTTTCCCCTATTCTGACTTCTTTCCAGGCCTGTTGTGTGTACAGAGCAACATACAATGTAATAACCATTTGCTCAGCATGAATTATTACAATCAAAATTCAAACCTCTAAAAATCAGCATGTGAATCGGCTTTGTGGAAGAAATGGCGTTAGTGGACATCAGTAGAAGCCAAAAAAGAAAAAATACCACCAATACAAAAGCAAGCAATTTCTATCTTAAGTAGAAGAAATTTTTACCAACAATAGTCTTGTGTGTTATGTTCTAAATCCTGGCCCCAAATCAGTGGCTAAAGCCAGGCTAGAGAATTTCTTGTTTATTTAATAGCTTCAATGTGATAAGGCTGCAAAGAAATATAAAAGTTTATATTTTCTATGTATGTATGGCACATACCTAAAGTTCTCTTCTTTGACAAGATCATAGACTAGCAGCCCAGTCAGCATAACACAAATTCTCTGCAAGGGTCACCATTTTCAATACTACTTAAGTGTAATTAAATTAAATTCTGCAAGTCCGTGAGTACCTGGTATGTTTAAGTTATTATGCTAACATAGTGGTGCCTAGTTAACCACAAAAGAGTTGGACTAATGATAACAATAGGCAAATAAGATATGGAAAAACAAAACAAAACAAATCCAGGCCAATCATCATTCTCCCACTTCCCTCCAGTAAAGAACTTGAATCATTCATTTAATTTTCTAAGATCATTTTTAACGAGAGGTTAGGTTTCATTCCCTCTAAGCAAGGAATTCCTTTTAAGATCAATGGGAAATTTGCCTGTGGTACAGATCCATGAAGAATACACAAATGAGCCTCTAGTATCTAAGTGAAAAAGAACTTTGCATTTCTTTAAGAATGTCTCCTTTCTAATATAAAAATCAAAGGAAAAAAAATCTCTCGCACTTAAGAAAAGATGGCAGAAATAACTATATCCCCTCAAATATTTACAATAAAGACACATATGCCAAATATATGCGCAGAATGGATTAATTTTTAGCCTCTCTCTTCCTTTGTGAAACTTTCAATACCTAATTGTTCCTACCCAGCATTAACAACAGAAGATGAATTATCAAGCATCCACTGAGACTACATAAGTCTTTGGTGTTGAAATGATTAACCAGCCCTTGCTCGGGGTACATCAGTGAGGAATGCAACAGTAACAGGGGGACCGGAGAGCCAGATTCCCTTTCACACAAACTTCAATCATGGAGGCTGCTGAACTTGTGGCAGAAATACCAGACCCTGCTGACGTCACCTTCAGTTAAAATTGCTGAAGGCAGTACGTCAAGTGTTCATAGTATTATCCTTAACAGACTTTGTTTGTTAGAGATTAAATGTATAGCACTGAATTAGAATGTCGCTACTGTAGTAAACAACCTTGGCAGTTCATACCTTCTCTTACAAGATTCTCCAGTATTCTCATTACTATTTATCATTTTCCACAGAAGCAATCTTTTTTTTTCTAATCTGTGCTCAGTAATTAGATTTCCTTAACATATGTATTTTCATTCATATAATAATATTTAGAAATGAGGAGTCAGATTACTAGTTGGGGGGGAAGGGGAGAATTACAGTTATTTGGTTGATTAGTGCCAGGACGTGAAATGCCAAGAGCTTCACCAGCGAGGCAATGTGGCAACTTTTGCCAAGTCACTGTTGTGAGGGAAAACCCCAGACAGTGCTGCTGCTACTGCTTCCCGTTAAAATAATTGACAAATAAGCACATAAATAAAGCCACTTCCCTTAGTACACACTCAAAAAAAAAAGAAAAAAAAAAGATGAAGCCTCCAAGTTCTCCCTGCTTCCACTTCCTTGATGCCTTTGCTCATTTGTGGAGCTTCTTCATTCCATTCGCTTCACACACCACTCTTCACTTTTAGATTAATCTGCTGAAATGAGATGCTAAGGATTTGCATACAGATTTGACTACACAAAAATAGATATGGAATTAATAACAGTCTCTATATGTTTTAATTTCTCCTAGACTGGAGTACCCTTGCCTGCAGCGGTATTCTTGGCTTTGAAAGTCATCAAGCTGATTTGTCTGCTCTTAGGTTAGGATGCCACATGCTGCTACACTGTCCCCCGCAATCAAAGCACTTGCATAGATAGATTCCATGCCTGCCCCTATCAAGTATATTTTATAGATTGGCAGTTTTGATCTCCCTCCCCAGGGGGATAATCTGCATCTTAACAGCTTTCTATAGATACATCTGTCATTAAATATGCCATCTTGTATCAGCATCAATTTTCGAAACCAAGTTTTCCCTAACTTTGAAGTGCCACAGTTGAACTTGAGAATTTTCAACCAAAATTCAAAATGAACAGCCTCATCATATGCTCCTGAACTGTGAATTCAAAAAAGAAAAATACTGCTGGCTACAGAAAGTCACCGAGGTCTTAAAGAACTGCCTGGAGAAATGAAAAGTTAACACGCTGCTGGAAGTGAGAAATGATTCCTATCACAGGACAAGACAACGGCAAGACATTTTCTTAAATCTCCCCGGCACTAGTCTGCAAGAAACTCAGTGATGAATGGATGAACCCACCATAGAGAAGATAACGGGATGGTTAAAAACACCAAACAAACTCTGTCTACACTTCGGAGTGCCCTCTCAGACACTTAAGGCTGTGACAAAGACAACAGCTAGTAAATGCTTGCGTTTGTAAAAGGTAAGGGGTAGGGGAAGGAGAAGAACAGCTCTCTTTGTCCTTTGGTCTTAGCGGGTCAAGTCTGTGGCTAATTCCTTTTTTAAAAAAGGATAATACTTTTGCATTTGATAAACTCACTACACATTTCTTATGGAAAAAGGAATCTTTTTTTGTAGCCCACAGTGGCCACAAACACCATTGACCCTGCTTCCACTGAAGTCCCCCCAGTCAATAAAACTAAGGAATCAGCCCTCGTGGAGATGGGACCTGGCAATTGTGCCTGTCTCTGCAGCAGCCACAGTTACTAACAACTAACAGCTAGAAAATAAAGTTATCCCCACCAAAGTGGCTAGACCGTCAAATGGCTCAACATGAGAAATGAATGTCGTTTTGTCGATGGAAATTACATTAAAGAAGATGCATCATCATGATCTGCTTTGCTGCACACTCCAAAGACCACAGGCCCTTCTATTGCTGGGTCGTTGAAATTCTCATGGGTGCTTTCTTCCCCTTTTAGAATGACCTCCTTGGGAGTCTTGCTTTTCTGTTTGCATTCCTAGTACTTAGCACAGTGCTTAGAAGATAGCAGAAGCTTTTTAATTTGTCCATTCTCACAGCACTGGGCAAAGACTAGAATCTATTCAATAAATATATATCAGCTCAATACATAAATAACATAAAATAAATATAAATCATTATATATTATATATTAGCAATTCTTAGGCTTAACAATATCTCATTCACATCAGGTATTTGTGTAAAAGCCATCAGAACCATTATCAGGGAAAGCCACCGGAGAAACCCCAGGATGCTTCTAACCCCCTCACAATATTACCTATTTACTAGGTACTCAATAAATACTTGCTGAGTAAAAGAAGAAAGGAAATAATAAGATTTAACTTGGCATATTTCTGTTCTTCACACACTGCTTTGCATAGATAGAATCCCAAAAGTCTAACTGCAGTTTTAAGCTTTAATAGCTGTACACACATACATACCACATTCATATACATATACCACATATTTACATACACCTGTATACAGTCGTGTGGGATTTTTTTTTTGTTCTTTCTACCTCCTATTGTGCAGTACTGTTGAATTCTTCATGACTCCATGAACTATATCGTCCGTGGAGGTTTTCTTGGCAAAGATACCGCAGTGGTTTGCCATTGCCTTCTCCAGTGGATTAAGGCAAACACAGGGTCACACAGCTATCGAGTGTCTGAGGCAGGATATGAACTCAGGTCTTCCTGAATCCATGCCCAACGCTCTAACCACTCTGCCACTTTGCTGCCTATACAGCCTGCCAAATAGTAGGTACCTCAAAAATACTTGTTAATGCTTGCTAATTACGTAAGACACAGACACACACATATACAATCATTTAATCAATAAGCATCTGTAAGCAACAGCTTAGTTCCAGATCCTGTACTAGGATCTGCTGAGACCAAGACAAAAGTGTCTGCCCTTGAGGACAGATCATGTGCATACACAAATGCATCCACATGCAGGGCTTCAGATCTGTGATTTCATGGCTGTGGGGAGCCGCTAGTGAGGAAGGGCCCTCTACCCCTGTGGATCAGCATCTATTCTCCCCTTTACAGCCTGAGTGGCCTGGACAACGAGACGTTAACTGACTTGGCCCAGGTCATACAACCTATTAAAATATCTGTATTCCCCACGCCACGCTACTTTTCATACTTGTGTGTAAATACACACACACACAGAGCCAATACAAGACCAGCCCCTGACACCTTAGTGTGACACTGGGCAAATCACTTAACCTCTCATTGCCCCAAGCAGCTCCCTAAAACCACAGATTAGAAAAGGCAGAAATCTGCAGCAGCAGTGGAAGTTTCCTCGCTGGTAGTTCTCCACACCAAAGAAATCACAAGTTTAGTAGATATGTATATGTATGTAGATATGTCTTTTGGGGGGGGGGGGTGGAGGTGGGTGGGAGAGGATCGTATTATGCATATGTGTATATGTAAATAGAAGCTTTTCTTCCCTGAACCCCACCCCCATTTCCAAAATAACTCAAAATATTCACAGCTGAATCTTGTCTGTATGCCCTAAGCTAAGAAATGAATCTATTTGCATGAAGCAAAGAAATAAGAGCCAAGTGTATCTATTATTCACTTCAGTATACTGCTAACCACAGAAATAATTCCAGTGAGTGTAGGCTACACAGCGTTAGAAGTGAAGCATACACACGGCGTGTAAGAGGAGTAAACATCTCCAGTGGATTCTAACACGGTAGAAACAATTTCAGTCAAGGATATTTTTGACAGAGCAGCAACTTGCAGAGAAGCTTCCTCAATTCATGCATTAAATGAAGAATATTATTCCTTGTTTTAACTGTCACACATGAGGAAGCCACAAAAATGGATGGGTAATTAATTCACTCAAATTCCCCAGAGAGACTTTCACATCTACGGTATTATCTATCTGTAAGGAAAAGATTTTTGCATTGGGATATTTGTTTATCATACCCATGTAGAACATCTCATGTAAACAAACAGGTCACTGACCCAAAGAGTCTCACGTGAATGTCTACGGCACCGCAGTAAATATGAACAATGCGGGTTTTCCATGAACAAGAAGTAGTGGTACAAACAAGGTTACGACCTCCCAGATGTCCTTTAAAATCTTTTAGGAAAGTCATGCTCTGATCCTACTGTAGATTATCGCCTCATATGATTAAGTTTGTTTGGTATTTTAGTAGCAATGTTTTTATTTAGAGATTTTCAAATGGAAAACACGTAAATACAGAATCAATGAGCCGGAATAAATCATATGATCCAGCCCTCACTGTCCCTTCTACCTTTGCACAGCCGCCTCGTGGCAGGTTAATGCCTAAGTCATCCAGAATGGATGAATCTTGATCCTAGTTATAAGACTATTATTCAACCATACACACACATATAAGTATGTGTGTATACACATAGATAACTGCTTTAATTGCTTAGACTGCCAGTAAGCTATTTCTACATTAAACTCAATGCACTTTAAATTCACTTCCCCAACTTGATCTACATTTAAAAGATAAGGAATAATTAATGTTCTTTAAAAAAAACCCACAATGATAATAGTTCCTATATATATAATACTAAGCAGTATTTGCATTACTTCCATCTCCATTTTGCAGATGAGGAAACTTAAGGACATAGAGAAGTGAGTTGCCCAGGGTCACACAGCCAGCAGATGTCAGAGTTGGGGCTCAGAGCCCAAATGTCCTTTTCACTATTTCACAGTGCCTCTCTCGTCCTCGAGGGTGATTATTAAATTATTTATGGTTTAAGGGTCCGGGGCTATTTTTGGAGGGTGTGAATAAGGATGTAATTCAGTTGTTTTCTTTCCTCCAAAGAGTGATTTGTTTATAACAGTTAGTTTAGGGGAATATAACCTCAGTACCAGGTGCAATGCTATTTGGCCCCTATCTCAGAACGATAAATGATAAAGGGTGAGGTCAGAAAAGCTATAAAGATGGAGATTTTTTTAAAAAAATTTCAACTTAAGTAATATTGAGACCTATAAAGGAGATTTGAGTCATTAACTTGTATTAAAACTAGATGTGAATTGGAAACATCAGTTTTCTACCTGTTCCCAAGCATTAAAATAAGACCCAAATCCATAAGCAGTCAGTCAGTAACATTCTCAATAACTTTCCAGCACCCTTTTAACATCAGGCTTTCCCCTATTCCCACTTTCTGCAAATCCCAGTTTGAGACACTACTCTAGTATAAAGCCATATGTAAGGTCCCAGTCGGGCCCTGCCTAGGTTGCAGAGTGGACAGAGTGCTGGGCCAGCAGTCAGGAACGCTCACTTTCCTCAGTTCAAATGTGGCCTCGCGCACTTACTAGCTGTGTGACCCTGGGCGAGTCACAACCCTTTTTGCCTCAAGTTTCCTCATCCATAAAATGAGCTGGAGAAGGAAATGGCAAACCACTCCATTATCTTTGCCAAGAAAACCCCAAATGAGGCCACAAAGAACCAGACATGACTGACACGACTCAACAACAACCCATTCAGCAAGGAACTATCTTCATCATTTCTGCGGCTTTGTGCTACTTTCTTGGTTTATAGATGCAATCATAAGATGAACAGGTAAGCTGTTACACAGGGTATTCTAAAAGACTTAGTGCAGCTGAACTGTACTAAAACTTTTGAGCCACTTCGTATACGATGAGCTAATGACTAATTTTCAGGAAGATGTTTTTCAGGAGTTAATGTAATGTACCCCACAACAGAGATAACATTTTTTAAAATAAAAAAAGTGCAATGCACAAAAAAATTTGAGTCATTTTGCTCTATTCTACACTTATTTTACTTCAATATTTTCATTTCAAATCTAAATGGTATGCAGCTCATTTGTGAATTGGGTCATGGTGTCAAATGCTGTTGGCACCAGTAAAATTCGACTACCTCTAACATTTTAAATTATCCGCTAATGGCTATCTCCATAGAGCTTGGTACCTGGAGTTCCTCTGAGGTTTTCTCACTTTTAAAAAATATCAACAGATTTCAAAAGTGTCTTGACCCCCAGTGGAGAAAGAAAAGACTGAAAATTCCGCTCAAGTCTTCGATAAAACCTTTGCTACCCAACAGAATACCAGAAACCCTGTGTGGGAACCCAGCCAGGTCCTCGTATCTGTCGTGTTCCAATGTCTGCCGGATCTCAAAAGGATGCCAATGTTCCAGTCCCTCATCAATTAGCTGAAACGCTTCGGTGAGCTGGTACAGGATTGAAGAATTGGTTTCAAAAACCTTTATCCCCTTCCAGAAACAGGGATTTCATATTTAAGATCTGTGACATCCAATGCAAATAATGTCTTTTTTATTTTTTAAGAAGCTCACAGAAAAATCTAGTTTACCCTACCATGAGTAGTCAATTTACAATTTATTTATTAGATGTAACTATGGGAGAAAGAGGTGGCAAGATTAAGGTATTATAGGTGTCACTGTTGATCCCTCCCCCTTCTTTCCAACCGCAGCTCCACTGCTTCTCCAGAAAAAGTGGGGGTTTTCTTCTCAGGAACACAGCAGGGCAGAAGGAGACCTGAGAAAATTGTGATTGTCTTCATTAACGGTGATTAAAGTAGGCAGCCTATGTTAATGCGAGAAAAGAACAAAATAAACTTACCTTATGGAACAGCCAAGGGAAAAGAAAGATCAAACTTTGTATTTTCTTTTCTTTTTTTTAAATAGCAATGCCACGTTGCAACAGAGAAGGCCACTAATTTTTTTTTTTTTGGAGTAGAAGTGTGCTTTCATTGGCATAAGGAATTTCTTAGAAGGAACTTTAACCAATGCAAATCAACATTTTCTCTGCAACTTGCAGCTTCAGAGAGTTGCTTGGGGTTTGGAGAAGTTAAATGACTTGCCCACAGTCACACAGCCAGTATGTGTCAGAAGTGGGCCTTGACCAAGGTCTTCTTGGCACCAAAGCCTCTGTCTATTATACCAGAGATAGCCAAACTCAAAGATAAACAGATGCCTCCTAGCTGAATATTGATTTAGAAAACCAGAAATGAACATTATTCCTATTCTAGTCTATTTTTCTTCATTTTGTTAAACATTTCCCAGTTACATTTTGATCTGGTTTAGGCAGCACTCCTCTCTGTGGGCCTCAAGTTTGATACCTATGCAAGCATACCATACTACCATTCCAATGGCTTCATTGTACAGCTATACTATCGTGGGCATCGAGCAGATTCTATGCTAGGTCATTTCTTAAGAGTTATATCACCTGATATGGAAATACATCTTACATGACTGCACATACATAACCTATATAAATTGCTTACCATCACAGAAAGGGGGGAGGGAAGGGAAGAAGAAAATATGGAACTCAAAATTTTACAAAAAACGAATGTTAAAAATATTCTTTACATGTAATTGGAAAAAACAAAATACTATTTTTAAAAAGCGTTATACCACTTAAAGAAAATGGTAAGGACTTGAACAGCCTATAACCTTCGGGGTCGTCAAAGAATCTGATGGGAAAGAAATAACAAAGAATATTTACTAAGCATTCCTGAGAAATCATAGCCAAATATGGGCAAATTTAGTATAACTTTTAAGAGGTTGACACAGTCATGACATCCGAAATTAAAAGAATCCAAGAAAAGGATGAAATTTGGTAGAAAATGTAAATTATAGTGATTCAGTGGTTGTTTCGTCATTTCTACCACCCCCTGGCAAGTAGAGGTTTATTCCCAACTTTATGTAATACTTATTTTCCATCTGTTTTTTTAAAATGTCTGTACAAAGATGCTATGACCCACTGTAAGTACATGATAAATATCTCTTGAAACACTATCTCCAACATATATTTAAATAGTAGGCTACCATAGTTCATTCAGTAGACGAGGCTTTTATTAAAATACATGTATGTATTCCTGTCCATTGGTAAATGTAACTTCTAAGATGAGCAACCGACACTTCTGCCTCATTAATCTTCCTTTTCTTTTTTAGGTTGCTAATTAATCTAGACTTCATCTTTTAATTTATCTAACCCATGGCTCTTCTGAAGTGGCTCTCTTCAGTGACACTAGAGATAATGCCAAGAATTGATACAATTATCCAGACATTGCAGTTCGAACCCCTACATTATCCAAAGAACTCTATCTTATCTTCCTTAAGGATAAAATGACAAGAAATGTGCAAAGTGCTAGAGGGCCTAAAGAAGAATTTCATAACAGTTGATGGTGTTTAAAAAAAGGAGGGGGCCCTAAATTACTGAGTGGGGCTATGGAATCTCCTTCCCAAGTGGCCTTAACATAGGCTATTTTGGTAAAGAAAGAAAGCGGGATAAAGTATGAAACCTCTGAAAGGTTTTGACTCTATGCTTCTCCATTTGGCAGTGCCTTGGAAGCCTAATTCAATCAGTTCCATTAAATAGAACAAAACAGGCCTCATCCAACAATAAAAAGATTCAATTTTCCATATGTGGCGGCTGAACTAGGTATCTGAAGCCACATCATCCTTGAGGGAATCATTATTTCCTGAATTACAACCATCGGGAACTACGCATCACACTAGCGTCCCAAAAGAGCTAGTGCTATGTTTCCCAAAGTAGGATAAAGGAAATAAAACCCAACAAGGCAATTCGCTTCCTCTTTAGGAATTGGGTAGAAAATCTACCCCTCCCAGACGGTGACAGTGCCGGGGTTTTTAAGCGTCATCACAGAGCATGGCAAATGTAGACTTTCCAGGACGAAGCTTCCAGCAATAAAGGTATGGCAGTTCTGTGGCTTGGCTCCTATACTCTCTGCATGAACAAGGAAGGGGGAAAAGCTGGATTTCCCACAAAGCGGGAATGGTTGTTTGCTCTCTCACAGAAGTCACATGTTCAAAGGCAAGCTAAGAGTAAATTCCATAGGCCAGGGTGGCTGGTATCTCACAGACCCCTCGAGCAGTCTCATGAGGCCTGTGGCTCCCTTTCCAGAATAGCTTTTTTTAAAAAAAATGCATACAATAAAAACATAGGATTACAAAGCAAATACAATTTTAAAACATTTGTTTAAAAAGTTCATAGACTCCAGGTTAAGAACACCTGCTGCAGATCTGTCTATGACTTTCATGCTAGTGTCATCCTCTTTATCTATTAAATTGGAAACTTGAAAGGAAGAGAAGTGGTCCCCTTTTCGAATGCCAGGGTCATTAGGTACAAATTCCAGACTGCCGTCTTTTCCAGCAACATATCAGTGATGGCATTTCCTCCAAGCTCCTTTTCCAGTTTTAAAGGTGTCTGAAAATACCAGATCTCCTACCAACTCTTGAGAAATGCCTAAAGTCATGACACTGAAAGCCCCAAACCCACCAATAGGGAATTGCAATTTGTATGAGAAAGTATTTTGGGATTTAAGTATTTTCCTTAGGAAAAATGAAGACTACAAAATGTGGAAAAATCACACGGCTTAAATTCAAACTAAAAGTCCTTGGCCAAAAAGGGAAGGCTGTTGACCCTTGACTGTATGCGAGGGCTGCTCTAGGAGGGAGCCACATAACCTGGTGGAAAGAGAACTGCTTTCAGAGTCCAAAAGACAGCTGGAATCTTGCTTTACACACTCATCAGCACGGCTCTGGACAAGGCCCTGCCCATCTCAGCCTCATTTTCCTCATCTGTCAATCACCTGACGTGACTGTTGTGAGGACCAAATGGAATGGTGTATGTGAACTGCTTCCAAACTGCGAAGTGCTCTGTGAGTGCTTATCAGCTTTGTTGTGGGTATTATTGTACATGGATCACCTTGGATGTACCGAGCAAATCATTTTATTTAGTTTGCCTGAAAAATAAAGACAAAAACTGCTAGTATAGTTCCTCGAATTTCAGAGTTGGAAGGGGTTTCATTGGTAATCTTCTCCAACCCATACCTGGAGAGCAATCCTTTCTATGTCATCCTGTGGGTCATTCAGCCTTTACAGGAAGATTTCCAGTGATGGGAAGCCCACACACTTCTGAGGACTCCGCTTCAGTTGGGGGTAGATAATACTAATTATTAGAGAGTTTTTCATTTACATTTAGCTATAAATCTGCCTCTCTTAAACCTAACCCTAGTGCTCCCAATTCCATCTTCTGGTACTAAGCAGAAAAAAATTAATCCTTATTCTCTGTGAAAGCCCCTCAAATAAAACATACAGAATCTGTTGGCAATAAGCTGAAACAAGAGCAATCAAGAACACTTGTAAAAAACAAATATTCACATATCATCTCTCAGTCTTCAATTATCTGCCGTGCATATGATACAACTCAACGGGATCAGATTTGGAGCCAGAAGGAACTTCGGGTATAGGACTAATACACCTTGTCCAATCCATTCATTCCACAGCAGAGAATGCTAAGGCCTTTGGCAGTTAAATGGTCACAAGGGTAAGGTAGGATTTGAACCCAGGTCCTCTGACTCCAAAACCAGCATTTTTTTCCACTGTACTACACCTAAAGATCTCATTCTCACTGCCCCTTCCTGGTAGAAACACCCTGGGGTAAGAAATTACCAATTATTATAAGATTATTTATTTCAGCTAAGTTTTACCCCACTCATCACTGCTTTCCCTGTCCAAAAAGCCCACTCCAATCTCCCTAAACTTTTCTCGGCCCTTTCCCCTTTAATCTTGAATAATCCCTCTGCTAGGGAATGAATTCATTATTTCTTTCCTTTTCATTGGCCTTGGACATACTGCCCAAATGTAACTTGGAGTGATGCAATCCTATTGCCTACAACGGTATCGGTGTGGAGAGCTGAGAAAGTACTAGACCTGGAGTCAGGCAAGAACGGGTCTGAATCCTGCCACAGATAGTTAGCTGACTCTGGACCAGTAACCAGGATTGCTGTAAGGATAGAAGGAGATGATACAGATGGCTTTGCTTTGCAAACCTTACAGTAGCACTATATAGAAATTTCAGCTACAATGATGATGATGACGGAGGTGACAAAGATGATGACAATGACGGGAAAACCGAGAGAGCTCCTAAAAGAAGGTTCTGTTCAATGGTGATGTGCCAAACTTGACGGCCCCTCTAACTGCCAAAGGGTTGACTGGGCAGGAAACCCTACAAATGGAGTACAGAATGTGCCAATGACCCTCCAAAATGAAACATCTGACTCTTTCTCAATAACACAATCTCATCAGCAACGTGGAACTGATGGGGAATGCCCTGCGGAAATCAAGGAGGCACTTGTTATAGGGCTGTTAAGAACTCGCTAATTCTGATAACAGAACTCCTAAGTTCTAGAATGACCCATGGATAGACATTTTGGACCAAGAGGCACAGAGTTAGTATGTTAGCAGTTACTCAATAAAAATATGTTGACTTGAAGAGAAAAGCAGCCAGCGGACTTGGAAATACAGCCCTCTGGGCCCTGGCACTAGCCTGCTATGCAATCCTACGTCAATTGCTTCTTTTGACTCGCTTTAGTTTATCTAATTCATGAAATCAGGATAAGGTCTCCTTGCTTCTGCCTAAACTCCCATCCTTTGAATGCCTCTGCAACTGACACTGCCCTGGAAGACTTCCATTAAGGATAACAAAACAGGCCTCATCCAGCTTTGAGATTCAACTTTTCATGTTTGGGCCTTGAACTGTCTGAAGTGATGTGATCCCCAAGATTATCATTGCCTAAAGTGGGAACTAAATGCCACCCTAGTTGAGTCACTAAACAAATATGAAGTGAAAATAGATCCAGCATCCCCTTCCAAGTTAATTACACATTTACCGCCCTGCCTCCCTGTTACGTGAACTGCATTCTATTCAAACTGGTCTACTTGCCGTACCCCACATGTGGAATTCTATTTCTCCCCTCCCTGCCTTTGCAGACACTCTCTCCTATGCTTGGAATTCTCTTGTCCTCACCTCTGCCTCTTGGAATTCCTTGCTGCCTCTAAGAGTCAGCTCAAGTTTTACATTCAAGAAGCCTTTCCTAATTTCCCTAGTTGTTAAAGCCCATATATTTATTTTGTATGTATCCTTTCTTTACTTATATGTAGTGCATTAGACAGAGCACTGGCCCTGGAGTCAGAAGGACCTGAGTTCAAATCCAGCCCAGATACTTATTGTGTGTCTCTAGGCAAGTCACTTAACCCTGGTTGCCTCAGCTTCTTCATCTGTAAAATGAGCTGAAGAAGGAAATGGCAAACCGTTCCAGGATCTTTGCCAAGAAAATTCCAAATGGGGTCAGAAAGAGTTGTACCCAACTGACACAACGCAACAACACCAAAAAACCCTAATGTTTTATCTTCCCCAGTAGATTATATGCTCCTTGAGCGCAGAGCCCATTTTACCTAAGTATGTATATTCACAGGTATGTATATATCCAGGTCTATATGTATATATCCAGGTATGTATATTCTTAATGCCTGTCGTATAGCAATAAATCTTTGTTGACTGATTAAATTCACCGGCTGGCAAAGTATTCCCAGTTCTTTCAAAGAGAATGCCAAATAAATTCAAATTATCACTATTAGTCAGTGACAAGAGGAGGAAATAAAGTATACGGAGTAAAGCCTTCTCTCAAATACATATGCATTGGGTAACATGGCTAAGCAAAAGCAACAGATAACCTGAAAACTTCAATGTCTTCTACCACATCTTACCACAGGTATGTGTAACACGTTAGACGGTTGAGAATTTTCTTTGTCCTTCTTGGTCTGGTGGTTGTTGATTCTAAAGAGCTATTGGAGGGTCATCAAATAGAGAGCCGGGGAAAAAAGGGGAAAGGACATGGACAAAGCTCAAACTGTCTTACAAATCCCCAAATAAGCAAAGGTTGAATGAATATCTTTTTTAAAACTGAAAAAGGCTTAGAAAGAAAAAAAAAACAGATCTTTTAGGCAGTCAATGCCCAACTCCTATACTTGTCCATACTGGAATTCTTAGAAACTGTAAATTAACATCATGTACAGTATTCTGATTCATCAGAAGATGATTCTTCTTCAAGGAATACATTTCGAAACTTAAACTTTGTGGCACAAAGTTTACAATTGAGGGCATGAGACTGAATTTCACTTTTAATTTTGGCTGAGCGGTGTGTGTGTGTGTGTGTGTGTGTGTGTGTGTGTGTAAGAGATCCAATTATATGAAGTGTCTACCTGATATCCAAAGAAGACCATCCGCCACATATCCTGCATGGCACGAAAGAGACCGGTCAAAGGACTGTACAAAAGTCCATTTGTTCTTCTTGGGACAGTATCTCTCCACCGTGGGCAGAACCTGACGTAGTTCATTCCGGCCTCCTACTGCGTAGAGATATTCATCCATTGCTCCCAGCACAAAATGTTCCCGACAGTTCTTCATGGGAGCAATTTCAGCCCAAGAGTTACTACGGGGATCATAGCGACAGGCGGTCCGTACAGCACATGTCCGGCCAGTAGCATGCTCCACTTCCCCCCCTGCTACAAAGAGGAAATCCCCCATGACAGCAACGCAGTGGTGGCTTCTGCCCACAGGCATTGGTTCCAGTTCACTCCAGTTGGCTATTGCTGCTATTAGGGCATTGTCTTGGTCAACTGGATTAAAATACCGGAGTTCTTTGACTTTACAGACTTCACGCTTTTTCCCACCAATGATATAGAGTGTGTCTGACTGGAAGCGAGGTTTGGTCCTTCGGGTCTGCCACACTGGCTGTGCATAGATGCTCTGGTGGTACTCCAAGGCCTCATTGACAAGGGCTGTTGCTGTCTCACTGGCTTGGACCAGAGGATGAGACAGCGCAACGGTATGAAGGGTGTCCACGTCCATTAGACCAAAACGAATGTACTGGAGGAGCTCATCCATGTACTGGTAATGGCAGTTGTGTTCCAACCACCTCACTGCTAGCTGAAAGAGAGGGGGAAGGATTAAAAACAAAAAGAAAAAAAAAGAAAGAAATGGCATACAGATCGTCAAATCATACTGAATTCTTCAATATTCTAATTACTGAAATGTTTCACCTAAACAACATAACACCTAGATTTGGGGGGATGGAGGGGTTTTTGTTTGTTTTAAACCATAACAGGAGGGGCACCAGAAAAAAAAAGTTAAGAGGCAGAAACATTTTGAGTTTATATTATACACATATATGTGTATGTACGCATGTAGATATAATCATACATTCCCTCTCAAATCATTAGTGATTAAATAAAGGCATGTTCCATTTAAGGAGAGAAGCAAGGGTTTGTCCCGAATGAAAATACATTTTATATTCTCAGGTGCCGAGCATGTGGGGAGCAGGGAGGAAGAGTGCATCGTCAGTGGTTAGTAGTGTCATTGTATTTCAAGTAATATATAGCAACCCATGCATCAAAGTGCTCTATCGATAAAAGAAACATAGAACAATATGTGATCATCCACGACCACAGCGTGTACTTGAGGGAAAATCAATATGACACCACTAGAATGATTCAGAAGGGGCAAAAGGCCTTCTCCCCACCCCTTTCCTAGGTGTACCAGACATGAAAAAAAAGAAAAAGATTAAAATATATCAGTCTTATATTTGAGAAAGAGAGGGTCATGATTTTTTTTTATCTTAAGATATATGTTGTTAGCACATGTAGAATCTTGGAAACTTATGCATAAGACCTTCATATAAATTCCTCACAAAGGACATTATCTTCTCATTTTTTTAAATATCAACAGGAAATTTTAACCTCTCACCATAGTCTAGTCTTTCTTTTACAAAAGGAATTCCTGAAAACAAAGGGAGACCCATAATTGAATCCCAGGATCATCAAATCTTAGTGCTTGAAAAAGCCTGAAACATAAAAGGTCAGCAATGACAGAACAGAGAGGGAAAAATAAAAACATGCACAATTTTAAAATGAAAAGTCCTATTTAAAATTACCTGAAGGAGTTCGAATCTTTAAATACGATGTCTAAATTTGGCAGGATGTATTAAACCAACAAACAAATTCAATTATAAAAGCATTCTACCTCAAATGAGACAATAAAAATATCATTGGTAGATGGAGTTACTTATATCATTCTCAGCAACGATAAATGAAATAAAATTACATCAAAACAGAGGTATGGATCTGAAATAATTAATGGGCCAAATTGATAGAATAGTGAGAATGCTTTTGTGGATGATAAAACAGAACCAGGGACTGCTTTCTTACTTTCTAATCCATAAACTTGAGGATCTGCATCCTCGGACGGCTAGCTGGAGCAATGTTACCAAGTCTAGGAGAAAATTTCTGAACTCTGAGGAACAAGCTGGCTAACCACTCTCTCTGTTCACATGTTTCTAAATTCAAGACTTATTTGGGGCTTGTTTCTTCTGTTTCTTTTTGAAATGCTTAGAGAAGAGAACGGAGGTGGAATGTCATTCATATCCCCTCAAAATCTATAGACATACTAACAGGCAATTTGTTAGCCATATTCCAGTATCTAGTAGTCTAAAATCCCTAAGAATCAAAAGGGTTCAAATGAAACAAAATACTCACCTGAAAGAAAAAAAAATTATTTGCTTTAATGTGGCAACACCTATATTCATCACAGATATTACAGATGACAAAAGAAAGACCTAGTTAGTTGGTCAATCCCCTCTCCACTATCCACAATCAACTTCCTAGATCTCTGGCCACTCTGATAAGTGTGTATGTTTCAAGTGACCTGTGTTCCAACCTTTTCCTTGGGAAGATATCTGTAGGGTTTTCTTTTTATTTCTAATTGTATAGCTCATTCTTTACTCACAGCACTTCTAAAGTTTCTAAGGATGGTTTCATCATTCTCTCCAGTGCACCTCATGCACTATAGGTATGATTTTTAATATTTTGCCCATAATATCTTATTTTATTTCCTGGATTTCATCCGATCATTCCTACTTTGCTCTAGTAATTAATTCCTCAATATGCTAAGAGTTTTGGCCTTTCACTTAGATGCTGTGGAGATGAGCAAAGGAGAAGCAGCTGAGGACCAGTATCACTCTAAGCTTTTTTTTTTTTAACTCATTGATGTATATATAATTATTTTTTCTCTCTCCTCATTAATCAGTTCTTTCTGCTTCTTAATCAATCTTCTTGCCCATTTATAAAGAAGTTTCATTTTATCTATGATAAAATGGCAAACTACGATACTACATGAAAAGTACAAAAAACTTAATCCTCAGTTTCTAAGGATATCTCTATGGATAGATGAATCTCAAATTTATACATTTAGACCTGACTTCTCTTTGAGACTACAGGCGTGTATCTCCAGCTACCTCGAGGGCATCTCTACCTTGATGCATCACTGTAATCTGAAACTCAAGATATACAAAAACAAACAAATTAGGTTTGTAATCTTTTCCCAAAATCTGTTCCCCTTTCTGAGTTCACTATTTTGATCAATGGCACTCAATTTCCCATATTCAAAAACGAATCATCCTCATTTAACACTTCTCTCTCCTGTATCTCTCACTAATTCAGGACCCACTGATGATGACCTTATAATATTTTTCACATCTGTTCCCTTCTTTCTATCCTCACCAGCACCACCCAAATACAAATCTTCATTACCACCAA
Organism: Trichosurus vulpecula; assembly: GCF_011100635.1. Taxonomy (NCBI): domain Eukaryota; kingdom Metazoa; phylum Chordata; class Mammalia; order Diprotodontia; family Phalangeridae; genus Trichosurus; species Trichosurus vulpecula. The sequence continues at coordinate 173,580,894 of NC_050579.1, forward strand.
TGTGAGGTATTGCAATTACATTCTACTTGACCTTGGCACCTCTTCTCTTTCTCCTCTAGCTCCTTTTGCTCCACAGCTGGACTAGAGATCTATTTATATGGAACTCTGCTCAAACTTCTCCCATGGCTCCTCTATCACCTCCCTTCTAAAATGCAAATTTCTTTACCTGACACATCAGCCCTTCCAATACCTGGAAGACGCCTACTTTTGTGGTCTGTCCTCACGCTATACCCTACAACATACTCTAGACCCTACCTGGATCCAGACAGTCTCACTCAAACATACCCAACACTTTCCTCCCTTCATGTTTTTGCTCATGCTGTTCCTTGTCCCTGCAATGTACTCCCTACCCTTCTTGGCCTGCTCAATTCCCACCAGTCTTCTAAAGCTCATTTCAAAGGGCATTTCCTCCATGAAGGTTTCCCACTCAAATTGACAAAGCATTTTGCTTGCTGCCTTATGCATTTACCATTTTATTACTGTATTGTACAATTATCTGTATCTATAAACATATCTTTTCCAGGATCTCAGCACAGTGCTTACATACATATGGTACTTAAATAACTGTCCATTAAATGAAAAGTTAACAGTACTTAACTGTACTTAGCAGTACTTATCAAAAGTACTTAACAGAAGTTTTAATGGAATGCCATTTCTGGTTTTCTCTTTTACTACCTCTAGAGTTCCCCTATCACTGCCGTTTTCATGTTCTTTCGTCCATGGAATAACCATTGCTTATTACTTTTCACCTCACACATTACACTTACATTTTCTCAGATGAATTTTACCTCATCCTTTTCCAATATTTTTAACTTCTCTCTGACCTCACATAATTTTTAGCCTTTATCTTTTATTGATACCTTTAGATCACCCAAGTCATTCTCACTTGTTAAGCTCTTGTTTCCCCTTAAATTCAAGCGAATGTTAATTAAAACTAACTACTCTAACATCTGCCTCAGACCCCTTCTCACCTAGATACATGTTTATAGACCTTAGACAGCATTCCATTCAGGAAGCAGTGTTCACATCCCAGATAACAAGCCAGATTCTTCAGTGGAATTCGATTAGGCGCTTTGGGAAACTGCTTTAACTCTTTCACGTCATCAGGATAAATCTAGTCAATTACTGGAGTGAATGGAACTTTTGGTGCCATAGGATTGGGAAGGTAAAAAATCTCATGAATGCTAAGTAGGATGTTTTAGTGACTTAGGACACCTGACTAGATTTAGCTTCATGTGCCACATCCACGGTCTGGGGACTCTGACTCTACTCCTTGATCCATGATTGACTCGGGTACATTTGGCGAAGTTATTTAAAAGCTTTGCTTAATTTCATTTTTACCAAGGCAAAAAAAACCCTTTTGTGAAAGAGAAAGTGTTATACTTTGCCAAATAAACCTATGACAGAACTATAAAACTATAGAGAAACAGTACCATAATTAATTCTTGCTTCTCTGAATTTCATAAAGATGGACCCAATAATGCTGGACTTGAAACCAGGAAGAAGTGAGTTTGCTTCCTGCCTCAGACACTTGCTAGCCGTGTGACACTGAACAAGCTACTTAACCTCTATCAGCCTCAGTTTCTGCATCTGTAAAATGGAATCCTAATAGTACTCAGAGAGCTATGAGGACCAAACAAGATAATGTGTGTAAAAGTTCTTTGCAAACCTTGGAGTGTTACGTATGGGCTATTTTTAGCATCACCATTGTCATCATCACCACCATCATTCAAATTAGTGATATCAAAATTATCTGTACATTGGCGCCCCACTGATAATATAAACGACTGTGCAGAATTCAGTAAAGAGGAGAAAATATCCTAGAATCCATCCAAGATGACTGAAGTATAAAAAAGCTAAGGACTCAAGGACACTAACTACTGGAGTAAAAACTCCCTATTAAATAAAAACTGCTGGGAAAACTGGAAAGCAGACTGGCAAAAATTAGATGAATATCACACATCATAAACTTTAATACATTCCAAATGGATATATTAACCTATATATGAGAGGTTATATTATAAACAAATTAGAGGAGAAGGGAAGGAGATACCCTTCACAGCTATGTAGGGAAGGGTCCTCGAACAAACAAGAACAGAGATGATCATAAAATAAATGGACAATTTTGATTACATACAATTAAATTTTGACAGAAACAACATAAACACAGTTAAAAAGGCAACAATTAATAAGAGAAAAATTTTTGTAGTAAATTTGTCTGATGAAGATCTGGAATCTAAGGTATGTGTGGAATTGATACAAAAAACAAGAACAAAAATCGGTCTCCAATAGAGTGGAGGATATGAACAATCAAGCAGTGCTCAAAAAAATGCATACTATTAACAGCCAGATGAAAGCATGCTCCAAATCACTAATAAGAAGAGAGACACAAATTAAAACAACATTGAGGTTCTACCTCATTCTCATCAGATTAGCAGAGATGATAAACAAAAGGAAAATTACAATTGTTGGTAGCGATATGGGAGGTCAGGCATACTTAATGTCCTACCTGCTGAGTTATGAAGTATACCAAACCTTATATAAAACAATGTGAAACTATACTACCATTCCTTCAACTGGCATGTCAATCAATTGCCAAATTAAGTGACTTGTTATTGTCATAAGGCAATGCTCTTGCATTATAGTCTTACCCCAGACCCCTCATTGGCTATAATTCCACTTTCTGAACTGTCTTCTCTTATTAAAATATAAGCTTCTTGGGGCAGCTAGGTGGCGCAGTGAGTAGAGCACTGGCCCTGGAGTCAGGAGGACCTGAGTTCAAATCCAGCCTCAGACACATGACACACTGACTAGCTGTGTGACCTTAGGCAAGTCACTTAACCCCAACTGCCCTGCCTTCCCCCTGCAAAACATATAGGGAATGTCTTAAGAATAGGGAATGTCTTGCTTTTTGCATTTCTATCCCCAGGCTTTAGCACAGTGTTTTAGCACATAATAAGCATTTAATAAATTTTTCATTCTATGGCACCATTTAAGCCAGCAATAGCACTATCGGACACATACCTCAAATAGGTAAAAGATAAGACATAGAATAAAATCTCTATAGAAATACATTTATTACAGTACTTTTTGTAGTAGTAAAGAGTTAGAAATAAAATGGGTGCCCATCAATTAGAGAATGGCTGAACAAATTATGACACATGAATGGAATAGGATATTATTGTGCCATGAGAAATGATGAAAGGGACAGATTCAGAGAACATGGGCTGAACTGTATGAACTGATAGTAAATGAAATGAATAAAACTGGGAGAATAATTTATACAATGACTACAACAATGTAAAAGGAAACAACTTTGTAAGACGTAAGAACTCTTAGTAATGTGATGACCAATCATGACTTCAAAAGACTGAAAATGAAGCACGCTACCCACTTTTTGGTAAACAGGGAACAAACAGGCACAGAATGGGGCGTGCATTTTCAGACGAAGTGCATATGCGGGTTTGCTTTGCTCAGCTATGCTTATTTATTATAACAGAGGGCTTCTCTTTGAGGTGGGGGATTATGTGGGGAAAGTTGGAGGGCAGTGATAATGATGTGAAAAAAGCGAAAGAAAAGAGCATTGAAAAATATTAAAAATTAAAACAGTATTGAGGTTCTACCTTATTCTCATTAGATTGGCAGATGATAAGCAAAAGGAAAATTACAATTGTCATAATTAAAAACACACACAGAAGAGAACAGACGCAAACTGAGAAGGGGACAAAGCCAGGCAGAACAGTTTTGTTACTACTGTAACAGTTTTATTATAATAAACACCATCGATTTTGTATTTCTTTGCTTCCTGGGGAGTAGAATGGAGAGGTAAATCAATCTTTTCATTTAAAATACATTTTCCAGTGGTTGAGCCAGAATAGGGAAAGAGGATTTCACTTAAGTAATCTAACTTGATGGCCTAGAGACATCTTATACTTGATGTGTCCAAAACAGATCTCAATATCATTTCCCCCAAACCCAACCCTCTTCCAAACGCCCTTGTTTCTCTCAAGGGCACCGCCATCCTTCCATTCTCCCCAGTCTGTAACTTCAGGATTAGCCTCATTCTCTCTCATTCCACATAAACCAATCTACTTCTAAATCTTGCCCTCTACATCTCTCACACAGCCAACACCCCAGTTCAGGGACCTCATGTCATCTCACCTCGACCACTGCAAACGGCCTCCTAAAGAGTCTCCCTGCCTCACCTCTCCAGATCCATTAGCAACTGAACTGATTCTCCTTAAGCATGTTTCTGAATCTCTTACTCGATAAATTCCAACGATTCCCTATTGTTTCTAAGATAAAAATATGGACTTTAACTTTTAAAACCCTTCACATCCTGGCCACAATCTATTTTTTCAGCCTCATTCTATGTAATTCTCCAGCTTCCTCTCCCTTCCTCACCTGGCCTTCCATCTTCACACTTCATACTTTTACACTGACTGTCTCTCCTGTCTGGAATATACACCCGTCTCACCTCTACCTCTTAGAATCCTTATCAAGATAAAGCTGAAGTACTACTGCCTTCTACCTCATCCTTATCTCCCCACTGCTGGTGCCCTCCCTCTCTAGCTCTCTTGTATTGGTTTTGTATATATTTATTCTGTATATATTTATGTAGGCAGCTAGATAGCACAGTGGATTAAGCCTGCAGTCAAAAAGACCTAAGTTCAAATTTGGCCTCAGACACTAGTTGTGTGACCCTGGGCAAGCCACTTAACCTTGTTTGCCTCAGTTTCCTCATCTGTAAAATGAGCTGGAGAAGGAAATTCCAAACTACTCCAGTATCTTTGCCAAGAAAGCCCTAAATGGGGTTCATAGAACATGAGCTCACTCAGTAGAGATTATTTAAATTTTTATTTATATTTCTAGTTCCTGGCAAATAGCAGATATTTAACAAATGCTTGTTGATTAAATGACTGATCTAAGACAGATAAGACTCATCTTCTAAAACCTCCCCAAAAGGTCTTTTCACTGTCTCTGGCTAAAACATTTTATGTTATTTTCATCTGAAAAATGATTCCTTCTATCTAGTCTAATTTGGAATGCCAGAGTCCCCAAAGAACTAAAGTTGAGTGTCCTCCAAAAGGCAGAAGGAAATGTACATGGTGGGCCTGAGTGGACAGTAATGTTACTATCAATTGATAAGTCTTTATTAAGTGCTATTATGTGCCAGGCACTGGGGATACTACTACAAGGAATGAAACCATCTGTTCACAAGAAGCTTACATTCTAATAGGGGAGACAAATACACATAAAATACATATGGCATAAATATAAAATGAGTGCATATATGTATATATACACATCTCTATATGCATACACAGAGTAGGTCAATACAAAGTAATTTGGGAAGGAGGGCACTAGCAGCTAACATCACCAGAAAAAGAGCTACCGGTCACACAGCAAATAAGACATAACTAAGGGAGAATCTGTGTGCTCTGTTGGTATCCATCCAACGTTAAGCCAAAGCTCCGAGCCCCCAGCACACTGAGTATTCCTCAGTGGAGGACATGGACAAGGGTGACGTAGAATGAGAAAGCTTTGACGGACACTGTTGGAAGGAATACAGAGGAACTTGTGGATTCAATTACATATTCAATCAAAATACCTGCCCAATCACGTATAAGTTACATTTGTCATTCTTTATCTTTCCCTGATCAATCAATCAGCTGGTAATTTTTAAATATCTACTAAGTGCCAGACACTGTGCCAATCAACTGGAATACAGTACAAAGAATGGATCACTCCCTGTTCTGTGGTACAGAAGAATGAATAGGAGGATTCTGTTTTCATTTTTATACAAAAACACAGTATGATCCTCTCTGTTCATCATTTCATTACCTGACATGATAGGGTGCTGGATTCTTTGGGAATTTTTTATGTTAATAACAATGACCTAAAAATAATAGCCTCTTAAACTCTCAAGTGACCTGTTGCCATAAATCTCACAAGCTTAATTCAGACAAACATACTCAAGGCCAAATATGACTTCTATGTTTAGAAGTCTGTAAATAACAATCACCTCCAAAATTAAAAAGAAACACTTGCTAATAAAAAAGGTAAGTTTATATCAAGATAACCCAAGAGATATTCTCCATTGTGCCTAATTTCTGAAATATTTCAAATTAAATACACCACACATCTAGGAGTCAATCAACTTCAAGGGGGCTATAGGAAACTGATTTTGGAAAAGAAAATTTTTCTTGATTTTTTTCCCCCATTTTCATTTTTCTCTTGAAAATGAATTTTCATTCTGGGTCATTCTAGATCAATAGGAGTTGGTTCACAAATATACAAGAGCTATTTTCTTTTATTTGTTTTTTTCCTCAATTCACATCAGCTGGGCCCTACTCCATGGTGACTTCTAAAATATACCATCCTGGGCTTCAAAAATGCTACTCAAGACCACATAGGAGCCTACAGGCTCAGAAGGAAATGGATTTTTTTCTTTCACTGTGCAGCTTTGTAATGTTTCATAAATGTAGCATGCCACTAGCAAAATCCAGAGTCGGAATACAAGTGTAACTCGTTTCCAGTAAACCCAACAGATGAAAAATCCAGATTAAGACAAAATATTAGGAAGCAGTTATTTTTTTTTAAAGATTCTCACTGAATTTTTTTAAAAGGCTAATTTCCTAGTATATTTAAAATGTGATATCTACCAACCCCCCCCCCAATGTCAATACAACTTATGGGGAATATAAATTATGTAAAAAGTACTACAACAAACACCTAACACATTATACTAATAACTTTAATTAAATTTTGTCAACATAGTATCTTTTATGATCATTTCTATAATGTACCCAGAATTCTTGACCTTTTATGAAAACTCTAGAGCAGAACTGCTTTTAAAACAAACTATATCTGTGTGCTTATATGTAGTTTCATACATATGTGTGGTATGTGTGTGTATGTACACTATATACAGATGCATGCATGTATACAAGCATACATACACATGTGTATGTATAGCTAAGTATATGTGTATGTGCACACACATGTATGTATATACATATATGTATATGTGAAAATCTGTGAAACATATACCCAACGGTGCACTGAAGCCAATTCAAACTGGCTTGTGAAAACCAATTGTTAAATTTTCAGCATGATCATTTACACCTAGGAAACAGGCAATCTCTACAGATGATGATTATTATTGTTTTATTGATTTATATGGACTTAAGACAGTGATGAAGAAATTGTTAATAATGCAGATTACACTTAAAAGTTTGTCATGCATACCTTTCCCCCCAAGAAAGCCCAATTAAACATTTAGTAGGGTGTGCGTGTGTGTGTATGAAGCAATGTCAAAGCTAAGTTTCTTATTCACAGTTTGTCAATTGTGAATTACGGAATTATTCCAAACTCATGAAAATGCAGCATTTCACTAGACAATGACTGCACCTGGAGTTCAAAACCTGTCTCTAACACTGATCCTTGCCAAACCTTAGTTTCTTCATCTACGAAATGGGGAAAAATAATATTCATACTACCTAAATCACAGAAATCTTTTTAGGAAAGCTTCCTTTAAACTTTAATTCACAGAGATGTATGTTATTTGTTATTTTTAACCATTCATTTCTGGAAATACACATTCAATTCCATCTGACAAGTATTTATTTAGTTCTTACTAAGTAATGGGCATATAAACATATTTTTAAAAGCTTATTTGCATCAGATGGTTTATTAAACCTTTACCCTCAGCATAATGGAAAATAAAAACCTCACACTTATTAATAAGCAAGACCCGTATTAATTGTTCCCTTGGTCAGCAACTATCATTTCTTGATAAAAGGTAACCTGCCACAGCTCTCATGACTGATGCTCAGGACTAAATGAGTTATGCCTACCTAGAGGACAAAACTTCTCTGCCCCATTCACCCCAATTTGTAGAGTAGACGAGCTATCCCACGAAGGGATACTCCATTCTAATATGGAAGAAGGAAATAGAAAGAAAAGGCAGGATCAACATCCACCATACTTTCTCATCTTTGTATTCTGAGGACAAGTCATGCCTCTAAACATACATACATACTAACTGTGTGACCGTGGTCACGTCATTTAATCTCAGACTGGCTGAGGTAACTCAGTCTAAGTGTATAAATTACAGAGCAGGGGCTGATTTGCTTTGGTAAAGAACTGGGAGTCCCCTGCATTGATGAAATCACAGGTCTAGTCCAAAAAGAAAAGAAAAAAGGATGATTTATATAGAGAGATATTAACTCACTAGACTATTAAAGAATCAGATTCATTTTTCTCTTAGAAAGAGTAAAGGAAATTTCAGTCCAACAGATAATATATCCCTCAAATCAAAAAGTACCTGAAACTTAGAGATTCAGAATTACAACATTTTCTCAACCAGAACAATGAAACTGCTGCCATGGAGGTACATTGACAATTATAACAGTGCTCACTAGAGCGCTCTAATGAAAACTGTGTCAACATTTTGCTTGTAAAACAGATATTTCGAGGTGTGTGTGTGTGTGTGTGTGTGTGTTAACCATTATAGCTGACTGCAGGCATATGTATATATGATATGCATGCTACTTTCATATTTCTCCAAGAAATTTACTTTAAAAAAAACTGGTGAAGCCCCAGGCTCATAAACTGTCAGAGCAAAACACCTGAAAGGATTTAAAAGAAACTTCAGCCTGGCAAAGCTGATAATAATGTAGATGTATTTTCATGGCTCATTTAACTCTTTAGAAAGTTGGAGGAGTGACCATTATTATTCTCATTTCTTAAACTATTAGCACAGAACTAATAAGCTGCTAGTCTGGTTGATTTCTGTAAATACACATTATTAAAAGAGATGTCAAACAGCTCTAAAAATAGGAAACCCTTTGACTCTAGAGCGCTGGTCTCCAATGTAGTGTGGGGGGAGTGCTGGCCTGACCCCAAAGGGCCTATGGCATGATCCCAAAGGGTGTATGACCAAACAATCAGAGTGTGGAAAGTCAAACAATTTCCTACTCTCCTTGTGACAGGCAATCATGGAACCCATCTCCAACACAACAACATTTACCTCATCTTCCAATACTCTCCAACTCCTCTCCCTCCATCTGCAAGGGAGCTCCCTGCCACCCCCATTCTGAGACAGGTGGCAACCCCTCACGGGATTTATAACCTAACCAATATTTAAATACTCCTAGCAAGAGCTGTGCAGGTACCACTGGAAGAATCCTCCCCCACACCCACCCATACACATTCAGTTTGACAGATCACTTCACAACTGCAGCAAGAATGAGGCAGTGACCAACGAATAATAATCCAGCCTCCTCTCCTTTCTTTTGTGTGGAGTTAAAGGATGAGCAGATATAGATGAGTTGAGATTTGTATCGTAGACACCTATTCATTATCTTTCTCTCTGAACCTACACCTCTTCCAAACTTCCCTATTATTTTCCTGGTACAAGGTCACTGTCTTGATACCCAGGTGAGCAACTTGCAAGTCAGTCTCTCGTCTTCCCTTGCCCTTACCCCTAAAATCCAATCAATTAACAGAACTCGTTTCTATCTTCATAACATCTCTTCGATGCAACCTCTTTGTTTCACTCACACAGTTCAGAACTTCATTACTTCTCTCCTGCACTCCTGCAATAGCCTTCTAATTGGGCTCCCTGCTTTATGTCTCCATTCTCCCCACAGCTACCCAAGTGAGTGTCCTGAAGTGCAAGTGTAACCACGTCACTGCCCCCGACTCAACCAACTCCAATGGCTTTCTACTAACTCTAAGAACAAACATCATTTCAACTTTATCTCATCCTTTTCTAATTTCTGTTTTTGTGTTTTAAAATGCACATAATTATTAGCATAGTACTTGCTATATATAATATGTAAATAAGTAAATGAGCACACGTTGATCAAAATGGTTTAACCGATGGATGGAGTGTATGATCAAAAAAAGTTTAGAGATCACTGATACAGGGCACCCACCCAGTGTTACACAAAGAGGGATTACACACACTCTCTCGCTCTCACTCTCTCTCTTTCTCTCTCCCAAGTGTTTTCCAAGCTCCCCATTTCTGTCTGTGATGTCCACATATGTAGAGATATTTCAAAAACTAAGTTCTGTTTTGGAGGAAGCTTACTAAGGAAACTGAAACATAATTCATTCTGAGTTCTTCAAATTATAATATATTCTAGATAATCTTTAAGGATTATTTTAAACCAGGAGTTTTTAACCTAGGATCCATGAACTTTTAAATATATATATACATATATATATATATATATATATAAATTATATTTCAATATAATTGGTTTCTTTGGTAATCCGATGTATTTTATTTTATGCATTGAAAGGCACTATTCTGAGAAGGAGTCCATAGGTTTCACCAGACTGCCAAAGGTATCCATGAAGGGAAAGCAATATGCATTTATGCAATATGCCAGGCACTGTGCTATGTGCTTTTTTTTTTTACAAATACTATCTTATGTGATCCTCATAACAATCCTAAGAAGAGCGAGCTACAATCATCCCCACTTTACAGAGAAGGAAGCTAAGGCCTGCAGAGGTTAAGTGACTTGCCCAGGGTCTGCACCTGAACCTGAGTTTGAACTCAAGTCTTCCCGACTTCAGACCCAGTTGCCTATTCAATGAGCCACCTAGCCACATCTTTTGTTCCATGACCCAAAAAAGCGAAAGTTTTTCATGGCATAAAAAGTGTGGTTGATTGGGCAGAGGGCTAGTCTTGGGATCAGGAAGATCTGGGATTCAACCAAAACCTCTAATGTCTGTGTAAAAATGGGAAAATCATTTAAACACTCGGTGCGCCCAGGCAACTCTCCAAACTCCTAACTTCCAGAGAGATTGTCTGTTCATATTTATGTTCATGGAGCCAGTCAGTCAAAATGAAAACACTGAGCATTTGCTATGTGTCAGGTATTGTTATGAGGAGACAGAGAAAGTCAAAACCATGGTCCCTTCCCTCAAGGAGCTTATATTTGTGATTATAATTTTGATAACCCCTACTTACATTAATCAGTATTTATTCAGCATATTGTGACTTGTTGGGTATCAGTGATTGTATTACTGAATTAAACAGAATAGGATTAAGCTTAAGTTAGTGATGTAGGTTAATGCTGATTAATCTGCCATGTACTGATGATTATATTGCTTATATTTGTCAGCTAGATTTTTTACTGTTAGGTAGAAATGTAATAAGAATGTAATCACTACACTATCCCCCCCACCCCCTCTCCACCCTGACTCTATAACATGCTGTAATAAGATTCATTTGCTGGCACAACACCCCTCACCCTTATGTATCACTACCATCCACCACCTTGTGACCTTTGCTTCAAACCTACAACTTTCTTGAACCCTTAGCATACTGTTGGTCAAACACTAGAGTCTTCTGACTTGTGGAAGTCCCTGAGATGCTGCTGAGGGTTGGAAAGCCCTCTGCTGAGATAACCTGGAGTTGGTGACCTGTGGAAGGTCTCATGACCTATGAAAGGTCTATTGACAAAGGGGTAATGAATGATAGCCATTTCCCTTAGCCAACCATAAGGTTTTCCCCCCTTCTGGAATTCACCCATCAGTGAATTGTAAAGCCTCCTTCTATTTTCATTGTTCTCTGAAGTGTATAAAAGTAGCTAGCACCCAAGGGGTGGGGTGTTTGATCATAAGGACGGACTTGAACCCAATTAATTAGGGACCACCGTTATCTCTAATAAACCAAATGTGCCCAAAGAGATCTTAGTGACTTTTGTTACAAATTGGAATTTTCTGGCCCACCCAATCTAATGGAGGAGATGATGCAAAAAATTATACACACATAAATGTGTAGTATAAATGGAAAGTACCCTCAGAGGGAAGACACCTGCAGGGGAAGTACCCAGGAAAAGCCTCTTGAAGAAGATAAAATTTAAATTGAGTCTTGACAAAAGCCAGCATGGCAGACATGAGGTAAGGAAGGAGAGGATTCCAGTCATGAAGGCCAGACAGTAAAAAGATATATTGGAGATGGAATTTTGGAAGTAAGGAAGAGCAAAAAGGTCAGTATATCTGGATCATAGAGTTCATGGAGAAGGAGTAAGGAGGTAGAAGGCTAGAAATGTAGGAAGGGGCTTAGGTGAGAAGGGATTTAAATGGCAGTTCATTTTGGTTCTGCTTCTGGAGGTAAAAAGGAGTCAACAGTAGTATTGAGTAGAAGAGTGGCAGAGTCAGATGTGGACCTTAAGAAAATCACTTTGACAGTTGAGTGAATGATAGATGAGAACAGGGAGATACTTGAGACAGGGAAACCAACCAGAGGTTATTGATAATCCAGGCCTGTGGCAAAGAGGATCCTCACTAAGGTAGTGACTGTGTGAGTAGAGAGAAGACGACATATATGAAAAATGTTGTGAAGATGGAAACCAGACTTACAATACATTAGATACATGGGATGAGTTTGAAGGAGGACTTGAGGATGATACTGAGGCTATGAGTTTGGTGAATGGGAGAATGACTGATCTCTTGGCAGTAATAGGAAAACCTGGAAGAAAAAACAGTAAGTTCTGTTTTAGACATGTTGAGTTTGATAAGCCTACTTTCACTCTGAGATTTCTAAAAAGCAACTGGTGATGAGGATCTGGAGCAGATGAGGGATATTAGGGCTGGATATAGAAACCAAGATTTATCTGCATAGATTGAGGCAACCTATTTGTCTCCTTTTTGTTTTCCTTTTCTTTTGTTTTTGGGATTTTTTTGTTTTTGTTTCTTCTTTCTCATGATTCATTCCGTTGGTCACAATTCGTCTTTACAACTTGACTACTGTGTAAATAAGTCTAATGCAAAGGTATATGTAGAAGATATATCGGATTCCATGCCATCTGGGGAAGGAGGTGGGGGGAGGAAGAAATTCTGGAACTCAAAATCATGCAAAACTGAGTGTTGTAATTTAAAAATAAAAATCTTAATTAAAAAAAAAGATTTATCTGCATAGAGTTGGTAACTGACCCATCTAAGGAAGCTAGTATAAAAAGGGGAAGAATAGAGAACCCAGGATAGACCCTTAGGAGACCCCTATGGTTAACAGGTGTGCCCTGGATCCAGAAAAGGAGACAGAAAGTTAGTGGTCAGAGAGGCAGGAGAGAGCAATGTAAAAAAAAAAAACATAGAGAGAAGACAGTATACAAGAGAAGAAGGTGATCATCAGTGTCTAATATTACAGACAGGTCAAAAAGGATGGGGAAGATAGATACACACCATAAGTTTCCTATACCACTGCTATGATAAGGCTGGACTAAACAAACAAACAAAAAGTTTATCTTTTACCTGGAACTACACCAAGGTGAATAGTGTTTTGGCTGAAAGAACTTTCATTCCAAGTTTATAGTGAAGCCCCTGAAGGAGATTACTTGTGGTTCTACCAAAAGGTGACTGCTTGAATAGGACCCCCAGAGATAACAATGAATTAGCCAGTAAGAATTTATTAAGTATCTACTATGTGTTATGCACTGGGGATACAAATACAAAAGCAAAACATTCTCACCTTTCAAGGAATTTATATTCTAACGGAAGAGAAGATAGAGAGACATACATACATACATACATACAATAAGCCGGGAAACAACAACTAAAAGTAACCATTATAGGTATTTCTTAATTGGGTTTCAGAAGTACAGAGGTTACCTTGGGAATTCTTTTAATCTCAGTGTCCTGTGAGCCCATTCCTATTTGGGGCCTGCTGGTTTATACTATATTCACTGGGCAGTTGAAATTATAATTGACATCTGGTCATGAGGGGAGTTGCTGAGTTATTGAGATTTTTTCATCTATGGAATAATCATTACTTTAAATTTTTGTGTCTTTCAGAATCCACAGTGGATTGTATTCTTTTTTCATCTAGAGAATAATCATTGTTTTCATTCAGTCATTTTCAGTCACATCAGACACTCTGCGACTCCCCCTTTGGGGTTTTCTTGGCAAAGATCCTAGGGAGAGTTTTGCCATTTCCTTCTATAGCTCTTTTTACAGACAAGGAAATTGAGGCAAGCAGGCTTGAATGATTTTCCCAGTGTCACACAGCTAGTAAGTGTCTGAGGCTAGATCTGAACTGAGAGAAGAGTCCTCCTGACTCCAGGTTCAGCACTCTATCCGCTGGACCACCTAGCTGCCCCATTATAACCGTTACTTTAGATTATTGTGTCTTTCAGCATACACTGCATGAGTATTTCACAACTCTTGGATAAATCTAAAGAGTGCTTCAAAAATAAACAAAATAACAAAAAGCAAAGAGAATACATTCCAAATCTCTGATAACACTGCCCTAAGATAGTTTTAGAATGGCAAATGGGCTCTTAAGTAAAAGCACAAATATCTGACAAATTACGCTGTGCATTATAATTTTCATCCCTAGAAATTTTTAAAAGAAAAAAATTCCATCCCCAGGCCTAGTACATAAAGGTCTTTGTGTAGGTGAAGAGAAAGAATAGGAAGATTTATGAATAGGAGACATGAAATATATTCTTCACTCCTTACCCCCCAACCATATTCTAGAGATAATGAAAATCATCCTTGGTCCTAGCACATTTGAGTAAAACATATGAATAATTCATCAGACATACACAACATACTCAAAATTCCTTCTCAATGGTGCATACCAGTCTCCCCCATCTGACCATTTGTACCCAGCAGGACTACAAAGCGAAACATCCGTACCGAATGGTTTGGCTTCATCCTGGGAAGTCCTCCCTCGAAAGGCAAAGTAGCTCAGGAGGATAGGAAGCTCTTAGAAATTAAATCCTTCCACAAATGATCCCAACAAAGAAAGAAAAGGCAAAGCAGCTTAAGTGGCCCATATGGCTGCCTAGGGTGGGCCTGGAGGTGCTTTTTTTTAAATTGGGATCTCCAAAAGATTCAAAGAAAGGCAGACAGCCAAGGGTGGAAAGCAGGTAGATGGCACTGACCTAGAAGAATAATGTAAATAAGAGATAAAAGCCCAGAATGAGCAGAACCTCAGAAAAGGCTCAGGAGGAAAAAAAATGTGTTTGTGACAAGAAGAACATGAGGAAAGTGGTAGCTCAGCATGATGTGGTGTAATCTTGGCAGGTCTAAAATCTCAGAAGTGAAATGTTCCTGACCAGCTATCTAGTCCAGCCCATATCTGAAAAAAGAACCACATTTACAACCACTTTCCATCATTTGCTACCTCATAGAATTTCAGAATTATAAGGGGCCTCAGAAGCCATCGAGTCCCAACCATATTTGAACAAGAATGTTTTCTATGATATATCTTACTAGTGGTCCCTCAGTGAGGAAGAGCCCACCACCTTTCCAGGCAACCATTCCTCTTTTGAATGGGTCTAATTATTAGGAAGTTGTTGGTTTTTTTCCCCTGCCTTAAGTCTCATTTTAGCTTTTTGCAACTTCTATCTACTATTTCTAGTTCTGCCCTCTAGGATTAAGAAAAAAAAGTAGTCAAATCCCCTTTTCACAGTACAGCCCTTCAAATATTTTGTAGTCAAGATATCACGTTCACACTGTCTTCTCTTCTCCAGGTTAAATGTATCCAGTTCTTTGAATAAATCCTCACCTAGCATGATTTTCAGGCCTTTTACCATCAGGGTAACCCTCCTCTGAAAATGCTCATGTTTATCAACATTCTTCTTAAAAGGTGGTGCCCAGATCTAAACATTATCCTGCAGGTGTGGTGTGATGAAAAAAAGAGCACAGTAGAACTACTATCTCCCATTTCCTAAATGTTATTCCTCTCTCAGTACTGCTTAGTTTTGGAGGCTTCCACATTACAATGCTGGTTCATGCTGAGTTTGTTTGTATCTAAAATGCTTTTATCTTTTTCCAGAGGAACACCTATTTACCCATATATCCCCCATTCATAGTTGTGAAGTTGATTTTTTGAACCCAAGTGTAATAACTCACATTTATCCCTATTAAATTTCACCTAAGATTTGGGTCAAAATTATAGCCTGTCAAGAAATTTATGAAACTATTTCTCTACTCCTCCTAGCTTTCTATCATCTGCAAATCTGACAATTAATATTGCCATTAGGTAAGTCATTTTTAGCTGTTCCTCCTAGTTCTGCATCATCTACAAATCTGATAATAAGGCCTTTAGGTAAGTTATTGATAAGTATATGGCTAAGCAGAGATCCCTGGGGCATTCCATTAGACACTTCCCTCCAAGATGATATTACACCATTAATGACAGAGAGAAAGCTGAACTACTCCTCTTTAATTTTTCTTTCCATTTCTCTATAAAATAATGATCTTCAGACTGGGAAGGGTGGAATAAATATGTTTGTTAGGGAGTCAAGAAAATAATAAAATAGCAGAAAAACATTTTAAAGGAGTTCAAGTTTCAACACACAGAAAAAACATGAAGATCTAATTATGGAATTGTGGTCATTAATGTGAAGAATGATAGGGAATGGAGAGATGCTAGAAAATTAGAGATGAATGTTTTTTGAAAAAGAAGAGAAATATGGATTCTCAAAACTACATAAATGCCAGCAAGCTTGACACTAATCCCTGGAAATAGTCTAGAATAGATTATATTATAAAAGGACAAGTTGTAAACATTTGGAAAGGGAAATGGCAATCATCAGGAAAAAAATCAGAAGTTTAATCAAAACAAGTAAGGAGCAGTGTGGTACAATACTGATTCTGCAGTCAGAGAAGGGTTTGAATCCCACTGATGATGACTGCTACCTGTGTTACCTTGGGTAAGTCACTTACATTCTCTATGCCTCGGTTTTCTCATCTACAAAATGTTAGGGTTGAATTAGATGATCTTTGAGGTCTCAACTCTGGATGGATGATCCTATAAATCATGAAAACCCAAACTCATTTCCCTTTTCTTTTTATTTTTAATAAGATTAGAATAGCTAATATTATAAGTAAAATATATCTGGATTTTAGTCAGACATCTGACAAAGCCCCTCATAATATCCTTGTGGACAAGATGAAAGATGGGGAGAGTAAAGTTAGGGAGTAAAGTTAAGTGGATTAGTCTTCAGCTGAATGAATGCTGATAAATGGATGTACATAAACCTGGAGGGATCTCTCTAGTGGCATTGCTCTGTCCTTGGTTCTGCAGTCACCATTCTTTAAAGACAGTGACATGAAAACAAAGATGGCATACTTATCAATGTTATGGATGACACAAAGAGGGAAGGGATGGCTAGCTAATAGATTGTAATGACAGAATCAGAATTCAAGATCTTGACAGGTGAGAACAATGGACTAAAACAAATGGGGAGATGTAATAGGGATAGATAAATGGACAGTCCTACATATGGGTTCAAAAAATCAACAGCCCAAGTACAGCATGGAGGAGACACAGCTAAAAAGCAGGATACAGGGAAAAGACGTATGAGCTTTTAATGACAAGTCAATGGCGTTATGTGGTTGCTTAAAATGTGAAATCAACTCTAGGTTGAATCAATAGAAACATAGTCTTGAGAATTAATGCCATTGTGTGTAGAGCAGGATGGGACCTTGGAAATCACCTAGTCAAACTTTCTCATTTTACAGATGAGGAAGAACCAGAGGTAGCAAGGAGCTAAGCTGAGATTCAAATATAGATCAGATTCCAAACAAAGGGCTCTTTCCACACAAAATGTTGGCCAGTGACAATATAGTGTAAGCTGTGCTGCATGGTACACTACATTGGCTTTTAGGTCAATATAAGCAAGAATTTCCTAAACCTAAAATGTTATCTTGAAAAGCAGTAAGCTCTCCATTAACACGTTCGTTTAAATAGAGGTTGAATGATCTCCTTATCAGGAATATTATACCCATAAATGGAGGGAATTACTGCGTCATGGAGGTGGGGAGGAAGAAGAAGGATTAGAATCAATTACCTACCTGTAAAAGACATTCGTGCAGGGGGGATGTGCTGGTCAGTGTTTAACAGTTGGCTTTCAAAAAATGTATGCACGAGACACTTTTAAGTTTAATCTGCATTACTGATACGTTCTGCATCACTTTTTTAAGTCTAGACAATCAACAACAAATCAAGGCCTGATTTGTAACATTTGCTGATTTCTGGGGTGTAAACGCTTACACTGAAAACTTCACAATCAGATCTTGAGAGGTAGTACAAGACGGCTCCAGCGCACCCTTAACCTCATGGCAGGCACATCAGTGTATAGTGCTTTCTATACTATTAGAACAGAGCTGAAAGGTGAGGAGAGAACAAGTGGAAGTTAAAAGAATACTATTTGGTGCTGTGTTAACTACTGTGAATAGAGAGAACTATATATGTTACAGGACCCTGTGTGATCCACTTGGCTATTGCCTTAAAGGCAAAGCGGCTTAAGGAGGATGGTAAAATTCTTATGCTTCTTTATTAGCATGTGTCCTTGCCTTCTGCTAAGTGGCACGATGGACAGAGCAGCTAGATGACACAGTGGATAAAGTGTTGGGCCTGGAGTTTCAATCTTGCCTCAGATACTTAACTCAGTTTCTGCATCTGTAAAATGAGCTGGAGAAGGAAACAGCAAATGACTCCGGCATCTTTGCCAAGGAAACCCCAAATAGGGTCACAAAGAGTCAGACACGAGTGAAATGAATGAACAACAACAACATGGTAGATAGACTAGTGGGACTGGAGTCAGGAGACCTGGATTCGAATTGGGCCTGAGACGATTAATAGCTGTGTGACCCTGGGCAAGTCACTTAAACTCTGTTTGCCTAAGTTTTCTCATCTGTAAAGTGGGGATGTCAATAGCAACTACCTCACAGGGTTGTAAGGATCGAATGAGATAATAATTAGACAAAGTGCTTAGCATCGTGCCTGGAACACAGTAGGCGCTTACTAAGTGCTTGTTTTCTTCTCCTGGGGTGAGAGACTGAATCGTTTTGAAACTCTCAGTTTTCTCTCCAACGCCATAGTCCCAGCTGACATACTGTGGACCACACCTAGCTAGAACAAATTTTGCACTATGTTAAAGAATATTTGTTTCATTGCTGCAGCAGTTTCTATACAACTTCTAAACCTAAAATAGTTATTCTTTGCATTTGATTCCTCCAGGGTAGGTATTTGTTATGAAAGGACACCCATATTGGGAGCCATTACTGCTTCTCTTAGCCCTTGGAAAATAACTGATACTTGACCTCAGTTACTTTCCAAGGGCTAAGAGAAACTATTCTGAAAGGTAAACACCACCACCTGGATTGAGCTGAGCCTATCATTTACTTTATGCCTGTGATCCATTTCCCAAAGACTATATTCAGGCCACAAATCTCCACAAGGGAGGGTTTCTCAAATCTTAACATAAATCTGGATCTCTATAAAATAAACTCTTAGTGATGACCACCATATTACCAAGGGATGGGACATTCTAGGGGTTAGGGGAGCTAAGCAGGAAAGCTCTGACTGCTGAAAGCCTCCGAGAGACTGCAAATGGCCATCTTCCTCCGTGCATTCTTTTATAAACCCTACACCAGCAAACCAACCAGGAATATGCTCCATTGTGTCAGTCCAGAGGAATTCTTTGAACCTACTACCAACATTACTGTTGTTTGTCCTTCATTTTCTAAGTGGGCCAATGACACCACAGGGTAATATCTTGAGTCATGAATGAACTGGATTTAAGTGAGGCAGAGTTGCATAAAATCATCAGCCTCACTCTCTCTTCCAGAGTCAGCGGCCAGACAAAAGTCAGGATGACTGGCAATGTCCCCAGATGCAGCAGATGGCTTTGGCATCTTCAATGTCTGACCAAGCTCTAAGAGCTGCACAGAGCCTACTTCAGCCACCTTCATGGTCACTGGAACAAATTGTTCTCATCTGCCCATTCCACCAGAGAAGTCTTCACGCACTTGGTGTAGACACCTCCCTAACTCACCAAGAGGTCTGAGGCTTGTTTAGCCCGTCTGCCAAGACAGTTTGGCCGGGGCGTGGCCACTACACACACTATAGCTTCTTGGAACCAGGTGAGAGTCGCGTGTCACGTAGACACCAAAGGTAGATGAGCAAGCCCTCACACCAGTGGTGCTAGTCCTCCCTGAACACCCCATACACTAGCATAACCTATTACTCTTTAACTTCACTTCGACCTACCTTCAAAGAGAGTCTAAACCAGTAGTGTCAAGCAAATGGTCCACAGACTACATGTGGCCCACAATACTCCTGAGTGTGGCCTGAACCAGATTAAAACGCAACTGGGACCATTTAAAAAAATAAATAAAAACATAATAAAACATAGATAATGTTACATTTTAAAACAGAATCAATATGAGGCCTCCAGGAATTCTTTATTTAATGGTCCCTGGTTCTATTTGAGTTTGACATCACTGGTCTAAACCAAAGGAGCTTAACCTTTTTTTGCTTCATGGACCCCTTTGGCAGTATGAAGAAGCCTATGGACTCCTTCTCATAATAACATGTTTAATGCATAAAATAAAATACAGATGATTACAAAGGAAAGCAACTATACCAAAATGCATTTATCAAAATATTTTTTTCTTAAAGTAAGTTAATAGACTCCAGGTTAAGAGTACCTGGTCTAAATATATATATATATACACCTTTAAAAATGTCTACCTGATGCCAAAATATCCTAGAGCAGAGCCGTCCAAAATGTGGACCTCGGGCCGCAGGCAGCCCCCACTGCAATTTATGCAGCCCGCCTACAAGCACAGAAATTTACATAAATGCTTTAGTAAACGAAGCCCAGCTACCACAGAACTCTCACTAAAATGGCGAATCAAAATATACTGTCTATTGTTTCCATAAAAACCTAAGGTTGGACAGCCCTGGCCTAGAATCATCGTTTTTGAGTTGGAAGGAGCCTTAGATGTCATCTTGTCAAGTCCCCTCATTTCATAGATTAGGGAAGTAAGTCCCCACAGAGGCTGAATGACTAGCCCAAGGTCAGACAGGTAGTAATGGAACAGTCGTGAACCAAGGCTGAGACCAAGCTAGTACTCTTCACGTTGCCTTACGTTGTTCATCATCTTAGGATTCGGGGCTAAGGGACCTTAGACATCATCTAATCCAAACCTGCAGTTTAATAAAAGAGGAAGCTGACTCCCAAAGAGATCAAATGACTTGCCCAACCTCAAAGAGTCTGGGAAAGAAACAAGATTTGAACCCGGGCCTCCTAGTTGGAGAAATCTTTCTACTATAACACATTGCCTACTTCTCCAAGTTATTTCAGTGGGAAAGTGAAGCTGGTTGTTTGGTACCTGTAGACTAAACAATTAGTTGATTGAGTCCTTTACTTTTTAATTTAACATTCTACTACTTGTAAGCACAGCCTCGATGTTTAGTTGGAAAAAACAATGCAATTAGTAGACTAGATGTAAAATAAAGACATTACAGTGCTTCATAAGCTTCCTAGTTTTACCAGTTTCCATGTAAACATAATTCAAAGGTTTGACTATTTGTCGACAAATCTCTATACTTCCTACAATATTCATTCATAGCATATGGGACTGGGAAAAAAATTTCCCACATGGAAATATTGCATCTTTCAACTTGGGATTGAGAAAACCTATTTTGGTTTATATTTCAGGCACACAAAAGATACACCTATGTAGGCTGGCATTTTCCCATGAGTCTTTTAAATGTTACTGTTCCACTTATGAATTTTATGGTTAAAAAAAACTATTTAATTTCTAAACATGCCCTGGAGCATCCTGTGAGCATCAAGCCTTTGTGTATTTCTTTATGAATTGATATAACAATAAAAAATAAAGTGTATTCATCTACAGACATATTCCTCATAAAGAAATAAGCTTTTTAAATTGTGAACAATCTGACCATCCTAAAATGGACTAGATAATCAAATCAGAGAAATCGTACCTCAAACAAGCAATTCTATGAGGGGGCTTCAAAGTCCACTGATGGCCTTACAGTGACCAAGCTAGATTCCAAAAAGCTAGGCTGTCTGAATTTGTTAAAGAAAGGCAGGACATAATCACTCTAAACAGTCCTTTTTGAAAGACTTTAAATATTCTACAAATTTCTTAAAGCAGAATGATCTAAAGTAAGAAACTATCTGAAGCCCAAAGACAAATATGCCTTCATTAATAAATGGGATGCACCTCAATGACACGTCTCTACCAAAAACTACACAGAAAATAGAAATAACTTAAGCATAGGGATATTTTTCAGAACCAGAGGGTTTTTCAGATTCAGATGAGAGGGTGATGGTAGAGGAAAAAATCCTCCAGTAATAGCCAGAGTAAGACGGAATATACTGGAAAACATAACAGTGTGTATCTTGGAGTCCAGGCAATTAGGGGAAAGGTAGGATTGGAATAAAATTAAGATGGGGGAAAGCCTCACACGTTCAGCCGGAGAGGGGAGAAAATGATGAGCCTGAATAAAGCCCTGCCAGAAATACCTGTGCTAGAAAAAGGCAAAAACCATATTCTGGAATGAATGAATGAGTGAAAATCATATATTAAATGCTTACTGTGTGCCAACCACTCTGCCAAGAGCATGGATAGAAAGAGAAGAATCAAGTCAGTTACTGCTCTTAAGAAGCTCATAGGCTAATTGATGGAAACAATATATAAAAAAAAGTTCAACTGCAAAACCAATGAAAAAACCTAAAGTCCTAAGAGTATAGCCAAGAGGGAAACAGTATAGCCAGGAGGTTTTTAGAGGTTACGCCAGTCGGTCGGATAGCAGCGTCAAGGGCTCTCAGGGACCTTAGGAGGTAATGGCAGGGCAGATAGTGAGCATCCACCGTCTCACTAAAAAGAAAAGAGTTGATGATTCCCATCCCATCTGAGTTAAGTGGATGAGTCCTTGATATTCCAGTTTGAGAAAGGGGACCAAAGGAAAGGCTAGGGGGAAGTGCCCCTAGTGGCAATAGGTCTTCCTTGGGCCTGCCATCTGGATAGGTTCTGGGCAGCCCAGTGTAGGAAACCAGACAAAAGTCAAGGCAAGGATGGAGGGTGCCTCTAGTGGTGGCAAGTGTCCCTACACTTTCACTATCTGGACTACTCAGCGCTGGGATAAGGGCAAAGTGCAAATGCAAAAGGCTGAAGAGTATCCCCTACGGTAAGTTGTTCTGAATAGGCCAGGTGAGGGGGTAAGGGAGAAAGACAAGAGTGGAAGAGCCCTCTGTGGTGAATGAAGTCTGTTGCAAAGGGCTGCCCTTAGGAATTCTCAGAAATAAGCTTTCAACAGGTGAAGACAGGTAAGTTTCTTGTTCCTCTTCTCTAGCAGAATTACAGAATTCCTGCAGGGAAATGCTCCAAATCACACACGATGGAAAGAGCACTGATTTCAGAGTCAAGAAACTCACCTTCCCATCCCACTTCCTTTGCTAGCTCCCCAGTGTGACCTTGGGCAATTCACTTAAATTCCCTGGGTGACACGTATACGTAAATGAAGGGGTTGGACTAGATGGCTTCCATGTCCCTTCCAGCTCTAGATCTAGTATTCCATCCTTCCTTCCAATGCCCTACTCATCACCTTGAATGAATGAAATTAAGAAATAATCTTATGAAGAGACCTACTATGATTTTAGACCCTCTCTCCTTTCTCTACCTGCATATCTTCTCACCTGCTAAGTGATGTCTTAAACGACTTTACAGGAGATACAGCCTTTCATTTCAAAGTCAGAGATATGTAATTAAGAAAATAGATGGGCTAACCTGATACATGGTGAAGTACAATCATAAAACAAGCATAAAATGTGAATATCAGATTCTTTTCTACTTTGATAACAGAAAAGAAGTTAAAAAGATCTGAAAGGCACTGGATTTCTGAAGTGGAAAAAGGGTATACCATCAAGAAAGAAAAAAACAGACAAAGGGGAGCCTGGAGACACAAAAGATAAACCCTGGTGACATTACAATTTTTCCTTTAACTGGGCTCTCTTTACCTTTACTTTCTTTTTTTCCCCCTTAATAGTATTTTTTTCCAATTACATGCAAAGATAGTTTTCAACATTCATTTTTGTAAAATTTTGAAATCTGAATTTTTCTCCCTCCCTCCTTTCTTCCCTCCCCAAGACAGCAAGCAATATGACATAGTTATAATGTACAATCATGTTAAACATTTTTCCACATTAGTCATGTTGTGAAGAAGAATCAGAACCAAAGGAAAGAACCAAGAAAGAAGAAACAAAAAAAGAGAAAACAGTATGCTTTGATCTGCATTGACTCCGTGGTTCTTTCTCTGGATGTGGATGTGGACAGCATTTTCCATCATGAAGTCTTTTAGAACTGGCTTAGATCACTGCATTGCTGAGAGGAGCTAAGTCTATCAAAGCTGGTCGTCGTACAGTGTTTCCATTGCTACATACAATGTTCTCCTGCTTCCACTCACTTCACTAAGCATCAGTTCATGTAAGT
Organism: Trichosurus vulpecula; assembly: GCF_011100635.1. Classification (NCBI taxonomy): domain Eukaryota; kingdom Metazoa; phylum Chordata; class Mammalia; order Diprotodontia; family Phalangeridae; genus Trichosurus; species Trichosurus vulpecula. Next base: position 173,605,179 of record NC_050579.1, read on the forward strand.
TTTTCCACTTTACCTTTACTTTCAACTGGCCAAGGCACACAAGCAAGGTTGAACTGAAGTATTTTCATCACTGAAGTACCTAAACTCCCCTCTGCACGGCTCATGAAGATTTTCTATGGGACTATTTTACTGCCCAAAAACCATGTTAACTGAAGCATTACTATAAAATAAATTCTTTTTTTTCATCTAGGTGGAGATTAGGTGAATTGACTCTCAGCTAACTGGGGAAAAAAAAGTGAATATAACCAATTCCTAAACCACAAGAGAAAATGGAGATGAAAATGAAATGAGAAATGAAAATTAATGACAACCATGATTTTCTTTTTTAAGTAATATTATATTTTCCCACAATTACATGTAAAAACAATTTTAACACCGTGATTTTCTTTAAGTCTCCCATTATAATTCAAACTATTAGAGATTGAGGGATGCAGTTTAAATGTAATTCTTCTTCTTTCTCAACATGACTAATGTGGAAATATGTTTAAACAAGATTATACATGTACAACCTATATCAGATTGCTTGCTGTCTTGGGGAGGGGGGAGGGAAGGGAGGGAGGAAGAAAAATTTGGAACTCAAAATTCTGCAAAAATAAATATTGAAAACTGTCTTTACATGTAATTGGAAAAATACTATCAAGTGAAAAAAGTACAAAACAATTTTAAAATGTAATTTTTTTTTGAGAACACAAGAATATGCAGATTTTTTTTCTTCTTACTAGTTTAAATTCACATTGTCCTCTGGAAACAACTGAAAAAAGATGAGTAGCTAAACCATACAAAGTATTCACAGGGAACTTCTATGATAGGGATGATTTTGAGATCAGTGAGGGATTATCAGGATACCTGAAAAAGGGGAGATATTCAAGGATTAGGAAAAATAATAGATGGTACTACTACTAAACAGGGAGATCAAGAGTCTATTAGTAACTACTGTCCCATCGCATCTTTCACATATATATAAAATTTATGGAAAAATTAGCTACGTTTCTATTAAGGGCACTTTGAGAATAGTCAAGTTTTCACGAATGATTTCCTATAGAACGCAACCTCTTTACAGTCACACAGCAGACTAAAAGGTGCTGAGAATACAAGACTCCATAACGCATATTGTTTAACAATTTTTAAAAAATGATGCAGTAGAATGTGAGGCAGCTTTAAAGGCTCTTTTCCAGCAATGTGTCTCCCGCGCATATGTCAAGTTCATATGACTTCTTGATATAAACAATAAGGGATACTGTGTTGGCAACCAAAAATGGGCTCCTTAGCACTTAGTCAACAAGTGGCCTTGACTAGTTTGGCTTTTTCCCCTGAACTGAATGCTGTTTGTATGTTGGACTGGAGTAAGCTTGTCGGCCCCTTCACCTTGCTTCCCTTGCTTAAGCTGATGGAAAGAACCTGTGCTTTCCCAGTCAACCCCTTCACCTTGCTTAAGCAGATTGAAAGAACCTGTGCTTTCCCCGGCGTACCTTACACCCCCGCAGAAGCTGGATGGTTAAAAGCAGCTCCCGTTGGAGCCAGAGGCTGCTACAGCCGCAGCCGCAGCCGCAGCCGCAGCCGCAGCCGCAGCCGCAGCCAAAGCAGGAGCTGCCAGTAGCAGAGCTGACCTACGGGAGGAAGCTGAACAAAGACTTCAGGCCAGTGGGTAATCTTATTACCATAGAGGGGGAAGCATGATTTTGCTTTACGCAATCATGCTTCTCTGTAGCCTCCTGGTTACTCTTTCAAGGCGTACTTATTGGGCCTGGAAGCTTTTGATCAATATATCAAAATGGGGTTGCTGGTTCGTGGGTTGGTTACTGTGGAGCCTAAATATATGTTTTGATTCTTCTGCCTTCTACTTTGAGAGTTTCTTATATCCGGCGGTTCCGAACCTTTCAGACATGTTTATGATCCTCTTTGAGATTATAAACTCTGCCCTCCTAATACAGATACAGACAACTAGGAGTGCTGTAGATAGATCACTGGGCCTAGAGGGAGGAAGATCTGACTTCAAATCCAGCTTATGATACTCACTAGCTCTATGAACTTAAGCAAATCACTCAACTTGTTTGCCTCAGTTTCCTCAACTGGGAAATGGGAGTTAATAGCAGCACCTAACTCCCAGGATTGTTATCAGGACCAAATGAGATAATATCTGTAAAGTCTTTAGCAAAGTGCCTGGTACATATTAGACACTAAATGAGTGCTACCTATTATTAGCTTTGTTTATTATTACGATTATTATTTATACAACTTTGTATAATAACCCTTTGATTACTACTATCAAGTGAGGCAAAAAAAAAACATAGAACCGTATGCCTTTCAAAAATGTTTCCTCTGACATGGTAGATGTCCAATATAAAGGTCAAATGAAGGAGGGATAACACATGGTTATATTGTGAGATCTTCTAGATGCTTCTATCTGTGAAAGTCATTCAGTGATTGTGTCAAGCCCTGGCACAATACAGGCTTCCAGGTTATGGTCACAAAGCCAGTGAATGGCTGAGGCAGAATTCAAACTCAAGTTTTCCTAACTCTAAGTCTGGCACCCTGTTCACCGCATCAACCTACTTCGGCCTTGAGGCCACATGTGGCCCTCTAGGTTCTCAGGTGTGGCCACTGGATTCAATCAAAGGGCTTCACTGGAGGACCTAGAAGGCCACATGTGGCCACAGGTTCCCTACCCTGGCATAGTTTATCATCTCGAGCTATTATTTGTGAAACTATATAGTATATGATTCTAGTAGCAAAATCTGAATACCCACAACTGAATTCACTGAATACCCACAACTAATTCTTAATACCTCTATGGTAAATATTTCTCTAAAATATTTTGTCCTATTTCATCTCACTATTCATCTGCCCTATTCCTAGAAACAATTCTCTACATTCAGTAAATCCACTTACTGACACATACTCACCTCTTTTCAACCTCTTTCAAACCCTTATCTATTCCTCCTGCCTCAATCCTACTGAAACTGTTCTCTCAAAGGTTACCTCAACTGCTAAATCCAGTAACCCCGTCTTAGTCTTCATTCTGTTACACTTCTCTGCTGGTTTTGACACTGCTGACAACCCCATGTCTTTGGTTTTCAGGACAGTGTTTTCTCCTGATTCATCTCCTACCTGTCTGACCACTTCTAATCACCTTTGTTAGATCATCGTCTATATCAACGGTTTTGTCTTTTTGGGGGGGGGCAGGGCAATTGGAGTTAAGTAACTTGCCCAGGGTCACAAAGCTAGTAAGTATGTCAAGTGTCTGAGGCTGGATTTGAATCCAGGTCCTCCTGACTCCAGGGCCGGTGCTCTACTCACTGCACCACCTAACTGCCCCTATATCAGGGGTTTTTAACCTGAGTTCTGTGAGTTCCTTTTTTTAAAAAATTTGGATCACTGTATTTCAATACACTTGTAATCCCATGCATTTTCTTTTTTTTTTGGAGGGGGGAAGGCAGGGCAATTGGAGTTAAGTAACTTGCCCAAGGTCACACAGCTAGTAAGTGTGTCAAGTGTCTGAGCCTGCATTTGAACTCAGGTCCTCATGACTCCAGGGCCAGTGCTGTATTCACTGCACCACCTAGCTGGCCCAATGTATTTTCTTTTATGCATTTAAAAATACTGTTCTGAGAAGCGGTCCATAGGCTTCCATAGTTAGATGAAGGGGTCCATGAAACAAAATAGTTAAGAACCCTTGATTTTGATATCTCACCTCCAAACACAAGCACCCCTAAGGTTCTCTTTTCAATGCTCTTCTCTTTACACAATCTTCGTTAATATCATTGCCTCCCAAGGATTCAAAGATTGTTTCTATAGAGATCATTCATATATATGTGTATATATATATATAAAATATGGATATCTATAAACAAATTTATGTATGTATACATATACTCTCTTGAACTCTAGTCCTCATCTCCAACAGGCTGCTAAATCTTTCCTCCTGAATGTCCCATGATCATCTCCAATTCAACATTTCCATGACAAAATTCATCATCTTTTCCCTTAAACATAAGCTTCCTAACTTTGCTTAGTGTATTATCATCTTCCCAGTCACACAGGATCATCATAATCCTCCTTGATTATTCCCTCCTTCCTCAACATCTAATCACTTGCCAACTCCTGTTGATTTTACCTCCATTGCATTGCTCACATCTTTCCCCTTCTATATAGATATCACATTAATTTAGGCACTCAACATGACCTCTCACCTAGACTACTGAAAAAGCTTTCTAATTGATCTCCCTGTCTCTAGTCTCTCCCTGTTCCAATTCATTATCCACATTACCAACTCTCCTTGAGTCTTAAGTTTTTTGACTCCCCTGCTCAAAAAGCTCCCTATGTCTGTGGGACATATTACAAACTGCTTATCCTGGCTTAAATTTTAAGGTTCTCTACATATGGCTACAAACAACATATCTAACCTTATTTCACATTATTTTCCTTCACAGACTAAAGTTCTTGCCAAACTATACTATTAGTTTTTTTCTCAAACCTAATATTTTCCTGTCTCCTTACAATCACACAGACGGATCACCATGCCTAGGACACTCTCTCTTTTTTGCCTTTTGGAATCCTTAATCTTCCTTTCAAGGCTCAGATCACCTGCTTCTTCATTCTTGAAGCATTCCCTAATAATTTTATTTGTTGTTGCTTTCTCCCTCCTCAGATTACCTTGTATTTAATAATTGGTGTGTTTGATATACACCCAACCAAATAAGAATGTAAGCTTTTTCCAAGGTAGGTATTATTTCATTTTTTGCCTTTTCCCCTTAGCACAGAATAGGGACTTAGTGAATGTTTCTCATGTTGAATTGCATTTGGAACATAATCCTGATATTCAACAGTCAAACCTCTTCTTGTGTCTATCCTTAGAAAACACTATCAAAGCATTATCCAATACTTAGTTTTTATTAGTATTACACGGAAACAGATCACATATCAAGTAAACTATATTTCTCTCTATATATATATATTCATCTTTTTTTTGCATAAACTTAAAACTTTATTACTACATCAAAACACAAACCCCAAACCTGACTATGCAGGAGCTTAACAAATGTTTTTGATGATGAGCTGGGGGTGGGCTTAACATGGATAGGCCTCCCTTGGTAGGTAAGCATGTATAATAGTGCCTAGGGATTATCCCTCCACAGGCACATGACCTAGAACTAAAACATTCTTGAAAAAAATTATTAAATCCTTGTTCACATAACAATATGTGTACTAAATAATCACAACATCTTCTTTCTGTAATACTAAAAACAAGAATTCTACAATAACCTATGTCCCCAAATATATTATCTGATAAAATAATTACTACTTTGTATTTCTCTGTGTGGGTAGCTTGAATCCTTTAAAAAATAACAAACTGCGTCTTGAATATGGAAGATAAAATGGCTTGAAAATGTCCCACAGCAAGCTGGCAGCAGAATCTAATATTTTTCATCTCAGACTGGAAGCTCCATGAGGGCAAGGACTGTGTCATTTTCATTTTTGCAATTCCCACTACTAGCACTGCGCCTGGCATTCAGTGCCTACTTAAGGAATATCTGTTAAACTGAACTGAACTGAATTATTTGAATCTCATGATTCATCAAATGCACACGGTCAGAGCACCTATACGGCATCATTCATTGTCACAGGCACCACAGGTCTGTATTAAAACTAAAAATAAAGTCACACTATTTTTCTAAAGACCAAAAATTCTTGACTGATCTATTTCTCCCCTAATTACTTTCTTACCTCCCATTGCCTACACAAAAACCAATACACAACAGAGTATTGACAGTAATTCCAGGCACTCCTGAGGGCTATTTCATCCAACTTTTCCATAGAGCTACGCATAAACAGACATTAGTGGTCTCACGGTACGTTATCAAATTTGCTTATGCACAGTAATATTGCTTTTTTTTTGATCACACAGTGTTACAAAGGTTGTTACCTGGAACAGGTCTGAATTAAAACAGCTGTTGCCTGAAATGACTAATTCGTTTATGGAGACTGCTGCAGGTGAAGGTGAAACATTACCTAATGGCTCTTACTCTGAATGAGATTCAAAAATTATATAGGGAAAAACAACTAAGGATGGTATTTGGAAAAGAGCAACAAAGAAATAAGCTGAAAAGAGCATCTTTGATGAAATATTATGTTCATGAGACTGCTGTCCCCCTATAACCCATCTTCTTAATTGTTTTACAAATGCCCCATAAGGCAGAATGGATAACA